>NC_091690.1:98995000-99308333 GCF_041296265.1 Equus caballus | reverse complement strand
TGCCAGAAGGTTCTCCTGGGGAGACAGGGCGGCTGACAGTGGCAGTGATGAGGAAGCTGGAGGGGAAGCATCCTCAGGCGTCCGCTCAGAGGTAGGACACTGACGGAACGGAGCTCGATTGCTCAATGACATTCGATGTTTCCCTTCAGTTTCATGTAAGATTGATTTCTGGGAGATTATTGAAATATCTCAAAAGCCCTTTGGCTTTCAAGCACAGTAGTTTTCGGGTCACATTTGATGAAGAGAGGTGACATTTATGTGTATATTGTTAAAGATTGATGTATGGTATTATTTATAAGTATACTTAGGAACGGCTGCTGTGCTGGGATCTCACTAAAATTCTCTGAAACAGCATAACTGAGGCCAGGCAGTCCTGAGCATAAATCCAACTGTGAGAATACCAAGAAGTCTTTCAGGAGGCCCCTGGCACGGACAATCCTGTGTATGTTCCATGAGCAGAATATTGTATTATGTAGACTCAGGGATAAGTGCACAATAGACGGTCTTAAGTAGCGATAATTTAGCACACTGACATACCTTCCATTCCTAGACTAAAACTAACACCCGCGATTTTACTAACCTATTGAAGGTCATCCTTGGTTGGAAATGGAAACTGCTTCTCTGATCCTCTTTGTAAATTGGAAAACTAAAGTTTATTATAAAGTTTATTATCCTTATTTTGTTGGGTTTGGTGTTGTAAATCAAAAAATGACTTTATAAACTGCAATTTTAATACATAATTGTTTGAAAGTAAGTTTGACTGAAGCACTCTTAAAGGAGTAATATGGTTCTTACCATACTCACCAAAGTTCAGGAGAATTCCTAAGTTTAAATATTCTAACTGTAGATAGAAATTCCAAGTGCATGAAAAAAGAAAAAATGGCAACTTTTAATTTATTTAAAAAATTTTTTTCCAGCTTTATTGAGATATAGTTGACGTATAACATTGTGCAAGTTTAAGGTGTGCAACGTAATTTTTTATTTCAATTAAAAGCTATTTTATATTTTTACATTACATGTTCTTGCCTCAGATTTTGACAGGAGGGGAACATTTTTTTCCTGATAACCAAAGTGACTCTTCAATTTATTATTTCTTTAATGTATTGTGTAAACCCTAAATCCTTTGATTTTGTTGTTTTGAGGAAGAGAGGGCACAGAGAGACGAGATAAGAAATTGAGTACCTTACTGTACGGGGTGCCCTGCGCCTGCTTTTAGCCATACGTGAGGGTCTCGGCTCTCTGATGCTCCACCACACACCCACCAGGCTGCAGCCTCCAGCCAGGCGACTCTCCCCCCAGGTCACTAGAATATAAGTCCTTGGGGCAGATTTTAAAGTTTTCGTGTAGAGCGAGAGCTCAGGGAACACCGGGGCGCTGGGGCGGTCACATACTGTTTTCGTGCCCAACATTGCCTATCTTGTAGCCATTTCTATTTTTGAGAGCATGCTGGGGGCCCGTCGTTATGCTGAGCTCTGCTCAGTGAGGCAAGGGCTCCTCCTGCTCTCAGGTTTCTGAGCTCTGTGTGGAGGTCCCACGTTTGATGCTGGTGGGTCACTGTGCAGGGACCCCAGTGATAATTCACCTGTGACTCCCTCCCTCCTTCCCCAGCCTGGGAGTATTTGCTCTGAGGGTTGAGGGCGTCGTACTTCAGAAATTTGTCTTCTGTCTCCCTCACAAGGCAAGACAGTCATGATGGAACATTGGGAGGAAGGCATATCGTGTTAGGGAATATGAGGCAAAACCCAGAAAAAACAACAACAAAGCGCTTAATGTCACTTAACGTAACACAATACCTATGTGAGTGTTGGAACTAAATGAGATGTCTTTAAATTTCCAGGAATGTAGTAAACACTCAATAAGTAGTAGCTGTGAAAATGTTCTGAAAACAAGTAGAGATAGGAAAAAGTTTTTAATGGGGGGGTGTATTTAGATTTGTGGTTTTTAGTCAATAGGAATTGACTGGCAAATATATTCAGGATTTTAACTTCATAGAAATTTCCCAGGGGCCTTTCTCAGCCACATTCCCTGGGGCTGTGTCTTGGGCTCCAGCAACTCTTCTGGCCGCCTTCTTTGTTTTCTCTTAAAGCCACAGGGATTTATCTGCATTCTCCTCTCCACCCCCACAATTTACACAATAGATGTAATTTCAGTTTCTCTCCTTCTCTTTCGGTTCCTTAACAAAGTTATTTTGAGTAAAGAGTAAGTACTGAGACAATTACTTTCCTCCCATTTTGGAAGGAATTGTGGGGCAAAATTAGAACATGGTGCTGAATTTGGCATGTCGATTATTTGAACCCCGGGTTGCTTTGTGAGGTTATGTGCTTTCCAAATATAGGAGAGTCAGGGCGTTCTGTTACCCCAGCCTCAGAGACGGCTTTACTTCACTTGGTTTTATCAGTGATAATTTTACAAAATAAAGAATAACGTGAAATGATTTCAGTTGTGAAAACTAGAAAAAGAAATAGACTTACAGAACATCAGGGAATCAAGAATGAGCAAATAATCTGAAGAAAGAATGTATAGTTGAAAAGAATAAGAAGACACAGAGATATAATGTGTGTACTTTCTTAGAAGTAGCCAAGGAAGGAGAGAAGAAACAAGTAGCCGAATCTGGGGACAGACAGACTGGTAGTTAGCGGCAGGTAACATGTGAAAATGAAAGGTCTCATTCGGTTGTTCATAACATGTGCTGGCTTTGCGTAAGTGCTGTATGTGCGTTGTTTCCCGGGAACCTATGAGGTGGGTACCACTGAGGTGTTCATCTCTGTTTTACTGATGAGGAAGGTGAGGCGCAGAGAGATTAAGTTACTGGACTAAGGCCTTCCCGCTAGTAATTTAAGGCAGGGCTGTGTGAGCCCGAAGTCTTCCTCTCAGCCTCTGTGCTGCTCTGCCGACCACTTGACTTCTTGTCTTCGTGCTCTCCAAATCTTCAGCCTTTCCAATGGGGCCTTATTTTGAGTGGATATCTCGGAAGGGTGACTTTAAATAAGGTGGAGCAGTTTAGAAAGGGAATAATAAAGGAATATTAATATTCACAGGCTTCAGCGAAGACTAAATAAGAGGTGGAAAATGTTAAGGGAGACTACAAATCCCTGATTTCTTGTTGAATCCAACAGTCTCGATTTACTGATTTACAGACGCTTGCACTTGAATGGATTAGAGATTTTTAAAAACCCCTTTGTCATGATTAACCAGTGTGTTTCACACCTCGGATGGCGGTTCAGCTCAGCTCTGTATGTCCTACATTTGTGACAGGTAGCTAATAGCTGTCGTTTTTTAGAATACTTACTATGTGCCAACTGCTCCTCTGAGTACTTACTTATCCTGTAACCACGCGATAGATTAGTTTACTTATTGTCATAATAACCTGATGGTGAGGTACTCTGATAATCCACAAAGATACAGCGACGGGGCTCAGAGAGGTGGTGTTGTTGTCCAATCACACAGCTGGTTGACGGGGGACATGGGGTTCGAACCTACATCTATTTGGTCTGTGATTGTGCTCTTACTCTCTGCTTTATTCCTCATGCCTGGTTGTTTTTATTCTACTGATTTCGTAACAGAATGTCATCGTATTGAGCAGCCGTATGAAGTCATTACTAAAATCTTGTGTGTATTACTTCATAAAAGCTTTGATTAGACTGCTGCCATTTTGATTGGTGTATTATTTTATCCTTAAAAATTATATCGTTAAAAAAAAACTGCAACAGTCACCACAAACTGGGCTCTCCTATCTACAGAATCATGTCATTTAATTTCGAACTCAAAGACTTGTGGAAAGCAATCTGATTGTTGATCCTTTTTTTTTTTGGTAATGTGGAAAAATGCTTTTTCCCACTGAAGAAAAAGGAAAATCTCTTACTGTGTAAGGTCTTTAATGCCAGATTCTTAGTTCATGATGGGTTATATCTTTCTGTTTGCTTTAGCCACACTTAAAGTGGTCTTGCTTCCTCTATCAGTGATATAGAAATGTGGTTCTCTTCTTGCATGGATAAAGTAAGTTGTGTGTACATTTAATTCTAAATTTAGTCCAAAATAAAATAAATGCCATATTCGGGCACCTTTAAGTGTCTGGAATGTTTGTTTACGTTCGTCTGTCCGACGGAGCCCTCACCCTTATTTAGATTGAATGGGGGTGGGGAAGGACTGGGAGGCCGACAAAGCACACTGACCCAGCTTGTCACACAGTGACCTGTGAGAAGGAAATAATGAACTGTGAGTAGCTGTCATCCTAACCGGTTCTGACAGTTTGCCTTTGGGTACATCTGTGTTAGTCGCGCTGGAAAGGCCTTTGTTCTTTTCCCACTAGTGACTCGCAGCGCTGAGGGGTTTGCCCGCCGCGGTTCTCCTACCGGCACTTCCTTCCCAGGGAAGCGAGCAGCTGCTGCCCACCGCGCTGACATTTCTCTCCGTGACTCAACCTGGCATGGACTTCACTCTTTCAGAAGAGAACGTTTAAAAGTCCTTTGCTTCTTTTCATTTCCGATGTACTTTAATGTCTCATGGGTTTTGATACTAATAAAATAGCAAGTTATGAAATATGTTTAGCATATCCTAATTTTGTATAGATGAAGGTAAAGATAGATAGATAGCTGACCAGATGGGTAGGCAACTCGAAGGAAATATATCAAAATATTGACAGTTGTTACTGAGTTTAAAATTTTTATCTATGGTTTATTTTCCAAATTTTGATAATTGAATATTATATTCACAATAGGACAAAAATCAACATATGTTATGAAAAGCATTTTTAATGTAGTTACTTGAAACATGCTTTATTAGCAGGACTATTTGGGCTAAAATAGATAAGGATACGCTATATTTTGGTTCACATTTTCCACTGCTACTTTTTAAATAAATTTCTATCTAATAATTTAAACTTTAAAATATTGCAATATTTACATTTTAAAGTTAATCTAGTGCATAAAATTGTTGTAATCATTAGGAGATGTAATTTGGTAAGAAACAGGTGTCTCTGTCGCCTGGTTTCCTGAAGTGTCACTATTTCAGGCATCAAGAAAGCAGAACGTTCTGAATACTGTGCATCGTATCCTAAGAGAATTGTTCAAATTAAAACCAAGACTTGATTTATAAAATACAATTCCTGAATCAATTTTAAAGCTTATTTACATTTTTACAATTGCCATAAAATCAGTCCTTCTACTGTAATGAAGTCTGGCTGCAGTCGGCATGAAGTGAACGCTGAACATTTGGTACTCACTTTATTGGATTTTCCCTTCCAAGAGGATAGAATCCAAACTCTACTGCCCTGGTCAGTTTTCATAAGGCCTTTTCCCCTGACAGAATAGAAGAAATGAAGCTTGAAAACAAGCATGAAGTGACATACTTTTTTCTGCATTCAAGGTTTTTCTCTCTTAGTAGCAGGTTTGAGATGCACTGGCTAACAGAACTGTTGTAGTCTCCTGCTTTTCAAAGAAAGGTCAGTTAATAGGAATGAGAACTACTGTAAGCAGACAAATGATGACCATGTCCATAGAATTATAAATTGCAGAAAAACACATATTAAGAATTGGAAGAGTTGTGTTTTGATTTTCTTGAGTATTCAATGGCATATGATTTATTACTCTATTAAATCATGTATGTAATTTTGCATGTAGTTGATGGCAGTCTGTAACCGTCTTATTTGATTAGAACATTCTTGTCATTTTGCTCATCAAATATCAACACAATTCTTGTAGAGACAGTGAATGCATGGGTCAGTTTTGATAAGAGTCAGACCGTCTTTTTAGGGAAAGTGGACTGTTAAATTGACACACGCAAATCCTTATTTCTAGGACTCTTATCAATGAAGGCAAATGTTAATATAATAATTGCTTTTGATATTTGTTAAATCCAATTATACTTCCTAGGAGTAAAGTCTCGTATTAGGTTTCATTAGTGTTCCTAGCTGTGGCCAGGCTCAGCTCCAAGCATTAGCCTCTGGCCCTTTTATACTGTATACAAGAGTATGCCGTTGGGTGTAAGGACATGAAGTTATTGTGTGTTCCAGAGATGCAGAGATATGCTTATAATTCTTCTTTTTAATTCGAAAAGTCAGATTTCCTGATACTGGCTGATACTGTTTCCTGTTGGCATTTTGGTATATTTTTAAATTAATTCCAATATATTCTCTGTAAGTTAAAATAAAATGAATAAATAATCTAATTGCACTTGCTTCTTTGAAACAACGTCAAAATTAAGCATTCCAAAGAATTAGGTTTATATCCATAAATGTGCATTAATTCAGAAATTATCAAAGGCTTTAAAGTAGGCATTTTTTGATTAATTTTTTTTCTCACTTATACCATGAGGTACCCAAACCTTCAGTTGTGCTGCTTACTTTCTATTTTTAAAAGGTGCTATTTCTTTCTGTTTTCTTCAGTATTGTTTGGAAAGCCATTGAAGATCTGCATTGGAAACCCCACTCCTACGTCCTTCGAGCTCGTGGCGCCTGCGCTAGACCGTCCGTGTGGTGTTACAATAGTGGAGGGAGCAGTTAGTGAGGTTCTAGGGTTGACCGATGGGGATGGACGAGGAGGAGACTGGTGGTGGAGCTATTGTTAGGTTACAGTATATGGAATTGAGTGAGAGCAGAGTTCAAGCAAAGTGACCTGTAGGTTAGTTTTCCAACTTGTCTCTTTCTTTCTACCCTTTTCCCCTACAAAGCAGAATAATCCTTCATGTTCATAAGTCAGATCATGGGAATTCTCAGCTCCACGTCCTCCAGTGGCTGTTTATTTCCTTTGGAGTGAAACCCAAGTCTTCAGTGCTCGCTGCGTGGTCCTACTTTACCAGGCCCTTGGTATCTCTCTGAACACCGCTCTTCCCTCCCTCCTCCACTCCAGCAGGTGTGGCTTCCTGCAGTCTCTCAGACACACCCTGTGCGCCCACACCCTGTCATCCTCTCTCCCTGCTTGATTTTCTCCAAGGCTCTTATTACTGCCTGTCATAGGCATATTGTTTTACCGTCTGAATTGCCCCTTTAGAATGTAAACTCCGTTTCAGCAGGAACTCTGTTTGATTCACATCTGTGCCTCCAGGACCAGAGCATACCTGGTACACAGTAGTTACTCAATCCAAGGTTATTGAGCGAGGGAAGGGATAAATGAGTGAAGTAATGTGGCTTATGGAAATAAGAAGATAGAGAGGGAGCTAGTCTGAGCATTCTTATGTACGTGTCAAGACCCTCACTGTCTGCTGGACAACTGTAGCCCTACGACCTCCTCATGTGTCGATCCAAAACTAAGCCCTACTCTTGCAGTGGCTTTCTACCTGATTTCTGCATCTCTCGTTTCCTTCATCCTTTATTAATGAACAGATATTTACTGAGCCTTTTCTATACTGCACGCCCTGTCCTAGGCATGTGGATACAGTGTGGAAAAGGCAGGTGCACCTTCTCCCCTCCCAGAGCTGCCCCACAGAATGTGGCAGGGAAGAGAGCTGCCAGACGAATCCCCACGTAGAGAGAGTGGTGAACGTGTGGTCGGGAGACGCCAGTTCTTCCTGAACGCTCGTCCCTGGTGACGTGCTTTCGAAGTCTGACTCTGAACATTGCACTCACTGACTCACAGTTCTCCAGCGTTTACCCATTTCCTACTAAGTCAAATGAAACAGCAGCTGACAGGCTGTATCCTCGTCTCAGAGCCTCCCTGTGCTTGTCCAGGCCCAGGTTGACTGGACGTGGATCATGCTGGTTTCCTTGACCAAAATGCCCAGATCTCCTGTTTCCTCACTAAACTCCTACCCTCTTCAAGGCCTGTTTTCACTGATTTTTTTCAGCCTTTCTTCTTTTCTGGTATATATGTTTAAGGATATAAATTTACCTCTAAGCATGGCTTTAGCTTCATTCCACCAATTTTAATGTCATGTTTTCATTATCATTTCCATTTTGTTGCAATCTTTGATCCACGGATCACTCAGAAGTATATTCTGAATTTCCAAATATAGGAAACTTTTCTGGTTTGTATGTGTGTTAATGACTTCTAAATTAATTTCACCGTGGTTGAAAACATTTTTGGTATGATTTCAGCTCTGACATTTGTTGTGATTTGCTTTATGGCCTGCCCAATATCTGGACAGTGTTTATAAGTGATCCAAGTGTACTTGAAAAGAAGATGTGTTCCTCTGTTTGGGGGGCAGTGTTCTGTATATGTCAATCAGATCAAGTTTGGTAAAGGTGTTTTCAAATTTTGTGTATACTTACTGGTATTTCGTCTACTTGTTAGATCATTTACTGAGAGAAATATCGTTAAAATCTCCCACTATAATTGTAGATCTGTCTATTTCTCCTTTTATTAGTTTTATGAATTTTTCTTTTCTATAATTTGAGGCTATTTGTTAGGTGCACATAATTTTAGAATTGTTATATCTTTCTGATGAATTCAACCTTATGTTATTATGGAAATCCCTTCTTTATCCCTAGGAATGCTTTTTATTTTACTTAAAGTTCATTTTGTCTCATATTAATATAGTGACTCCAGCTTTTTGGTAAGTGTTTGCACGATATATTTTGTATCCTTTTATTTTCAAATTTTATCTTTATATCAAAAGAGTGTTTTGAGTGAAAGCGTAATGCAGTATGATGATCTGTCTTTTAATTGAAGTGTTTAGTCCATTTGCCTATTACATAATTGCTGATATTTGGGGTTTAAATCTAACATGTTAACATGTTGCTGTTTGGTTTCTGTGTGTTCTATCCACTCTATGTTCTGTTTTCTCTCTCTCTCTTTTTTTGCCTTCTCTTGGATTCGTTGAGTGTTGTGTATCACTTCATTCCCTTCCTCCCAGTTATCTTGGTAGTTAGGCCTTCTTTTACTCTTCCTTTAGTGGTTATTCTAGAGATTATACATCCTCCCTTGACTTATTAACATTATCAACTAGTGTTTTTATCACTTCTCAGACAATTCAAAGAACTTGCAAGTCTTACTCTCCATCTATACACTTTCTGACTAAGTGTTGGTGTGTGTTTTAATTCTATATGTGTTTCAAACCCTATGAAACATCATGATTATTATTTTCTTAGTTGATATTCGTTTAGACTCAGCCACATTTTTACGCTTTTTGCTGATCGTTATTTCTGTCTGTATCTCTGGGCTTCCATCAGGAAGAACATAGTTTAATATTTCCTTAGGTGTAGATTTGTTGGTAATTAATTCTCTCCATTTTTATTTTTCATAGAATATGTATATTTCACGTCCATATTCTCATTTTCATATTTTTACTGGGTGTGAAATTCTAGGTTGTCAGCTATTTTTTTTTCACAACAGATGGAAGATGTCATTCCATTGTCTTGGCTTCCGTTTTTTTTCTTTTTCAGTTGAGAAGTGATGTATGAGTTTTGTTGCTCCTTCAAAGGCAGTGTGTTGTTTCTCACTGGCTGACTTTAAGGGTTTGTCTTCCTATTGGATTTTAACTGTGATTTTCCTTAGTATTTTTTTGGTGTTATTTTTATTGTTTTGTATGCATAATACTTGAAGGTCTTAGGACTTAAATCTGTGGCTGACTGTGTGGAAAATTCTCTGCAATTATTTTTTCAAATATTGTTTCCGCTGCGTTTTCTCTCTCTTCTCTGAAGGAACACTAATGACATGTACATTAGAACTTTTCAATTATTTTACTGTAAACCCTATGTCTCTTGTGCTCTATTTTGCATTTTCCACTGTTTGTCTCCTTGTGGTTTAGTGTGGATATTTTCTTTTGACCTGTATCTCATCTCATTAATTCTCTCTTTAGCTTTTTCTAATCTGCTGCTAAATCCACACACTGGAGTTCTTGATGTCTGTTATTGTATTTTTCAGGTATAAATTTTCCATTTGTTTTTTATGGCTAATAACATCACCACACTTTACTTAATCATTCCTCTGTTATTGAACAATTAGGTAGTTTCCAACATTTCAAGTTTGTAAATTGCTCTGTAACAAACATCTTTGACTCTTGTCCAGAATGCATTCATTCAATCTGTGAACGTTTGTTAAGCACATTTTTTCTTCTGCCTAACCTTTGCTGGACACTAAGAATATAAAAATATATACAAAAAGTCCCTGATTTTCATGAGTTCATAGAGTCATGAAACATTTCCCCACCAAGTTACTAGTGAAAATTGATTAAGGTTGTGGGAATCGTATTGATCATGAGGTTTGTTGAGTTACTGTTTTTGATTTCTATTTTGTAAAGTTTATAACTTAGCTAATCAAATAAGGGGCCTGAATTTATACTTTCTAACAGCATTTTATTTTCTTTATTTTCTTATGCAAACGTGAGCCATCCTTTATATTTTTCATGTTTTTAAATTGGACTACAGAGTTAATCAAACTATAACATATGCTATCTTAGAATTATTTTTACTTTTTAAAAACAGAAATACTAGGATCATCCTTTGATAATAAATAGTCTCTGCAAATAGTTCTGAAAAATCAATAATGTTGTCTTCAATTCAGTTATTGAAGAATAATAATGTTGCAGTATGTGTAATCATTTCAGTTGCCCATCGGTTTATCTATTTGAATACAACTGACTGACAGTCCTTTTGATTGACTTGTTATCATCCGTATATTTGTCATACATGCATTCTTCTTGGATGAAAAGTCTCTAGTTGGCCATTCTGTGCATTAGAGGCAAGAGGATCCACTGAGCAGACAAAACAATTCTCCAATGGTTATATGCTCAGAACACATTGGTTTTGATTTGGTGATCTTAGTATCAAGATTTAAATCTTTAACTCCTGTTGCTCACCTTTGTTCATTGTCTTCTCTCCTGTTTATTGCTCGTTAATACTTGAGAGTCAATTCATATAGATAAATGATATGCATTAATCTCTCACTTTTATATTCACTCATTCATTTCATAAATGCCTTTGAGTACTTATAAGAGAGATGATACAGCTTCCTGATTGACGTCTCAGAATCTGGAGACAGATCAGCCTGCCTTCCAGTCATAGCTCTTCCGAGTACTCACTCTGTGATTTGGGGCAAGCTGTTTAATATCACTGAGACTCTATTTCCTCATACACAAAAGAGGGATAAAGATTACTGTAAAATTTAAATAATATCACAAATGTTAAAGCTTAGCCCAGGGACTGGCCCGGTGGCCCAGTGGTTAAGTGCACATGTTCCGCTTTGGCGTCCTGGGGTTCGCCAGTTCGGATCCCGGGTGTGGACATGGCACCACTCATCAAGCCATGCTGTGGCAGGCGTCCCACATATAAAGTAGAGGAAGATGGGCATGGATGTTAGCTCAGGGCCAGTCTTCCTCAGCAAAAAGAGGAGGATTAGCAGCAGATGTTAGCTCAGGGCTAATCTTCCTCAAAAAAAAAAAGTTTAGCCCAATTCCTGGCACATAGTCAATACTCAGTAAATGGTAGTTTTTTTTGATGATAATAATGTGCTATTAAGAGTCTTGATATTAGTATTAAGTGCAAAATATGATCAGAATGCAAAGCAATTCCTGCCTTTAAAAATTCCAAAATCAAATTGAAGAGAAGCTGTGAACTGCTGCATTTTTTATTATTATTGTTATTATTTTATTGAGGTCCTAATAGTTTATACATTGTGAAATTTCAATTGTACATTATTATTTGTCAGTCACCATATAAATGTGCCCCTTTACCCATTATACCACCCCTCAACCCCCTTGCCCTCTGGTAACCACTAATCTGTTCTCTTTGTCCATATGTTTATCTTCCATTATGAGTGAAATCCTGCAGTGTTTGTCTTTCTCTGTCTGGCTTACTTTGCTTAACATCATGCCCTCAAGGTCCATCCATGTTATTGAAAATGGGACGATTTTCTCTTTTTTTCTGGCTGAGTAGTATTCCATTGTGTATACATATGCCACATCTTCTTTACCCAGTCATCAGTCAGTCAGTACATGGGTTGCTTCCACGTCTTGGTTATGGTAAATAACGCTGCAGTGAACACAGGGGTGCTTAAGTCTCTTTGAATTGGTGATTTCAAGTTCTTTGGATAAATATGGGGTAGTGGGATGGCTGGGTCATATGGTATTTCTATTTTTAATTTCCTGGGACATCTCCATACTGTTTCCACAGTGGCTGCACCAGTTTGCACTCCCACCAGCAGTGTATGAGGATCCCTTTTCTCCACAGCCTCTCCAATGTTTGCTATTTTTAGTCTTAGTGATTATAGCCATTCTAACAGGTGTAAGGTGATATCTCATGGTAGTTTTGATTTGCGTTAGCCTAATGATTAGGGATGTTGAACATATTTTCATGTGCCTATTGATTATCAGTATATCTTGTTTGGAAAAATGTCTGTTCATATCCTCTGCCTATTTTTTGATCAGGTTGTTTGTTGTTTTCTTGTTGAGTTGTGTAAGTTCTTTATGTACTTTGGAGATTAACCCCTTGTTTGGTATATGACGTGCAAATATTTTCTCCCAGTTGGTGTGTTGTCTTTTCATTTTGTTCCTGATTTCCTTTGCCTTGCAGAAGCTTTTTAGTCTGATGAAGTCTCATTTATTTATTTTATCTTTTGTTTCCCTTGCCAGAGTAGACATGATATTTGAAAAGATGCTTCTAAGACTGATGTCAAAGAGTGTACTGCCTATATTTTCTTCTAGGAGTTTTATGGTTTCAGGTCTTACCTTCAAGTCTTTTATCCATTTTGAGTTAATTTTTGTGTATGGCAAAAGATAATGGTCTACTTTCATTTTTTTGCATGTGGCTGTCCAGTTTTCTCAACACCATTTATTGGAGAGCATTTCCTTTCTCCATTGTATGTTCTTGGCTCCTTTGTCAAAGATTAGCTGTCTGTAGATGTGTGGTTTTATTTCTAGGCTTTCAGTTCTGTTCCATTGATCTGTGTGTCTATTTTTGTACCAGTACCATGCTGTTTTGATTACTATGGCTTTGTAGTATATTTTGAAGTTAGGGATTGTGATGCCTCCAGCTGTGTTCTTTTTTCTCAGGATTGCTTTAGCTCTTCGTGGTCTTTTCTTGCGCTATATGAATTTTAGGATTATTTGTTCTATTTCTGTGAAGAATCTCATTGGGATCCTCTGAATTTTTTTTTTTTTTTTAGTATTTTTTTTGGTGAGGAAGATTGGCCCTGAGCTAACGTCTGTTGCCAATCTTCCTCTTTTTGCTTGAGGAAGATTGTCACTGAGTTACCAACTGTGCCAGCCTTCCTCTATTTTGTATATGGGACGCTGCCACAGCATGGCTTGATGAGTGGTGTGTAGGTCTGAGCCTGGACTCCAAACCAGTGAACCCTGTGCTACTGAAGCAGAGCAGGATTTACTCTATTTTTAATGTTATTTAAAAAGTAATTTTTGAGTTCTCGGATGTAGAGAATTATGCTGCATAGTATTTGAGTATGTCTTTTAAAGGGATACACATATACTAAATATAGTCATGTGCTGCATGACAATGTTTCAGTCGACAACAAGCTGCATGTGACACTGGTCCCACAAGATTATAGTGGAGCTAAAAAGTTCCTGTTGCCTAGTGTTTCTGGAAGAAGACACTCAAGAGGTTCGTCCATGACTTCAAAGGATTTGCCAAGGATGAGGAGGTCGCAAAAATCAACGAGTCTGTGGTTGCGATGGCAACAAGTCTACCCTGGATGTGGGTGAGGATGACACTGAGGGGCTCCCAGAGGTGGTTCCCGAGGAACTGACTCATGAGGAGTTGTTGGAGCTGGAACAAGAACACAAAGCTGAAGAAGAGGCAAGAGAAACGGAAACTGCAGGAGAAGAAGAAGATGAACCCCCAAGGAATTCACAGTGGGGGGTTGAGCAGAAGCTTTTCAGACCTCAACAAGCTCCTTAAAAAGCTTGAAAACGTGCATCCCAACACCAAAAGGTTTTCATTAATAGAGAGGGCTGTTCATGAGCGTATTTGCTTATGTAGGGGAGAAAGACATTTCCTCTCCCCAAATGTGGGTTCGTCTGGCCGGAGAACAAATTAAATTCACATGAGACAGAATAGCAAGAGAAAATTAAACAAAGCTTTATGAGGAACCATGGCCCGGGGCCTTTCTTCCCGAAGGAAGAAAGGGCGCCGAAGAAGTGGGGTGCACACAGTTGTTATATACCCCCAAATAGGGTGTTTCACATGTGATTGAAATGTCCCTTTTACAACAGTCATGAGGCCGCTCTGTCAGCACAGCGCTTGATGGAGGCAGATAGGTCTGCTGTCTCAAAGGGCGTAGCTGGAGGCAAGTCGATTGTCTGGAGCTGGGCGGTCACAGGTGAGCTCAGCAGTCAGTTCCTAGCCTAAAGAAAGATGCTTAATCCTTAAAAAATGCCGAAGTTGGGAGGGGGAGGGAAGTCAGTTACAGGAGGTTACCAGAGAAGCACAATAAAATGCAGATTTTAAGTCTTTGCCTTTGGTATTGATTAAGAGTTTTTAGAGAGACGGTCATCTCCTTTCTTCTTCCTGGTACAGAGAGGGAGGCAGCTTTTACAGATAGAGATTTACCTTACAAATGTAAATGTGTCCTAAGGAAGGGCAAGTTCCATTCCTTAGAGCCTCCTTCCCTGTCCCAGTTTATCAAAAGCAATCAGCCTCAAATAATCCTGATGCCAAAGAGACATATCTTGGGGTGGCCAATTCCAGGTCCCCACACTTAAAAGCAAATCTATGATAAAAAAAGCAACAAATGAAGCAAACCACCATGGACATATTTCTGAAAAGAGTGATACGTCCTCAAAAGGTCCTAAGGCAGGTCCTTCGGGAGGTGTTCCAGAAGAAGGCATTGTTTTCCTAGGAGATGACAGCTCCATGTGTGTTATTGCCCATGAAGACCTTCCAGTGGGACAAGATGTGGAGGGGAAGACAGTGATGTTGATGATCCGGACCCTGTGTAGGCCTAGGCTAATGTGAGTTTGTGTCTTAGTTTTTAACAGAAGAGTTTAAAAAGTAAAACAATAAAAAATTTTAAAAATAGAAAAAGCTTATAGAAGGACATAAAGAAAATATTTTTTTACAGCTCTATGATGTATTTGTATTTTAAGCTGTTACTACAAAAGAGTCAGAAAGTTAAAAATTAGAAAGCTTATAAAGTAAGAAAGTTACTGTAAGCCGAGGTTAATTTATTATTGAAGAAAGAAAAATCTGTTTGTATAAATTTCGCGTATCCTAAGCGTGCAGTCTTTAAAAGTCCGCCGCAGTGCACAGTGACGTCCCAGGCCTTCACGGTCACTCACCGCTCGCTCACTGACTCACCCAGGGCAACTTCCGTCCTGCAGCCCCATCATGGTAAGTGCCCTCTACAGGCGCACCATTTCTTATCTTTTATACCGTATTATACTGTACCTCTTCTATGTTTGGCTATGTTTAGATACACAGATACTGTGTGTTACAGTTGCCTACAGTGGTCAGCACATTACCATGCCGTGCAGGTTTGCAGCCCAGGAGCAACAGGCTCTCCCACCCAGCCCGATGCGTCGTAGGCTGCACCAGCTAGGTTTATGATGTTCGCACAACGACGACATCACCTAACGATGCGTTTCTCAGAATGTATCTGTGTTGTTAAATGACACATGACTATATGTTTATTTGTAACGGAATAACTTGGTGATGACAAATAATAGTCATGCTATAAAAATTTGATTTTAGTCTTTGTGAACAAAAGAAATTGAGTTTATCAAATCATCTCTATTACCAAGTTGGAGGATATAAATAATGATGATAGTCTGTTCTCGAGAAACTTGAAATATAGTTGGAGAGACAAGGCAAAAAGATTAAAACTGTAATGACTGTTGTTTTTTTATTACCCATGTTTATCATTAAACTTTTGGAAAAAATAAATATACAGAAAATAAAAGGAAAGGGAAAAATACGTAATCCTGGATTATTTTTTTCTCTCTCATTCTTTATGTATATTTTGTTATCATTGTCATAATTACATTTACAAAAATGAGGACATGCTAATTTTTTGTGTATGACAGTGCAATAACAGACATTAATATGTTCTGTAAACATCTTTCCACAATATTAAATATATGCCTGTATTATCATTCTTTAGTGAAAATCTTAATTTGTGTAACCAGTGCCGCATTGTAGGACTTTAAGATGTTTCAAGTTTTTTGCTCTTGTTAACAAGATGGCAATAAACAACAGGTGGAAACTTGGGTCACAATGTATATGTTCAGTCATAAGAATCTCAGGTGGATTTTCACACAGCAGTCCGTGAGAAGTGCCACCTCACAAATGTCATGAGTTGGGGAGCAAACGGCGGGCCGTGTGTTCGGAAGAATTGTGGAGAAGGGGCTGGAGCTGAGCTAGGAGAATAGTGGGGTCTCTTTTGTTTGAAAGTGAAGGGAAGAGCATTTCATGAAGGAAACAGTATGATTCCTTCTTATTTATAAAATGATGGCTCCTCTAACAATGATGCACGACCACGCAAAGGTTTTTCTTGTGAAAATTGCCATCCAGCTCTGTTGATTTCAGAGTGGGTCTTTTTACTTGCAGCCCATCTTACCAGAAACCTAGGCCTGCTTTAGTTGCTATTTAAGTGAGCTCACGTATCAATCAGGAGGTTTTCATCACATGTCGGCTCACGATTTTCCAGCAGGTATAAGTTCCCTGGGAGGAACTCGGAATTTTTTTCTCTTTTTATACCTTTAACTTCACAGATATCAACATTTTTCTTTCTTAATGAGGCCAGTGGGCTCTTTATGGTTAATAAGAATCTTAATTTTGAGAGTTTTTAGTTTTCTTTTTATGTGAATCTGGCTTTGGGATAATTGAACCCACGTCTTTGCCGCTGTGAAAACTTGACGGTTGAAAAAGTCTCCAGTACTCAGAGATAAGATGGGAAAAGTATGTCCCTTAGTGTTTATTCGATGCATATCATATGTGGCTACCAGGATGCAGGGATTGCCTGAATATGACTGAGACCACTGGGTCATGCTTCGCGTTGAAAATAAAAATCCTTTTCCTATGAATGGTTAAGCATGGAATACCACTCAGCAATAAGCAAGAGTGAACTGTCAACACACACAGCAGCTTAGATGAACCTCAGCAAAATTGGGCTGCATGTGAAGAGCCAGTCTCAAAAGGATACACATTCATGAAATAGCATAATCATAGAGATAGGGAACAGCTTAGCAGTTCCCAGGGGTTAGGGATGGGGGGAAGGATGAGCTACACACACACCCACTGGGGTGCATGCATAACTGGTGACATCTGAATAGCATCTATGGATGTGGCAATGTTCATTGCTTGGTTTTGATACTGTATCATAGTTGTGTAAGATATCATCATTGAAAGAAACTGGAGGAAGGGTTTATGATACTTCTCTGTATGTTTCTTTGCAACCTCCTGTGAATCTATAATTACTTCAAAATGAACACTTAAAAAAGAAAAACAAACCTTTCCCAAGTGGAAATGTCCAGGACGCAGAAGAGCAGAGCCTCCATGTGGATGGAGAGCTTTTCGGAAAGATCAGCGGACTGCACTCCTCATCTAGGCAGGCTCAGTACTCCTAACAAAAAGGTCTTTGCTTTTTGTTTTTTTAAAATAGGGATAGTTATCTGGAGGCTCTGAAAGAAAGGTACTATTAGAACTAGAAGCTAAGTATTTCTGTATATTTATGGCAGTCCATATTAACATTTTTAAAAAGTAGGCTACAAAGTAGGTACAAAGTGAGTTCTCGGTTCTAACAGCAGAAGGAGATATTGAACATATTTCTAATAGAGAATTCTGGGCTCAGCCATTGAGAGACTTACATTGGAAGTCCATTCCCCCATGAGAGTATAAAATAGGGTCAAATTCAATAAAGTTGTGGGAGAGGGGAGGACTTTGCCTTACCTCATTTATGAGAGGGGATCAGACAAGTGGAAACTTCTCTGACTAGGAAGAGTGAAAACTAGATTCCTAAATTTGAGATTCTTTTAGCTGTTTTACTCGTAGAAAATACATGCTGAAAAAAGTGTGTGTGTGCACGCATGCATGCATGTATGTGTGTTGATGAGATTGAGTGCTCCTTTTTCATATGTAAGTTGACACACACACGAGTATATTTATGAGACCACAAATAGATATGTATGAACCATAAAGTCTCATATTATTATACTTACAAGTCTCGTAAAATGCTTATTATGGCTTACTGGGGTGCCATACTTCATTATTCCAATGTTAAAAAAAGTCTCTCTAACATCTCTCTCACCATATCATGCAAGTTGAGATAATTGGGTTGTCATCATCCTAGGACATTAGCGTCACATCCTACGGTAGGAATAGCTGCCTGTATTCGCTATCTATTGCTGTGTAACAAAATGCCACAAACTCAGCGTCTTAACACACTCCTGTAATATCTCCCAGTTCTCTAGGCCACAAGTCCAAGCGGGCTTGGTGCGTCCTCTGCTTGGGGCTTCATAAGGTGAAGTTAAAGTGTTGTCTGGACTGGACTCTTCTCTGAAGGTTCTGGGGGAGAATCCGTTTCCAGACTATTCCCCTATTGTTGTTCAAGTTCAGTTCTTTGTGGTTGCAGGACTGAGGCCCCTTTCCTTGCTGGCTGTGATCCAGGGCCCCTCTGAGCTCCTGGAGGTGCCCACCCTCCCTGGCACGTAGCCCCTCCCACCTTCAAAGCTGGCAGGGGTGTGTCAAATCCTCCTCATGTTTTGAATCTGACTTTTCCTTCTGCCACCAGCTGGAGAAAACTCTGCTTCTAAAGGGTTTCATGTGTAGATTACGCCCACCCACGGACCGCCCTGCCTGGAGGTCGGCGTGCTGTCTCACAGAGCATAATCGTGGGAGTGACAGCTCAGGTTCCCAGGTTGCAGGAATCAGGGCGCGCCGTCTCCGGGGACCATTTTTAGAGTTCTGCCTACTGCACCGCTGCTTCCAGGTGGAGGACTAGTTTGGATAAGTTCTTTATTTATCTTGTAACTATAGAATTCTGTTGCGGTTAACACTAGCACAGAAAGGAAAATAGAGAAGATAGCATTTATAGAGTGTTCCAAAAAGTTACATGCCTAGCAGCCTAACACTTCAGGCCAAACAGCCACAATAATTGTGCCACACACAGTAGTTAGGGTAGGGCTTGCGTTGTGACAGTGGGGAGGAAGAAATGCATAATTTGCATATGATGTAATGGCAGTGCTGTAATGGGCTTTCCACTTTACTGACCATCAAGAGTTTGAGAACTCAACGGTTTAGCCAATGCCTATTGTACTGATTCGGACTCTCAGTTGCAGGTGATAAAGTTCCCAGTGCAGACTGCTTTAATCATTTAACCTGAAAAAAGCCCAGGGAAAATGTCGGTGTAGGTGATCACCTGCTGCTATTGGACTCCACTTTTCTCAGTTCTGCCTTCAGGATTCACGGGGAAGGAACATGGTGTCAGTAGCTTCTGCCCTTAGATGTCCTCAGGTTTCAGGGCCACAGGATCCCCCAGACATCCGGCAAAAGTCTTGGAATTATCAACAGCCTCTGCAGTGTCAGGTCCCTTTGGGAACCTGATGTGATGTGCTGATTGGCTTAGATCCAGGTCATGTGCTGCAGCTCTGGTGCCAGGATGGGGTCAGCTTCACGGGAACCACGTGGACCAAGACTGAGGGAGAGCTGGTGCCCAGGAACAAGGCTGGGGTGAGCGGGCAGAGGATGCTGAGGATGCCGGGCCGTACAGGCAGGGACGTCCACAGCAGGGTCTCCCATTCAGACCATATTTGTACAGATACATCCGATACCTATGGGGATATTCAAATATTTCAACTCACTTGCTCACTAGGATGAAGCGGCAATAGTGGGCTCACAGGAACCCCGGGGCCACGTTAGTGGCGTTCAGCTGGGCTCTGGGGAATCTCAGTGTCCTCCGCTGCTGAGAGGGAAGGAGGGAAAGCTGGGTCCAAGTCACAGAAGGAGCTGCATAGACTTCCCTCCCCCCCCAACAAAAACCTTTTTTTAAAAAATAATTTTGGCACTTTCTATAACCTATATAACCTAGTTGTGGGAGAGGGGAGGACTTTGCCTTACCTCATTTATGAGAGGGGATCAGACAAGTGGAAACTTCTCTGACTAGGAAGAGTGAAAACTAGATTCCTAAATTTGAGATTCTTTTAGCTGTTTTACTCGTAGAAAATACATGCTGAAAAAAGTGTGTGTGTGCACGCATGCATGCATGTATGTGTGTTGATGAGATTGAGTGCTCCTTTTTCATATGTAAGTTGACACACACACGAGTATATTTATGAGACCACAAATAGATATGTATGAACCATAAAGTCTCATATTATTATACTTACAAGTCTCGTAAAATGCTTATTATGGCTTACTGGGGTGCCATACTTCATTATTCCAATGTTAAAAAAAGTCTCTCTAACATCTATAACCTAGTATAAGATGGTAAGGTGGTCTCTAATTTAGCACAAAATTGTACATGTGGTAATTACAATTTGTATATATAAATATTTTACGAAATTCTCTTAAAAAGCGTAAAAATTCCCTGCGTTCCATTACATGCACAAGTCTGAGGACCAGCGACGTAGTCCTTTCTTCTCAGATTGCAGGTGAGTAAGTCCAGGCCCAAGAAGTTCGATGACTTATGCAAGCTCAGCCACATGGTCAGTCGAGAAGCCTGGTTTCGTGTCTCACTCTAATACTTCCGCATCCTCCATGCTTGATATTTCAATATTATTGTCTTAATTGTATCCACACGGTTGGGGAACTGGATTGTTGGTGGACAGGATGGTGAATGTGTAGGAGTAGGAAGGCCAGAATGTAGTCACTAATGCTTAGTAATTGAATCTTACTAGAATGTAAGCTGCGTTTGTGGGCTTTCTTAAAATAATTTAACAGGGTGTTTTGTGACACAACTTAGAAACGAGGCTTTGTTCTCTAGTCTAACTTTTCATCTGAACATATAAACACACATCATCTTGTATCTCTTAGTGTTTTTACTTCTTTTCCTTTTTACACCTTGGTGACTCCTCATGCAAGTCGTCCAGAGGCAGCAGATGAAGAGTCAGAAGGAGACGGGAGTCAGGGTGCCTGTGGAAACCTCCACCTTGGCGAAGCCCCCTTTCTCTTTGTGTTTTAGTTGTCAGTTCCACAAGATGAGGTGTAATTCCTGAGATGGTTGTTGTGAGGATTAAATGAGATAATACGTGAAATCAAGCTGCAAATAATAGAATGGGCCAGAGCAGAAACATGGGAGCCGCATCCCCTGGGTCCAAATTCTTACAAGCTGTGCCATCTTGGTCTAGTTACTTAACCTCTCTGCTCCCGTTTTTTCATTCATAAATTAGAAATAATAGCACCAATCTCCTAGGATTGCTTTGAGGATTAGGACAGTCAATGTCTGTACTGCATTTGGAACAATACAGGCACATGTATGGAGAACAGGCACTCGTGTGCAAATCAGTCAGTGCTGAGAGACAGTGCTTGCTGGGAGAGCCGTTTGAAGTGGTCCCCAGTCATACTTTGTCACCTGTTTTGTTTCCTTCACAGCACATAGCGCTGTCGAAGATCGTCTTGTTTACTCCTTAGTTGTGTCTTATTGTCTGTTTTGCCCTTGAAAATATAAGCTGCGTGAGGACAGGGCTGTCCCGTCTGTCACCCCTGGACGCTCAGAGCCTGGACCGCTGCTCCACACACAGGACAAATTCGAGAAACGTTGAATGAATGAGTGATTAAAATGAACAACGTAAGCATACATCCCCCTAAGGACTTTAAACGGAATACTGCTCCATGATAATGCCTCTCAGTGAGAAATCGTAACTATTTTTCAGTCTTTATCTGTATTTCTAAATGACATGCTCACAAATTTCCTTGATTAGCATTGCTGATGTGGCATCAGAATGCGAAGTTTCATTTATGGCTCTTTAACACTGTAAATATCTTGAGCAAAGCGTGATCGGGATCTTTGCACCTATTCACACGAGTGCATGTGGCGCCCTGGCGTCTTACCGCATTAACCCCGGAGGAGCTGAATGTCTTGGCGCTATTGACCAGCCTTTCTAGCTCCCGGCTGTTCCCTGGGGCAGTGTTTGCGATGCTTTCTCATTTGTTCCACGTTTTGTTTTGTTTCTTCTCTTGAAGTATGCTAACTGAGAAAGTACTCTGTGAGATTATGCAGTACTTCAGCACGAGACCTCTGAGTTTTGGGCCTTAAAGGGCGAAACCCTTCACTATTGATGATTTGACAAATAATAGCAATTTATTGGTACAAATTCCTTTTTGTCTTTCTGTAGAAAGCATATTGACTTTTATTGTTATCAGTTAAAATGGTAAGTTTGAAATGAGCAGCACATATAAACTTAGCAAATGTATGCGTTCTTTCTGTGTGCCAGTTCAGTGCTGGGCACTTTCCATATGTTCTCTTATGTCATCTCTTAAAAATTCTTTGAGGTTACTGTTATTTCTACCATTTTTTTTTCTCCTGAGAAAAATGATGCCCAGAGAATTTGCCTACCGTCTCCAGGTTAGCTGGTAACTGGCAGAGCTGTGATTTGAACCCTCAGCTCCAGAGCTGAACCGAGTCTTCTCCCCACTGCAGCAGTGAGTCTCAGAGCAGCAACAGCAGCGTCTGCTGGAAATGAGTCCTCAGGTCCTGCCCCAGATGTGGGGTGGGGTGGGGCAGCGATCTGTGTGCCTCCTCCAGATATTACAAGATAAAGTCTGAGGACCGTTGCACAAACACACGTGTACACAACTGGGCCGAGCCAGGTGGATGAGTGGCTGATTTAAATGACTTTCATCCTTGGAAATTTGCAATATTTATAAAATTTTCAGTTGCATTTTTTCCCTCAAAACATAAGCCTTTGTTGTGTCTACTCTTATAGTCCCTTATTTTAATTTTTGAATCAAATTCAGTTTTGACCATTTTTTTAATAACCGTATCCCCATCTCCAAGTGGCCAATATTATTTTCAACGTATTTCTGAAATTTGTTATTGCTATGGCTTGACCTATCTTTATTTGATATCTGATAATGTTAAATTTTATCTTCATTAGTTTGTTATCAGTCTTCATGCTTTGGCCTTAGGTTTTAATGATTGTAGCCCTGTTCAAAATGCAACTAATTGTATTCTTTTTGCCACCTCAGCAAACACAAATGAGTACCTCAGCTTGTTCTTTTCCCCCAGGAATCATGAGACTAAATCACCTCCTTTTATTAATTTAACAAATATTTATAAAACAGCTCCATGAACCAGGCACTGTTTGAAGTGCTTGTTCTTAATACTAATTTCCTGGTTATTTCTTTTAAAAGAGGAGTCAGCGACTATAAATAATCTATGACATAATACCCATTATCTTTGTAAATATTTAATCATTTCTTAAAACTTCCCATATTTTTTGTTGTTCTGTAGGGACCTCACTTAGTTTTCAAAGGCTATTCGTCTCAAATTCCTGACTCGTTTCCCCCTGCCTCTTTAAAAGCAATACAGTGGTCCCCCCCTTATCTGCAGCGTCACTTTCTGAGGTTTTAGTTATCTATGGTCAACCGTGGTCCAAAAATATTAAATGGAAAATTCCAGAAATAAACGGTCTTAAATTGTGCTCCCTTTTGAGTAGTTTGATAAAATCTCCCACATCCTGCTCTGTCCCACCTGGCATGTGACTCGCCCCTTCGTCCAGCCTATCCACACAGATCCACTGTTATAGGATCACAGGTTTGTGTTCAAGGAACCCTTATTTCACTTAATAATGGCCCCAAAGCACAAGAGTGGCGATGCCGGCAATTCAGACATGCCAAAGAGAAGCCACAAAGTGCTTCCTTTAAGTGAAAAGTTGAAAGTTCTCAGTAGGGAAAGAAAAAAATTGTATGCTGGCGTTGCTAAAATCTATGGTAACTTTTATTACTGTGTATTGTTATAATTGTTCTATTTTATTATTAGGTATGTTGTTAACCTCTTACTGGGCCTAATTTATAAATTTGTCATAGGTATGTATGTATAGGAAAAAACGTAGTCTATACACAGGTCAGTACTATCTGTGGTTTCAGGCATCCACTGGGAGTCTTGGCACGTGTCACCCTCAGATAAGGGGGAATGCCGGTAGTGAGATTCACTGTCTGCTTTCCACGTCTCGGGCCAGGCTCCATGTTGCATGTATCACCGTATGAATTTAGGTATAAAGATTATCCCAAATTTGCAAATCAAGTGGCCAAGAGACAGAGAGTGGAACTGGTCCAAGGTCGAAGAGCGAGCGAGGGGGAGAGCCAGCATCTGAAACAGGGTGTAGCTTCAGGTGTGAGCTCGTTGAAGATGCTCCCTCCTATTACATTTCAAGCCCTGCTTAAATCGTGCTTTTCACATGTCCCGTGAAAAGAAAGTGTTGATACATTTTCCTTTGACTATTTTTCATTTTAATTTCAAATCCTAAACTTAAAGAAAAAAATCCTCTGACGTTTGTAGCCTATAAGCCTGTAGCGTGTATTGCCTGTCATAGAGTAGGGGTTTATTGAGGAATGAATAAATTAAAATAATAATTTTGGAAACAACTTTTAATTTAGCATTTTATCATATTCATATTAATTATCACATTACGTTTAGCTTTTAAACTTGCTCCTTCTTTCTTTCTTTGTCTTTCTTTCTTTGCTTCTTTCCTTCCTTCCTTTCTTCCTTCCTTTTTCTTTCTTTCTTTCTTTCTTTCTTTCTTTCTTTCATCTCTCTATCAAGAGAGAGATGTCTTTTTAGGTATCTCAAGAGGAAAGCACTTCCAACAATAGAACTGTTTCCCAGGTGAACTGTCCTGTTGTTAGGCCATAGGATTTGAGTCAAATTTGCCATTTGGGTCTTCAGCCACGCTCCCTGCCTGCGTGTTGACATGCTTGCCGAAAGGCCAGAGAGTGAAACAGGTCAAACAAAATAATTTTTGGATACTTTCTGCTTCCAAAAATCTGTTATGAAATCTAGAATTGACCTCTAGTGTATTTTACTTGTCAATTGACCCAGAGAATCAGCTCTTCATCTTTGTAACATTCACAGCCCAAACAAATTGTTATAATCCCAGGCTCTCCTTGAGTCTTGTTGTGTTTTTCAAGGATTTGGCAGATATTACCACACAAGGAAACATGCAGAAAAGTTGAAATTACAGCAAGGAATCACATGTTTTCTATTTGATTTTAAATATATAGTAAGTAATTAAGAAAATAAGTACAGTGCTAAAAAGAATTTAAAAAATTAACAGGTATACTTCAGATCTCCAAATGTTAAATTCTGGTGTGTGAATTTACATTCAGTACCTGATTCAAGCTTCTATTTCTGCTCTTTGTTCTTCTACAAAACACTAAATTCAAGATTAATGCTTGCTCGAATCACCTTCAAAGCCTTGATGAAAAGTGGGAAAATATTAGCATTCAGGAAGATAAAAATTAGAGTTAAAGATAGTCTTAATAAGAGGAGGAGATATTTAAATGCAAGCCAAGTCCATTCATTAGGAAGATGTGGTAGTTCACTGAGAGAAAACAAACAGATGTGAAGTTGATGAGCACAGCTGGCAAGGTAAATTCTGGGACATTGTAGAGATAAAGACGCTGAGGAAGCTCTTGGAAACACCACGTTTAGAGAGCCAGTTGGCTCCTATACCCTTCCATCGTGCCCCACAGTTATGGCGCATGGTTGTCCATCTCTCGGGTTGTTACCCATCTGCCTTAACACTGGCTCCACTCTGAGTAGCATCCAGCTCTGCACTCAGTGTCAGAACTGAGGACTGATGGGACCTGGCTTGGAACTCTGTTCCTCAGAGCCCCTGGGTTCAGGGACACTGGGGATGAGCCTGGGGGGAGGCCAAGAAAGCATTTCTACTCCTCTGTAAGAGCAGCTCCGCTTTGTGTGTGCAGCTCCTGCAAAGGAGTGCAATGTAAGGGTTAGGAATGCAGGTGCTGTGGTGGGGCACCTGCAGTCCAGATACTGGCCCAGCACTTCCTGGTGACATGACCTTGACACGTAGCTCACCTCCACCTCTCAGTTTTCCATGTCTGTGGATGGTCATAATGGCAGTACCTAACGCTTAGTGTTACATTAGCGCCTGGCACACCATCAGCATCGGTAAATAGCCATCTGAGCGAGGATTTCCGCTAAAATAAAACAAGCAAAACAAAGAGTGAATCCTTGGAGCCATTAATTTTAAGATAGTTATAAAAACTAAGGGTTAAGGGCCCCTGTCCTGCTTCTATCTCTTTACTAAACTATTCCACACCATGCCCTTTTTAATCATTATATTGATTTTATATTCCTCGCTTTATTAAAGATTCATAAAGCATGTATATTGTGTTTGTGTGTTACATTTTTGAATGGTTCAGATCAGGGACAGGTGGAGCAGACACTCCTGTAATTAGCTTTTTATAGTGTCTGTTACAGAGAAATAGGTGGGTAAGATTTGGTGATGGCTTAAGGGTGATAATGAAATAATATCGATGACAATCTCTCTAACAAATGGTCAGAGAAACCAGGATTATTGTATAGGAAATGAGGAAGAGAGCAGTGATTTAATAGTGAACATATATTTAAAGGCAGACACAGAATATGGCGAATAGTTTTTACCGTGCTCAAGTTTAGAGGGAATAAGGGGAATAGACAAGCATTCAGTCGAAGCACAGTCAACAAATGCCTGTCAGTTGCTGTTCTGCTCTGTGCGAAGAGATTCCAGATCGGTCTCAAAGGAATATGTAGTTTGTCAGATGAAATATTCAGTTTCTGTCAAATAGAGCAACTTCAAAATGATTACTTAAAAGAGAATTGATTAATGCCAGCAAGTATTTTTATTTAAAAATAAAATGGAGGCAAGCTGAAAGGGCACAGGAGCCCATCTGATCAAAGCTCTCTGTGGCCAAAGCTGGAACGGTTTGAGCCAAAAAATAAATACAAGCCAAAGAATAAAATAAATATTCCTGGTTTATACTATACATACCCCAGTAAGTAATTGAATGGGGGAAGAAGGAGCAACTCTTCTTTACAAGAGAACTCCAGTTAAAATGTAGAAGGAAGGAAGGAACGAGAAAGCTGTCGTGAGAGAGCATAGCAGTAATTGCAGCTGAAATCTGGCAGCAGAGGCTAGAATTAGGGGGTGAAAGTTTAAGGTAAACAGTATATTTCCAAATAAGTTTTAGGAGCATAAATATTTAAATATCTATTAGTTACAAGGGGCAGTATAGTAACTTTACAGTGAAGAAGCTTGGCGGGCAGCGTCTTAAGCAAATGATCAAAGTTAACATCACCAGTAATAAGACACCTGGGCATCATATACCTTCTGAAATGATCTGGCGAGACAAGCAGCCGCTCCTCCAGTGTTGTCTTCCCTAAAATCCATTCCCTCCGTCTAAGCAGGAGAAAATATAAGGCAACCCAAGCTGAGGGATATTCTGCTGATTAGTTTTCTTTAAAAGTTTCAAGGTCTCGAAAGGAAATACTGATCAACTATCATAGATTGAAGGAGACTAATGATAACTAAAGGCAATGTCGTATTCTTGATGGGATCCTGGAACAGAAAGAGCACGTTAGTGGAGAATCTGATGAAATCCACATAAAGCCGATAGTTTAGCTAATAGTATTGCACAAATATTAATTTGTTAGTTTTGATAATCATGCAATGGTC
The DNA here is from genome assembly GCF_041296265.1 of Equus caballus. NCBI lineage: Eukaryota > Metazoa > Chordata > Mammalia > Perissodactyla > Equidae > Equus > Equus caballus. Next base: position 99,280,835 of record NC_091690.1, on the reverse strand, counting down.
ATGTAAGATGTTAACATGAAGAGTAACTGGGTGAAGGATATAGGGGAACGCTCTGTACTGTTTTCACAACTCTTCTATAAATCTAAAATTGTCTCAATAAAGAGTTAAAAAATAAAACTGATTCTTTTAAAATTCTGAGATTACTTTGATACGGTTCTGAAACAAAGCAAGGGCAAAAACTAGAGGTCTACAAAAACAGCTCTAACCTTGCGATTTTGTAGAATTTTTCTGGACACTGTTTCATGCTCAGAAATGTATTTTTCATCTCACTCCCTTCACTAAACAATGCCATGTTGTTCTGAGTCAGTGTGTATATGAAACGTGTATAGAATGTGTATATGAAAGCTGGACAAGGAAACATTTTGTAGTAGAGAGGTAAGTAGTCATTAACAAAAACTCCATTCAGAGTATATTTCACAAGGCAAGGTAACTTTCTGCCTTCATTTAACATGCTGGCTACTGAAATCTCTGAAACCTTCAAATAATAAATGGCCATTCCCAATTGGAAGATAGAATTCCTCTGAATTTGAGTATAAGATAGATGTTAAATGACCTGAAAACAGAAACAAAAATAAACACATGTAAAACACAGGCTTTGTACGTGTAAATTTTTTTCTAATAAATCGTTTAGCATTTCCATTTGACAAAGGCTCAAGTCGTACTCTCTCCACTTGAAAGAGACCTCTTTGGGCCAGCTTTGTAGCGTGGGCAATTTTTGCGCCGGTAATTATCAGATGACATACAATCTTGCGCATAAATCATTGCTGCTGCAATTAGCTCGTCTTTACTGCTCCTGCCCCGGAGACAGAGGAAGCGCCCTCCCTGCGCAGCTGGGGGAATTGCTGGAGGGGCTGTCTGTCCCTTTGATAAACGGCAGGGCCTCCCACCTCTGCCAGGTGTGTCTTCTTTTACACGGATTAGGGCAGGGGCGGGAGCTGTCCCCTTTAAAATAGAAGATCCACTAAATTGCAGGAATTGATTATGTCGGATCTAAAAGGAGTAAGATAATTGTCCTTGCAAGCAGTTTGGGGTTTATTTTATCCTCCTATAAGCTCTTTAAACTCCACTTTGCTAAACTAACTAAAATAAGAAAAAGGAAACTGTCCCCACAACTTCAAACCAGCTCTTCTTTCATCGGGAGCAAGAAAGTCACCTCTGATGAGAGCACAGGGTTTGTGCCCATCCTGCCCCATGTTGTCCATGGTCCTGTTGTTTATGTGGGTCCCAATCACCGTTTCAGTTCTGATTTTTGTTTACACTGACTCACTTGTATTTTTCACTACAGAATTTTTTACTCCTCTGTCTGAGGCATAATTGTATTATAGCAGTCTGAAGTGTTACCTGTTTATTTTCCCTATTAAAAAATATCTACCTTCCATAGACTCTGATTTTTTAGAGGGAATTGAATAGAAAAACATTAGGGAATACAATATATGAGCTGATAAATGAAAATTAAAATGTACCATATCACATAATATTGTGCTTAAAATGATAATGGAAACTAATTGTTCACTTGTTATGACCTATATCCTTTTGAAATATATAGCCTCTGAGATGTTAATCCGAAACAGTATTTCTTGGGAGTTCATTCAGGTTCCTGCTCCATCTGAACTTTGTGGGCCTCTCATTTGTTTGATGGACATGTAAAATGTGGGTGGTGGACTCGGCAAGCCAGTTTCATATGGATTCAACCCCACCTTCAACCCTGGCACAAAGGAGGTTGTTGAAGCAGAGTCTACACCGTTATGCTGTCATTCTCTACAGAACTGAGTGTGCACGCAGTCGTATCATTGAGTCAACTGGTTTAACTAAATATGTCTGACTTAGAAAAATACCATTTACAGAATTTCAAGCATATTAAAAGTCTCGATATGTTTTAGCATAAGATCTCATAATGTATTTTGTCTGTGATGACATAAAAGAAAAATATGACAGCTGTTTTAGAGTTATAGGCTCTACAGTGTGATTTTCATTGTCTGTCTAGGTTCAGTTTATTATTCCAGCAGAGGCTCGGGTTCCATGTTTATGTAAGAGAAACTTTCTTATAAATTTTATATAATACTGCAATGATGAGTGAAATTAATTTCACAGTATTTCTTGCTTTCTTTGTAGTAATCAAATTGTTATATGTATTTAATTATAACATCTTGGGGTAGTATTATTATATAAGACTTGGAGGTTTGTGCTTAAAAATTTTCCCTTTCCACAAAAAGTTGTAAATGTGACTTCTGCAGGACAATTTTCCAGCATTTTGCTTCTTAAATTCTTTTCTTGTGAAGATTATGTTAACATTATAAAAGCTTTTAAAAAATTGGAGTCACTACAATAAACATTTTTATAAAAGCATAATATCTAGAATTAGACTACACTAATGCTTAGTGAGTTATGTCCACAGCTCTTTGATCTTGGATATTTTAACATTACCAAGTTAAGAGATTTTTTTTTAAAAAAAGCATGATGATATGGATTTAGAAATCATTAATGAGAAGAAAGTTTTAATACTTTATTAGTTTAATACTTTAGTAAAGTATTTATACTTTGAAAAGAAAATATGTTTCTAGTATTTGCCGATTCTTCTGAGGTTCAGAAATGACAAGCTGTTGGTTCTTCCCAGTCTGCCTTACTTTGTGTAAACCTTTTCTGTAATCCTTACGTGTTCCTGTTTCAAAATTCTTTAATGAAGAACTGTCCACATGTATCCTGTATTTTTAAGATTGCTTAAAAGATAAGTGATTCTGAAAATAATTCATCAAAAATCGCCATTTGTAATCCTAACGCCCTTCTAAAGGGCACATAGCCTTCCCTCTCACCTCGAGGGTCAATAGGTATGATTTTGTTGTGCTGAAGCTTAGACGGACTCACATAAAAATAACTGAGTTTCGGTGTAGTGCCCTCTGTTTTCTAGTCTCAGAGGGGGCAGTTTCTAGATTAGTTTTTTTTTCTTCCCCTGGGAAATATACAGCTCTCTATGTTATAGCCATTAATGTGCAGTAATAAGTTAGTCCTCAAATACCAATAAGATGATGTGGGCTTGATGGAAGTTAAATGTCCCTAAATCCTATGAATTGATCTGCAGGAGCTGTTTTCCACATGAGTGGTGGCTGCACCCAGGCAGACATCCGCAGAGCGGCCGAGGTCAGGGTGATGGAGGGGGTGGGCTTGGCGGCGCACATGCACTCTATTCCTGACAGTGCCTTGCTTCGGCAAAGGGAAGTGAAGCGCGTATACCATGCTCAGTGGCATTTCCAAATGCAGCTCAGCTGGGGGCCCAGGCTTATTACATCAATGGCACACACCGGGCAAAAAAGGAAATACATAATTTTGTCAAAGTAGTAGATCACAATCTGCCAGTCCTTTCCTCCCCCTTCAAAACCGTCGCCCCCACACACTAATAGCTCTAATAGATACAGACTTGATGCATATTTCAGTCACAGCAGTATTTCTAATGCATATGTGAAAGGCGCCTTAATTTATGTCTACCAACTGTGTGGTGCCCTTCTTTTGGGTAATGTCATCATCCTAATGGTGTTTCTATTATACTCAAAGGTAGCAAATGAGGCTTATTGCAAGAAGGTAATTGATTTTCACTGAGTGAAAATGTAAATAACCATAAGAAATCCTATGAAAGATAAGCAGTTTAAAATTGCCAGAAAGAAAAATGATTTGTAGACATGACTTATTGGTCCAAGCATATAAAATGTTTCAAAGTATATAAAATCATTTTATTTCAAATTGGAGTAAACATGGAAGAATTTTGGTGATCTTGCTTTTACCAGTTTGGCTTGTATATATTATGAAAAATGATCATCCTCTATGGAAGGGGGCTTCCTTTTGTCAGTGTGTCTTTGTAATAGAAACCACGTGACTACAATTCCTCTTACAGATTTGTAAAGATAAATATTTCTCCTTTGGACTTTCTATAGTATGAAAAGTATAGCATCTGCATTGATAACGTATTCTTTAAAAATATATGAGCCAAAATCTCATTGAAATTTAGCATAAATGTCAGCCCCATATTCAAGAAAAAAGCCAAAGCTCAAAATGTATTTTATTCTGATAGAGAAGGATTAGGTAGAACCATGGGGGCTTAAGGACTTGAGCTGATGTGGATGCGGTTGTGACCAGTATTTTCTCAGCAAGTAAATATAATTCTCAAAGTTTGTATGAGTGAAATAAAAATTGATAAAATAGAGTATCTGAGACAATGAATTTGTTTGCTAAAATAATGCCATTCTTTTTGTCCAGTAAAGAGCTCATAAAACCATTTTGTTCCCCCTACCAGTGAGATAAAGACATCTGCACATTGCTGTTATGACGAGACTGCTTGCACCACCACTACTGTTTTCTGATTCTAAAAGATACCTTTTCTCTGGAGTCACTTATCAGAAAAGCAACATTTTAATCTCAAAAATCTCCTTTTTACTTATTTTTTTTGTAGTGGTAATTAATAAATAGACTATACATTTTCTCCACTCCTCTGCCCTATCTTGCTTACAATTTGGAAAGGATTTTTATTTCAGGAATTATAAAATATATACCGAGGGTGCTTTTGAGTTCTTGCCTTAGGAGGTCACTTGGATTAAAACGAAAGAGATCATTTGTGTTGACTTTGAATTGGCAGATGGACAGATGTGATAAATTTTATTTCTGCAGCAGAATAGGAAATGGGACAGGAAAAGCATCCAAATTCCTTCCCACTGAGGGGAGTTTAGAAGAGCAGTTCTTTCCTTTCACTGTCAGCATCGCCAGATGCAAAACCTTTAACATCTGTTTTATTCTTCGTAACATATGTGGCTAGAGGCAGGTCTGACTTAGCAGTCAGTTCAGACTGGGGGTGAACTGAAAACATGCTGACTTATGACACAGTGCCATGAACAGAATCTACTCTTTAATATTAATTAGTCCCAAACCAAGCCCTTTAGTTTGTTGCAGTTCTAGATTCAGATGGGCCGGACCCCTCAGGGATACGGAGATTTTATTAAGCACTTCCAGAACCACGTGAAAAATTCCAGTAAGTAGAAAACACAAGCTCAAAATAAGAAATCCACTTGATGGGGAAAACAAAACCTTGTGTGTTCATTTCACTAAAAAGAAAACATCAAATAGATTTATCACAGTGTGATTTTGCAGTTTCCACATTACGAATTTGCTATTTCATTAAAAAACTCAAGTCTTTAGTGTGTTCTCTCCGAATTTAACTACTCAGATTTATCTTGTTGTGAGTAAATAATGAAAACAGGAATGGTTTAAAGGCTACTAAGTAATTAGTACGCTCAGATAGGAAATTGCAGTAAGGGTGGTGGGCAGGACCCAGGCACTCCGTTTTGTGTGTTTGATAGGGAGGGGAGCGTGCAGGGAGGAGAATCGTAAATGGCGCTGACAAACGTGGGTCTGATGAATGTCTTGAGAAGACACTTGTTCCGTTTCTAATGGCCTTAAAACTTTTTAGAAATATAGGACAGAGTTAAAATTGGACCAATAGAAAACGAGTTTGGATAATATAACAAAGTATCTCTATTATTAAAACAATCTCACAGTTTTATGCATTTGTATTTAAAAAAGCTTATTTTAGTTTTATTTTGAGATGCTTTCAGGAATCAAAAGTTAGTTCAACAATTTGTATCTGTGCCAGAAAAGGTAGCTTTATTATATGTCACTTTACAGTGTCTAAAATCTAAGATAATGAATATTCTATTTTACAGAATATATATCCTTTTTATTGGTTTTTATGCTAATTACCTGCTTTGGATTAAAAGGGAATAAACAACAGTGCCTCCCAGAGATGCCATTCCAAATCTCAGGTGTAATCATGGGTGCAATTTTCTTTAAGATTGAGATGAGGATACTGTTGCCAGTAGGTAACTATAGTTCAGTCCCGAATCCTGGAAACTTTAATTCAGGTGCATTGTGGGCACATAAAATTTGAGTTCAAATGCTTTTAAGAAGTCATGCCATTTTGTTGTTTGACACTAATTTTCAACCCAGCATGCTTTAGCAATGACTGAAATTAGTTCCAAGTGAATTACAGCTAAGCTATTTTCTACCATCTACAAGAAATTTTTTATGCCAACTGAGTCAAGAGAGGTTTCTGAAATTTCCTTTGGTGTGTATTATGGTATGGGGCTTGTCGGTGTAGACAGTCCAATGTGCTGTCATGCTCGCCATTGAGATGTCACTGAGTTGCGTTTTTGCTAATATTGTTCAACCCAAGTATATTCTTGTTGGTCAGAAGAAACATCACTTGCAATTCTCTGCTCTCTTCCCAGTCATCAACAAGTGTTATTTCTGTGGAGTCCGAACCTTTGAAAATTGGAGTAAAACCAGCAACTCATTTCCCTCATGACTGAGTTGCTCTTAAATAGGTCTCCTATCTGCCAGATTAGAAGAAGGGGTCTGTAGAGGTGCGTATCATAATTCCACCTTTGTGCCCTGAGCACACACAGTGCAGACTTGAATTTCTCCAAGAGTTGGAGGAGAGTATTTAAGTAACGTGACTATGAGGAGATATCATTTGACCATAAGGAAAAGAGGTTTCTAGGCCTTAAATAAACTGAATCTTAGACAAATAAAGAGAAGCTTTTATGGACTAATTTGAATATTTTGAATTTTTGAGTCACTTCTCCTAATCTTTAAAACAAAAAGGATTTGTGGTGGATAAAGATTTGATTTGACCTCCACATTTCATAAAGGGCCCTGATGATGATGTTTTAGTTGGTATTCATGTAACAGTAACCACATGGTGAGGGAAAATATATAAGTATGTGATCAAATTTAAGGTACTGAATTCAAAACGTAAGGATCAAAATGATAGTGACGTATATAGTACTGCATTATTGTAGACAAAATTCAACGTCAGCTTCATAGATGGGCTGGCTGTGCTTCAAGGATTAAACATAATATCAAATGAACTAAGAAAGTTCCTTAAAATGACTTTTTCTTGAATAATATTTTCCCATCAAAAAGGCTAGAGTCTTATAATTTGGTGAAAAGTTCAACATTTGTATATGAAGATCGTCTGCCGTTAACATTTAAAACCTTCCATCACGATAATTTACACACTTTAAAACTATACCGACAGAGTGGTTGAAGTAAATAAATAAGTAATAAAAAGCACATCAGAGTAGTTATGACGAGACAGCCAGATGGCAGAGAATTGCAGGTACTTGCTGTAATTTTATCAAAATTACTATTGTCATGGCATGTTAGTTTTCATAAGAATTTGTACAGTCACTGATCTCATACAGACAAATTAATTTCAGGTTCTCTCATGTGTAGTCACATAACAGCTATACTTGAGCACGCACAAAGGAAAATTAAATAATCATAGTCACATAAACTTGAAAATCAGCACAATATCTTAAGTTTACTATTCCATAACGTCTTGGGATCAGTGATCATTTCTGTTATGTTAGACTCAGATTGATCTACACTGGTACAGCCATTATGTGGTTTCTGCTATGTTTAGCCTTCATTATATAAAGGTACCGTGTCATGTATTCCATTAGTGAAGAATTGTTATCTAGGCAGTAATGTTGTAATTCCTACATTTATGGCCTTTCTTCATGTTTTATTTTTTTTTATCTCTTTTACGTCTAAAGGGATGACAGAGCTTTTTATGCTTCCCTTTAAAGATAACTACACATATGAATTCTCAACGATTAATGAGTATAAATGATATTTGAATTAAGAATGTTTATTACAGGTTTCAGATGTCCTTCTTCCTTTCTTTGTCACGGAATTATGAAAAGAAAACCTGACACTGTGTATTATGCATATCATTGCTGTTCATATCCAACCAGCAAGTTTCAATTCTAAAGACTCCTTCGTAAAGCGTCTTCTTTTTATGGTCTCTTTCCTGGCCCAAGTTCTTTCTACCGTGTGTGCCCCACCCTGTGTCAAATCTGGTGCGTCCTGGGTATGCACGGGGCCTCAGTTTCCTGCTGTATTTACTTCATAGACACTGGAAGTTGTGATGAGATCTTAATGCTCATTAAAGTAAGTTTTAGTTTTTATGACCTAAAAATTGGGAAGATAAACATTTTCACTAGCCTTTTTCGATGATCTCAAACAACTATTCAAGCAAGTATAAAATATATCACCTGGCAGATTGATAGCAGTCATAAATGTCTGAGGAAAAGTCTCGTTAAATATTTTAATCCTTTATTCTTTTCCACCAAAAAAGTGCTCTGTTCAACTTGAAGCTTTTGTTCCTAAAGAGAAAGATTTGCTTAATTCATTGAATTTTAGTTATCTGTGCTCAAGTGCTTTGTGGTCTTAAAGGTCTATGTAGCTTTTATTTCATAATAGTGTTTTTGTATAAATGGTATAAATGTTTTACAAATTTCAAATGTGTAAAATTTTACTTTTGAAATGTATAATCTATAGGTCTCTTTTTCTTATAGAAAAAATTTACTCATTTTAGAATGTTCCTGGATTTTTAAAATTTGAGTCAGCACTGATTCTACTGGCTTTTTCTCAGGAGATGAGAAGGGACTTCACCAGCGCTCCCTTTTGGGCGAGGTTCTAGCCGGAGAGCGCGTGAAGCAAAGCTTCGTGCACGTACACGTTCTATGAGGGTCTTATTGACGCTTTTCTCTTTGAGGTCCTGCTCATGGTTATTCTCAGATGCTTTAGTTGAAATTTCTATAGATGACATAGTTTGTACGCAGAATTAGGAAGACTTTACAAATAGTGAAATGCTTCTGAGTTATATTACTAAGTTATAGCTTCAAGAATTAAGGGACATCTTAGGAGTTTATAACAGAGGAGTTAATGTAACGGAGACAGAGATGCTCATTGAGCATCATTAATGCTGATGAAGACTCGGGTGCAAGGTGTCCGACTGGGGGGCCTTGCTAGGTAAATTAAGAAGCATTAAACAATGGTTTTTCCCAAGAGCTTTAGTTGTGTGGGAACTTGCTTATGCTATAATTTTAATTGATAATAATAGAATGTAAAATGTATTTACATGTCATCTAAATATGTAAAAAAAAATACAACTGAAATGATCACTTTAGAAAGAAAGGATGAAAACTTGCCATGCTGTCACATGACTTTGGGGCCAGACTATGCAGATTCTTCCCTGGCCCCTCATGTTTTCTTAGTATTTTATAATGAGCATGTAATTTTCTTATAATGTGGGGAAAAAGAATAAATGGGAAAAAAGAACAACATAACACATAAGAATTTAAAATATCCCATGTAATTTGAATCTCACCATATAATTATTATTTTTGAATATCATTGTACTTTCTATATTACAATATTTATTTTTACATGTTTTTATTTTTTGAGACTGTGAGTGTGAGTTCAGGACCTATGTTCCTTGTTCCCGACATTGGATGGGTAGGTAATAGCTGCTTAGATCATTTTTACTCACTGGATGGTTGGTAGTCCATAAGAATACACATTTTTCGTAGTTGGAATTCATGTGCCTACTACTTCTGTTCTGCATTTTCTGCTTACCCTTGCTGCATAGTGCTTTCACATGACTTTACATAAACTTCATAATGGTAATTTTAAAGTTGTTATAATAGCTATGGATTAAAAGTTGTTATCCTGGAGATGGATGTTTAGGCTATTTCCTATTCTTGTGATTATGGGCAGAATTTCAGCGAATATTTTCACCCATTAACCTTGATGCTTCTTTTGAACTATTTCTTAAGATAAACTCCTAGGACTTTACTCATTCCTCAAAAGGTGTCACCGTCTTTTATAACACTTGCTGTGTATTGTCTTATTGTATCACCTATTGGTAACAGAACCAGCAATGAATGAGTGTATTGATTTCTTTTCCATATTCATCTGAATTGAGTGTTTTAAGTGTAGATCTTTTTGTTACATTTAGTGGATATTTAAAAAATCTAGGTTGCCTTAATTTGCGTTTATTTGATAACAACTTTCTATGTATTGGTTTTCTAAAGTATTTTTCTTTATATGAAAAGTCTGTTTGCGTCCTGTGCCCATTGGGAGTTTTGAAATTTTTAAAAATACATCTAAATACCCCAATTACACGTTAGAAAGACACTTTGCATGTTATATTTGATGCAAATAATTCTTCTAATACGTGGTCATCCTTTAATTTTGCTATTTTTCAGTATACAAGAGTTTTAAAATTTATATATTCTACTCCACTGATCTTTCCTCATGCGATTATTTTACTGCTGAAAATGAGCAGCATTTTCCAATACAACACAATGACACACATTGTCAGCCTCTGCGATCTGAGTCATTTGTATGTACTTCCTTATTATAAAGTATGCGATTATGTGTTCCTAGGTTGGGTATTTAGGCTAATTGTCTTCCTCTTTGGGTTTTCTCTTTCTGTGTCTCTCCTCTTTCTTTCACCCTGCCCTTCCTTCTGCTCTTACTTTCCTTGCACTTATTAAGTGTCTTCCTCATTGTTCCTTGCTCCACCACGAGCCTTTGATTGCCCATCATGGACCTGAGACAGCAGTCAATTACCATCTTGTGCTGCTGTTCATATCCTACTGTGATCTGTTGGTTTAATGCCTGAAAAGCCTCCAGCCTTTGTTTTCATCAGAAATCAATTCATATATTATACATATATGCATACATGTGCTTGTATGCATGCATTTTATTTTGAGGAAAAACAGCACAATTCTAATGATAACTTCTTTGTCCATAATTATAAACTAGAGCAAGGACTTGCCTTGCATCTGGACAGCTAGACATGAAGCTGAAGGCTAGATTGCCTCCCTGTCATGCAATTACCTCTGTTCTTGGGACCAAGTCTATTGTTTTTTGATCCTTCCTTCCTTAAAGAACAGCCTTTGCTGTGTGGGACTCATGAGCTGACACTGCTTCTGGATTCTCACACTTTGAGTGACTCCAAGGGCCTCCTCTTAGCTCATTGAAAGGTTGTCATGATGCACAAATGATTGTTGAAATCTATAAAAGTCGCAGTGTCTGCCTTCTAGGACATCATTCATCTAATCTTTCATCTTGTCATTTTGGAGCCCCTATCCTGGATCTAGCACCAGGCCAAACAAAGTTAGAAGAAAACATTTCCCTGCCCTTGAAGTATTTGCATATTTGCAATCTGATTGGGGAGACCGTATATATATACATATATATGAAATATGTAATAAAAACATTAGATGAACTAGTTGCTAAATAAACAAGAGAGACTTTAAGAGTGCAGATCTATATGCTATGGAATTTAACATCAGGGGAAACAGTCTAAAAACAGGGTGGCATCAGCTAGAGAAGGTTTTATGTCGAAGATCTAACCCCCAGTACCTGTGAATGTGACCTTATTTGAAATGCTGTAGTCTTTGCAAATGTAATCAAGTTAAGATGACGTCATACTGAATTAGGGTGGGCCCTAATGCGCTATGACTGATGTCCTTATAAGAAGAGGAGAAGAGACAGAGACACAGGTACACGGGGAGAACTCAATGTGATGATGGAGGAGGAAGTGCTGCAGCCGCCAGCCGAGGAGTGCCAAGGACTGCTGGCAAACCACGAGCTGGCAAGAGGCAAGCAAAGATTCTCCCCTACAGGCTTCAGGAGGAGCCTCTCCTGCTGACAACTTGATTTCCGACTTCTAGTCCTTTTATTTCTGTTGTTTTAAGCCACTCAGAAGATGGATATGAGACTCTGCTCTAAAAGAAATGCAGGATTTGGACTGACAAAGAAAGAGGGCTCTGCGTTGGAGGAAAGCTCATTAGCAAGGGTAAGAATGACTATGTGGGGACTGTAAGAAGACCAAGTGATCGCCTCTGAGACGGGTGACCAAGTGATCGTCTCTGAGACGGGTGCAAGAGAAATTGATCGGATAAAGTAGATCCAACTGATGGAAGGCCTATAGTAACCTAGTGAGGAATTGATCTGTTCCATTCTCTTACTCATACGTTCAACGTTTGCTGATTGTTTACTGTGCACCTAATTACTAACAGGGAGCCATTTTGGCTCCCAAGCAGAGTTGTTCAGGAGGAAGGGAGGTTGCTGGGAAACATTTCGTGTGCTTTTATTTTTTTTATCCTTACCACCAAATTTTTAAAATCAAACAGGTTCATAGTGACGAGTTTCCTGTCAACCACTCCCTCTGCCTTCCCTATCAGCCCACTCCCAAGCCCACCAAGAGATTACTCCTCTTAGCTACATGTGGGTCTTTCCAGAGATTTTTTTTCACACATAAACAGGGAAATGTGCATATATACCTCACTCCCTTTACACAAGTGGCAATATTCCACATACAATTTGCACTTTTCTTTTTTTCACTTAACAACACACATTGGAGAGTTTTTCTGTATCAGTGAATAAACTGTGCTCCTTCCTTTTTTTGATGCATATTATTCCATTATGTGGATGTACCATAATTTATTTAAGTTGCTTCCAACTGGTGGACATTTAGGTAGTTTCTAATCTTCTGGTTTTAAAATCAATGGCACAATGATTAACCTTGTACTTAGTTCATTACACACATGTGTGAATATGTTGGAATATAGTTTTTAAAATAGACAAGATAAGGGAAAGGATATGTATGTATGTAATTTTTATAGATATTGCCCAATTGTTCTCTAAAGAGACGGCACAGTTTACATGTTCTCCAGCAACATATGAAAGTGCCTGTTTCATACATAGTCTTAGTGATACAAGATAGTATCAAACTTTGACAGTTTGCCAACTGGCAAGGTAAAAAATTGGTCTGTTGATGTAATTTTAATTTGCAATTCTATTATTTTAAGTAAACTTGATCTTTTCATGTTTAAATTATGTTTCCCTTGCTGTGAATTCTTAATACTTTGCCCATTTTTCTATTGAGATTTTAGTATTTTCTTACCGATTTGCAAGAGTTTCTCATATATGAGAAAATAGCTCTTTGTGATTTGTTGTATTTCCCCCAGATTATAGTTTTCCTTTTGATTTTACCTGTAGTGGATTTTTCCATGAAAATATTTACTTGGATTTTGTGTGAGAGTTAGAAATGCTTCTCTACTTAAAAAGTGTAAAAGAATGTAAGAAATATTTTCAAAATATACATTTAAAGTGTTGAAAATGGAGAATGAGAAGTGGCCAACAATTTCCTCTCGATGTGTGAGAGTCTAGGAGATCGGAGTCTAGAGTTGATCCAATGACTAGAGACAGACATCTCTGCCTTTTCTAATGTATTTCTTACAGTTGTTATGGGTACTGTTTTTGTTTTTCTAGAATTTTCTAGAACAGCGGAAGTGAGGAAGTTATATTTATGAGAACAAAATTATAGTGCCTGGGGAATCATCACTGAGTGATAAGCAATTAGTTTTAAAGTAGTGTGGAGGGTCTGTGAAGTTGTCCGACTCTGGGTTTGTGAGAATGAGAACCAAAGGAGCTGTCTTATTTATTGATGTTTCGGATAGAGACTCCATTTGTTGTACTTTGATCCTGCATTTATTCAACTGGCAGTACTTGTGGTGCACCTGTCCTTTACCAGATGTTGTCTGTGGCTCCAGCAATGAGCAACAGCAACACGGTCATGTCTCACATAACTTGGGTTGTGGAATCAACATACTCACAGATTGTGGTACATGCTATGAAGGAGTTAAAAGGGAGAAGGACTCCAGAGTAAGTGGCGGGGAGGTGCTGCTTTAGATGGCGTAGTGGGGAAAGGTTTCTTGAGAAGGTGAGATTTGAGCTGGTGATGCAGAGACAGAGTAGAGGTGGAGGGTGAGGTGAAAGTGTGTTCCCACGGAGAGATTAGCAAAGAGCCTAAGGCAAGGAAGAGCTTGGGTTATTCTAAAAACAGAAAAGCTGCAGATTTGGCTGGAGCAGAAAGAGCTGGAGGGAGAGCAGTGGAGCTGAGGATGGAGATCTGAGCCCTGCAGACCCTGGTGACAAGTTTGGATTTGATTTGATTTGAAGAGCACAGAGAAGTATTTCAATGGGGCATGATGTGGTCTGGTTTTCATTTTCCACAGACCACAGCAATGGTGTTATTATACCATGTGAGAAATGATGTAACTCGACTGACTTGACTATGAAAAAGAAAACTGAAAAGTCTCGTAGACTTTCTCTTTTCTGCCACCATGGTTGGCAGCTTCAACGCAACCCCATTCAGCCCTGGTGCCCTTTATCACATCACCCTACTTATTGCTTCATGGAATGTGTCTCAATCTGTAAACATGTTATAGATTTTATGTTCTTAGTTCTTTAAGTTTTTCACCTCAAAGAACTTTTATCTCCACAAACATTGGCCATCCGTTTGCCCTGGCCCACTTTGGCTGTTGCCTTCAAGTTCTTCCAGTGCTGAGAACTCAGTCATAAGTAGTAACGGTAATGACAAGAGCACTGACTGTTCATTGAGCTCGTTTTGTCTGTCTGAGCAGTCATACCCATTGGGCTCTTTCTATGAAAGCTGCACAACAACTCAATGAGGGCGTGCTATTGTAACTCCCATTTTATAGTTGATGACACCGAGATTGAGGGACGTTATGTACTTTCTAAGATCATAGAACAACTGGCCAAGTCAAGACTCAACTCCAGGTCTGTCTGATGGGAAAACCTGTTATGACTTTGGGCTCCAAAGCATCTCCCTTCCCGTCATCACACCCTCACCCTCACGGTGTCCTCTGGTTCCCTAATGTCATCCGTCCTCCCTTTCAGCACAGCCTTGTTCCCTTACCTGTAAAACCTGCAAACCCCCACCATTAAGAAAGCTATTACAAAAGGTTTTGCCAATATCCTAGAGTTCTCCAGCCGCTTGATTTTTCTGTCCTGTCTAATTTCTCTCTAACTCTTGAATTGCCAATATTTAGAAGAAAATCACAAAATTATGCTATCTCCCACCACAAGTACATGCTGTCCAACCTCCTCTGAGTGTTGCCCAGGAAAATGCTTTTCACTTCTCAAGGTTTCCCTAACAGATTTCTCTCAGTAGCCTTTGCAAGGCTTTTTCTCAGTTCTCAGTTGTCCAGCTCCGAACCCTTCTGCCGTGTCGTTAGTACTACAGCTACTAGCCCGTGAGCCTTGGCGTCCTCGCCTCTAACACCGAGATGGAGGCGCAGAATGCACAGATTGTTGCAAACATCAAAGGAGGGACCGATGAGGAGCAGAGGGTGCTGGCATTTACGAACTTGATGATGTTCACTGGGTCTGCGGTGACTCTCAATGATCTTGTCTCTTTCCCTTGAAGACGAGATTCTGTTCTTTTCTATCTCATGGAAACTGTCCCCTTCCTCTCCATTTCAAGACACACTTAAGAACATGAAACTATATTTTATAGCTTGTTAAAAACATTCCAAAATGTAAGTCCAAAATGTAAGTGTGTTTTGAGCTTATTTACTAAAAAGAATTTAATGCCCTCTGATAAATTTGTAAGATCAAATAAATAGATGTCAGGGCAGTTGAAAATTTGCTAGCCAAAGAGTAACAGAAATTCTTACATAGTTGGGGATGAGCTTGAAAAACAAAAACATGACTTAGTATGTTCAGCCAATGATGCATTTCTTCCATTTCTATCTGTATGTTTTGGAGATGTTTTGGTTTTAGGTATAACAGCCCTTAAAACCACATTACAAAATATCTGCAATGAAAAGGAGGCTGGAATCTCTGTGTACAAAGTGTCAAACCAAGATTGCCACAAATAGTGAAGCATATCCTATCTTATTGCTTATACAAAAATAATATTTTAATAATTTAGTGAGAGCAGAAAGGTTTTTTTCTTACCATTAATAAATAAAATAACTACTTAAAATACTGTTCTATTCTTTTGCTAACCAATTTTTTATTTCTACTTTTTTGCATATAATATAGCTATATTGTACATGCCACATTATTACAATAGTGCTTGTATAAGTTAATGAATGAAACGTATTTGTACATTTTTGGATGCATACCAATTTTTCAAATTATAGGACTATACAACGCTTTCTAGACTTGAGTTTAAAGTCCAAATTCTATGGCGTGCCATGTCAGGTTCATCTCTCACTATTTCTCCTACACTCAGCCGGACACAACAACTTACAGAAAATTAATATGCTAGTGGTTCCCAAACTTGTGTGAATATTAAAATCACTTGGGGGCCCTTTAAACATCTCAGAACACAGGTCACGCCCCAGACAATTAAATACCAATCTCTGGGCTGGGTCACAGGCACCCCTGTATTTGAAGGTCCCAAAGTGATTCCAATTTCAGGCAAGTTGGGACACCACTGACATGTGCCTCGATGTTTCAAGCAGGGGCCCTTTGCACATTCTCTCCCTTGTCCTCTGAATGAGTGCTTCTGCTCTTCATTAAAGACCCAATTCAAATGTCCAGCTTTGAACATTTCGTGCCACCACCCCAACCCAAGTCAATTAATCCGTTTTCAGTTTTCACAAACACTTTATAAATGATGCACCTTCTGTACTTTGGTTATTTATTTATGTGTCAGTCTCCTCCACATATATGATTTTATAGATGTCACTGCATTAAACAATATATAATGAAACGCATGGCAAACAGAGTGATTTAGCCCAAGCACTTAATGGCAGCCTTAAGATCGGAGAATTAGTGGAAGGAAAATACATTCTTCTCATGTCATCTGAGGGAGACCTAACACTTTCCTTATTCATGCTACTCTCCTTTCTGCCAGCGCTTTGAGGAATTTAAAGAAATCACCATTGTTTGAGCACTTTCCATGCGCCGCACGCATTGTCTCGTGTAATGATTATTACCACTCATTCAGAGGAGCGTTATTGTTCCCATTGTACAACTGAAGAAACTGAGGCTTATAGAAACCAGATGATCAACACAAAGATTTTCAGCCAAAAAATGACAGAATGGGATTGAACCCAATCCTCCTCTTTCCACTGTACTTGTTTGTTTTCCCTTAAAAAAATCTCAATATCTAGATGCAGTTTGCCCAGTAAAAGATGTTTAAGAATACAGAGGGTTTTTTAAAATGAGTATATCATTTTGACTTTTGCATGCATATTAGGCCTTTGACAACTTAGATGGTTTTGATCAGTTAATATTCTTAGGATAGGATATGTGGTCTTGCCTCTTACTTCCCACCAACAAAGTCTCCGCTTTACACAGTGGCTGACATCCAGCTGGCTTCACCCACCTGGAAAACCACTTGTGCTCTAACTTTGACTGAGATATTGATTAAAACGTATTACAGATAGCTTTTTTACCCTGAATACTGACGTCACAAAGCATATTATTAAGGGTGTCTGCATCCTTCCATCCAAACTGCTTCATTCATATCCTTGCAATAACAATCTCTTCCCCAAAGGTTCTGCAATTATCTCTTAAGTAGAGTTCAAGCTTATGTCAGTCATTTCAGAAGGTAATAAGGTAACAGTGGAAAGGCAACCTGTAAATATGGTAAGAAAAATATGGCTCTTACGTGCCATCAGATGGGCTTGTTGATATCAGGAAACATCAGAGGGAGAGAAGATGAACAAGAGAAAAAGGAAAATTAAGAAGTAACAACATAAGCAGCTGGAGAAAGGGAAACAGAAGAGCAGCTGATGAGTGGGAGAAGAGGAAAAATGAAGCATTTCAGTGAAAACCCATTATTACTAGGAAGCAATTTTTAATATGCCTAAAAGTCTGTTTCACAGTAAGACAAGGACTTAACTACATTACCAAAAAAAAAAAACAAAAAAAAACCAGAGGAAATTCTAGAAACTAAATATAGCTAATATGGGATCAAGAAAGGGAGGTTGTCAGATGCTTCTTGAACTTTGGAATAATGAATGAATTTAAATCACAGTTGAGGACCACATAAAACATAGTTTCCATCTGGATATTGGAGTATTGGTGGGTAGAAGATGAATAAATATTAAGATGTTGATATTCCTTAAAAGTCTTCCTCGTATAAAACTGAATACTCCTTGTGGTTGGGCCTCCATCTGGCGGGTTGGTGGTCATGAAGGATTATAGTGAGGACGATGATTATTAAACATCATGGCATAAAAATGGCCGGCATCATATCAAATAGATAAATTTAGCCCCGGACTTTTACACTGGTTTTGAATAAAGTGGTATCATGTTGCTGAGTAAAACATTTACCCCAAACTTCGTGACTGTCTTAGTCTGTTTGGGCTGTCAAAACAAAATACTGTAGACTGCATGGCTTAGAAATAACAGAAATTTGTTTCTTACAGTTCTGGAGACTGGAAGTTCAAGATCAGGGTGCCAGCATGGTTGAGTAAGAAGCCTGTTCTGGGTGGCAGACTTCTCATTGTATGCTCACATGGCGGAAGGGGCTAGGGAGCTCTGTGGAGGCTCTTTAATAAGAGCACTAATTCCCTTCGTGACAGCTCCACTCTGATGACCTAAACACCTCCCAAAGCCCCACCTTCTAACAGCATCACATTGGGTGTTGGGATTCCAACGTGAATTTTTGGGGGGGGAACACAAACCTTCAGACTATAGCAGTGGCTTAAAACGACAAACTTGTATGATCAGACACAGTTTCCGAGGATCAGGAATCCAGGAGCAGTTTAGCTGGGTGGTTCTGTCTCAGGATCTTCCATGAGGCTACAGTGAAGCTGGCAGCTGTGGTTTCAGTCACGTGAAGACTTGAGTGGGGTTGGAGGATCTCCTGCCAAGTTTACTCCTGTGCCTTTTGGTAGCAGACCTCATTTGCAGGCCATCTGGGCCTCTCTGTGGGACTGCTTATGATATTTCAGCTGAGTGATCTGAGAGAGAGAGAGAGAGAGCAAGAGCAAGAGAGAACGCATCCAAGACAGAAGGCCAAAAGGCACAGTGTCTTTTATAACCTAACCTTAGAAGTGAAATACCATCACTTCTGCCATATTCTACTGGTCACACAGACCAAACCTGGTACGATAGGGAGGCTTGTGAGTCAGCTCAGGCTGCCATAACAGAATACAATAAACTCGGTAACTTAACAGAGATTTATTTTCTCACAGTATGGAGGCTAGAAGACCAAGATCAAGGTGCCAGAAAATTTGATTTCTGGTGAGGGTCTCCTCCTGGCTGGGCACTCTCCGCTGTGTTCACATGGCCTTTCCTCTATGTGCATGTGGACAGAGAGGGATCCTCAGTGTCTCTTCCTCTTCTTGTAAGGACACCAGTCCTATTGGAGTAAGGTCCCACCCTTATGACCTCATTTACCTTATTTACCTCCTGAAAGGCCCTATATCCAAGTCCTGTCACACTGGGGGTTAGGGCTTCAATGGGTGAATTTTGAGGGGGTCACAATTCAGTCTATAGCAGGAGGGAACTACACAAGAATGTAAGCACCAGGAGACAGGGATCTTTGGGGCTGTCGTAGGGGCTGACTGCACAAGCAGTGTGGTGGTGTCTCCGGGACTGTCCCCATCCTGATGGCTTCTGTGTCTTTTGAACAGACTCACCCAAAGCCTTTCCTCTTCCAAGTCACCTTTGGAGTTGGTTTGGCATCATTTTCTTTTTCAGATCCACTTGAAGACAAAAATGAAAGCACCATTAACACTGTTCTATTAAAATATGAAAATTATAAGTATATCATATGATTACATATATATTCATCATAGGGGTGTGTGTGTGTGTGTGTGTGGTCTCCCTAAATAAATATGCGATTATGTGTAAATACCTGTGAGTATAATCTACTATGTATGTGAAAGAGCCCATAAAGATCACTAGGCTTTTATTTTTATTTTTGATGGTAAAGTAGTTACAATACTCCTTAAGACCAAAATGGTCATGGTGGGTGAATACTTCTTCAGTCCTGCGGTGCGGGTTTTGTTTTCTGACGAGCGTAAGAACAGCGTTTACTGAGCACGTGTCATGTGCGTGTGCGCCTGCTGCGGCGCTGGGGCAGAGGGAAAGAATAAAAAGAGAGAATCCCTCCCTATGGAACTTGACACTTGCTTAAAATTTACTAAATGAGAAATCTTCACTGGTGATGTCTTTATGCTGAATATCAAATGTCCCCATCGAAGTGCTCTTGAAAACCAAAGGTTATTCACTATTTTCAAGACTAAAAATAAAATTAAGAAAGAAAGAGCGAAAAAAGTATATTAGACATTTTACAGAAGGACAAACAGGGAGCCAAAGAGCAATATTGGGGAAAGGTCTGGTAGTATTGTTCTTTTAAAAATTATTATGAAATATTTCAAACAAGCAGGAAAGAATGTAGAGTGATATAGTAACACCCAGTACTGACTACCCAGCTTTAATAGATCTTCAGCTTTGCCATATTTGCTTTAGATTATTTTTTCAGCGATTACAAATTGCTACTGCATTTGGAGACCCTGAGTACCATCCTCTGCTCGCGTTTCCTCTTGTTCTCCAGATTATGCCGCTGTTCTGAGCTTGTGTCCATTAGCCACATGCGTGTTCTTGTATTATTATTCTATAAACAACAGAGAATGTGGTTTTGCGTGTTTTCAGTCTTTCTATAAATGATCTCATGCTGAACATACTGCTTTGTTTCTTGCTTTTAGTAGTCAACATGTTTTTAAGATTTATCCATGGTTATATATTTAGCTCTAATCAAATTTAATTCCCATGTGATTGTGAGTGTAGCAATTTAGTTCTCTATTCTTTGGTAGACATTTGCAGTTTTTTGTTATTAGATTTGGTAATTTGTTTTCTTCCCTCAGCATTATGTTTTTTGAGACTCGTCCATGATGGTGAATGTGAATCTATCTTTTATCTACTAAATAATGTTACTAGTGTTCATTACTAGCTTTAATTTCTGCACAATATTACAAACAGTGACAATTCCTTGACGTGTCTTGTGGTGTGTGAATGCAAGAGTTTTTCTAGAGCGTGTACATGGAAGTGGAGTTAGTGTGAATAAAGTGCACGAATGCTTTCAACTTTATTTGGTATTGCCAAAAAGATCTCTAAGGTGGTTCTGCCTATTTATAGAATAGGGGATGGCAGGTTGTCAGACTTGAATTTGCTAATCTGGATGAATGTAAAATGATGCCTCATTATTATTATTAACATTAATATCATTATTTGCCCTTCTCTGACTAGTCGCTGTGCAGAGCATCTTTTTGTATTTGTTGGTCATGCTGGCTTCCTTCTCTGTGAACTGCTTATCTGTGTCCTTTACCTATTCTCTATTAAGTTATTTGACTTTGTCTTATTGATAGGCAGTAGTTATTTAAGTATTTTAGATAATAATCCTGGTATGCTTTGAAAATATTTTCTTGAAACTACTTTTTGTATCTTTTGTTAAATAGATTTTTTTTAAATTTAATAAGATTTATTAATATTTGATCTCATGGCTTATGTTAAATGTCTTTTAAATATTTTAAAATTTGTCTTAGAGCATTTAGATTTTTCATCAACTTAGAATAGACTTGTGAGTCTATTTCTAATAATGAAGTATGATTTTTTGTTTTATAATTACAATATGTTTCAACTATACAGGAAAGCATAAAAGAAGTTTTTTGGAACATAAAATTAATTATTGCAGCACCATTTATTGAAGAGTCTGTCTTTCCCTTACTAAGTTATTTAACATTCTCTCTGTCATATGTCACATTTCCATATGTGCATGGATGTGGTTCTGGGCTGTATTATGTTTCATTGATCTATTCATATGTTTAATAGGTTTTTAAATAATAAAACAGATAAATAAGTATTAGTTTACATAATCCAAATATCTCTTCTGTATTCATAATGAAAGCAAAAAAAATAGAACTAATTGAAGATTACTTTAAAAAATTTATATTCAGAACAGTGGCTTTAGGTTAGAGGTATTCTAAGGAATTGCTTGGTCATGTAAATAATCATACATTTTAAATTTTTATAGTATTAAATTATTATAGGTTACTTTTGAGAATTCATTGAGATAGAAATATTTAAAGGTTAAAAATGAAAAATACTGAAAATATGTGTCGTTAAAAATGTCTTTCACAAGAACATTGGTTAGGTCAGTTAATCTTTTCTGAAGGCACACCCTAGGATGGTCCTCAATGAGTCATGATCTGTTGAATGCCCTTCAGTGTGGGCAAACCTGAGACTCGCTTCTAAATCATGGAGTGTAGCAAGGATGGTCCATGCCACTTCTGGCAGCACAACGTTATATGAGGCTCCGTCTTAGTAGACTGGAGTGAGAAACACTTACTGCCCTTCCAGAGGCAAAGTGCTATAATGTGAGCCTCCCGTGGAGCGGACCATGCAACAGGGAACTGCAGTGGCATCTGGAAGGGCCTTAGTCATGCAGCTGCCAGAAAATGGGTTCTGCCAACTCCCGAGGGAGCTTGAAGGGGATTGTTCCCCAGTTGAACCTGCAGGTGAAAACACAGGCTGGCTGACACTTTGACTGCAGCCATGTGAGACCCTAAGCACAAGACCCAGCCAGTCTGCTCCTGGACTCCACACTCGTGGAAACTGTGAGATAATAAGTATTTGTGTTAATTTGCTAAAGCTTCTAAACTTGTGATAATTTGTTAGGCAGCAATCAAAAACTAATGCATTTTTGATGTCACTGATACTTGGGACAGACCTTTAAGATTATCAATACATTTCTAAAAGTACAGAAAGATCTAAAGATCTTAGACATGAACCATTATTCCTTTAGTTCTTATTTATTTTTAAAAAACAATAATAAATCTTTTTTGTAGGATAAAGGTAAACTTCTGATTTATTTGGATTTTTAGTTCTTTTGTATAAAGCATTTTTCCTTGAAGATGCTAATATGTCTTGAAACAAACTAATCTAAAATCTTGTTATATATTCTCGTTATTGGGCATGGATTTTGTCTTAACTTCTGAAATCTAATATTATTGCAGTAGTAGTCTTTTTATTTCTATATACCCTGAATAAGGAAGTAATTACTTTTGATGTTTCCACCTATGATTTTTCCACTCCTGTGCCATGAGCGCTCATGTGTTAATAGTCGCCTTTCATTGTGATTATTTTTCCTGCATCACTGAAAACTTGCCATTTAAAACATTTACATTAACTATGAAATTTGAATTTTTATTTATTTTTCTTTTACTTATATGGAAATATTCCCTTGCTCTAGCCAGTTTAAAACATGCCCAGTCAGTCTTGCCTATAAAAACGGACAATACAGTTCATGATCATTTCAGTGCACCTTGTTGCTTTTCACTTGCAAGCATCCTCATTTCCTTGAATCTAAAACCATTGTCTTTGTCAAACTGGCAATTTGGTTTCATGTCTTTTGTGCATAGAGGTGAGTGCTATGTGTGATACAAAAGAAACAGAAGGTGGAATATCTGCTCCCAAGAAGCTGTCACACGTGGAGATGTAAAAACAAAGAGACACATTTGAAACACCTACAGCAGCTCTGAACCCAGCCCATCCTGGAACTCCTGATACCCTCCCGCCCCGCTGCTCCCTCCTTCTCTTCCATCTCATGGTGAATTATAAGAGGATCCCATGTCCTTCCTCCTTTAGGACAAAATCCTTCCTACCTCCTCCTCTGTATCTTTGTGTCAGCCCCTATAATACGAGCTGCTAGGAGTGTTCGTTCCCAGACTTCTCATCCCTTTAATTCTCTCTGCGTCCTCCTTGACCTGCTCCCCCTCCAAGCTCACTCCCCTGGCTCTCGTGTTTTGCCTTCTGGAACTCCCAGCTCCTGGTCAACAAACTCCCTTCTCCCTTTTCCCTGAATGTTCCTTCCCGTCTTTCCAGTGGATCTAATCATGCCCGGAGGACTCTGCTTTGCTCTTAATCTTCTCAAAGGAAGTCTGCTCATCCTTCTGGGGAAAGGAGACGGGATCAGTGCCCTCTGCACTGTGTTTCCACTGCTTATTCCAGCCCATAACTCCTTACTGTCTTAATAAATCTCCAGTTTTCTAGAAGGATATACCGAATGTCCAGCCTGGGCTGCTCTCACCTCCCACCTTGTTACTGTCTACTGACATGAAGTTAAGTTCCCTTTTGGCACCTGGATCACAGTTTTTCCCTAAACACAAGTTCTGCTATGATCCCAGGGGCCTGGAAGGAGCCCCAGCCTCAGTCACTTCCTTCTTCCTCTCCAGCGGCATTTACTGAACTCTCATCTGCCAGCCCCTCTCACAGTTCTCTCTCTGACTCTGCAGGTTCAAATGTCCCATTCTTGGGTTGTTTCACTACCCTTCAGCCTCTTGAGACTGAGGAACCAGTCATTTTATGAGACAGGGCAATGTTAGGAATCCTCACTCAGCCTTCTTCGATGGTCCCACGTCAAAGCGATCTTCTAAGTCTGCTTGACTTTAGAGCCGAGTTCCTTGTAGTTGGGTTATAGATGTCACTCTCTGAGGTCCTGTTTAATCCCTCAGTATCACTGAGACGAAATGTTGACTTTTCTCCAATTTCCTAGAAACTCTTTTTCTTGTCCCATATCTCAGTTTTAATAATGTAACTTCCGTTTTATTCTTCCTGTCTACATGGCACGTGTATTTTAAAACAGGATGACAATAGTCTTTCAGAGAATTATTGAATTTTAGAACTTGTTTAAAGAAAATAGAATCCAGCCTTTTTGAGTTACCCGTGAGGAAACTGAGGCCCAGAGGGTTGAGAGACTTACTGGTACTTTATAACAAGCCGCTTATAGAGCGAGCTCTGTGTCCTGGCACCATCCTTCCACCTCCACAGAGTTCTCTCTGTGTTGTGATCTTGGAATGGACCGAGAGGTGAAGGCCTTGGTGGGGTAAGGAGTAAGAATGAAGAGTAGGGAGCAGAGAGAAGAATCTTTTAATAAGAAAATAGTCAGAATTTGATTTCTGGATGTAAATATTGGAGAATAGTATTGGTCAAAGGTAAAGTCTAGGTTCTGAATACAAAAGACTAGGAGAGCTATAAAAGACAATAATCTTAGGTCTTTATTTGATCATGAAGGTTTTTCTTTTATTTGACCATTTGGTTTTTATTTACTGTCATGAAATTTTAAACCTGGAGTCCTTTTACTTTATTTTTGATATTGTTAGAACTAATATTTATTGAGTGCATACGATGATCTAGCCAAAGTATTGTCTGTTATGTGGATAATCTCATTGAATTCTCACTGCCACCTTATGAGATAGGTATTGTAATTCCCTTCAATGTAAAGATGCAGAAACTGAGAAATGGAGAGATTAAGCAACATTTCAGTCACCCACTGCTGGTATGTGGTGGAGCAGGAAGGTGGATTGAGGTGGTCTGACTCCAGAACCTCTGATCACTTCAGTACATTGTTGTAGACAAGGGGCTGGTGCTTGGAGAGAACAGGCCTGGGGTTAGGGATTTGGGAGTCATCAGCACAAAGGTGAGCCATGAGAATATATGTGTTCTCCGTGGGAATCAGTAGAATGGGAAGACTGAGGGCTTAGGACTAATCCTTGGAGGGAATTCACAATTAGGAGGAAGGGAAGTATGAGACAAACCAACCGACCAGGAGGTAGTGGCTGGAGAATTGTAAAGAGATTCAGCCCTTGTGTGAGGTCATCAAGCTAACTGCAAAGAAAGTTTCAAGGAGAAGAATTAAATGATACTCTGTATGCATGAGTGCAGAAACACCAAGGAGAGGGAGAGCAGGGGAAAAGCTATTGACTTGGTTGGTAATGAAGACATTGGTGATGCCTGAGAGAGTGGTTTTGAGAGTGTGAGTGGAAAAGGATTGTAGGGGCCAGCCCCATGGCCAAGTTCTTAAGTTTGCACTCTCCATTTTGACAACCCAGGGTTTCGCCAGTTTGGATCCTGGGCGTGGACCTGGCATCACTCATCAGGCCATGCTGAGGTGGTGTCCCACGTAGCACAACCAGAAGGACCTACAAGTAGAATATACAATTATGTACTGGGGGGTTTTGGGGAGAAGAATTGAAAAGAAGATTGGTTGGGGCTGGCCCGGTGGCACAACGATTAAGTTCGCACGTTTTGCTTCTCAGTGGCCTGGGGTTCGCTGGTTCGGATCCAGGGTGAGGACATGGCACCGCTTGGCATGCCTTGCTGTGGTAGGCATCCCACGTATAAAGTAGAGGAAGGTGGGCACGGATGTTACCTCAGGGCCAGGCTTCCTCAGCAAAAAAGAGGAGGACTGGCAGTAGTTACCTCAGGGCTAATCTTCCTCAAAAAAAAAAAAAAAAAAGATTGGCAACAGATGTTAGCTCAAGTGCCAATCTTGGCAAAAACAAGAAAGATTATAGATGTAGGTTGGAATGGAACACCAAAGGTTTTGGCAGTGAAGTGGTCAGGTGAAAATAAAGACTGAGCAGTAGGCCCAAATTTCTTTCAGGAAGAGGAGCTATGTGCATTTTGGAAGGCAGGGAGAAAAAGGTGGAAGATATTAGCTAAGGAGGAGATAAATATGGAAGCAATGTCACTTATCAGTAGCGGGAGATAGATGAAAGTAAAAGATTTAGAGAATGGAGGGACAGGTTAAAGAGAATGAGAAGGTAGAAACTTATGGAGGTGCTTGAATATATGTGTTCTCCGTGGGAATCAGTAGAATGGGAAGACTGAGGGCTTAGGACTAATGCTTGGAGGGAATTCACAATTAGGATTATGGAGGTGGAGAAAAATATTTTTGTAGAAATTTATATCAAGTAGCCATGATCTTAGTGATCTATAAATTGTGGTCACTGGTTGAGGGTGAAGACTGAGACATGATCTGAAGGAGAAAAGAAAAGGTCTGGAATCTCATACTGTTTTACTTATCCCACCTTTGAGGCATTTGCCACATATATTTTACTCCCCTCAAAGACTGTTAGTTCTTTGAGATTGTGGTTTGTCTTGTTCTTTTATCCATTATTGCTTAGCAAAGTGGTCTGCAAATAATACACTTCCATTAAATTGATCTGAATTGAAATGAATTGAGGGGACTGAGAAGATTGATGTGAGCAGCCAGAGCCCCATGAAGTTGGGCCACGTGAATGTATGGGTGAAGGTTAGAAGAGTGGGGTGATGCTTGGAAGAGGGAGTGAAGGTTGGAAGACGAATGGGGTGATGCTTGGAAGAATGGGGTGATGCTTGGAAGAGGGAGTGAAGGTTGGAAGACTGCGGTGATGGCAGGAAGAGTGGGGTGATGCTTGGAAGAGGGAGTGAAGGTTGGAAGACTGCGGTGATGGCAGGAAGAGTGGGGTGATGCTTGGAAGAGGGAGTGAAGGTTGGAAGAATGGGGTGATGGTTGGAAGAATGGGGTGATGCTTGGAAGAGGGAGTGAAGGTTGGAAGACTGCGGTGATTGTTGGAAGAATGGGGTGATGCTTGGAAGACTGGGGTGATGGCAGGAAGAGTGGGGTGATTGTTGGAAGAGTGGGGTGATGCTTACAAGAGTTAGAAGATGGTTGGAAGACTGGGTGAAGGATAGAAGACTGAGGTGATGGTGGAAAGAGGGCAGTGATGGTTGGTATTGTGGGATGAATGTTAGAAGAGTGAGGTGATGGTTGGAAGAGTGTGATAATGGTTGGAAGAGTGGGGTGGTGGTTGTAAGAATGAGGTGAAAGTTGGAAGTGTGGGTGAAGTTTAAAAGAGTGAGGTGATGGCTGGAAGAGTGGGGTGAAGGCTAGAAGATAGAGGTGAAGGTTGGAAGAGTGAGGTGATTGTTAGAAGAGTGGGGTGAAGGCTAGATGAGTGAGGTGATGGTTGGAAGTGTGAGGTGATGCTTGGAGGAGTGGGGTGAAGATTGGAAGGGTGGGATGATGATTGGAAGAGTGGTGTGATGGTTGGAAGTGTGAAGTGATGATTGTAAGAGTGGGGTGAATGTTGGAAGAATGGGGTGAATGTTGGAAAGAGAGGTAATGGTTGGAAGTGTAGAGTGATGGTTGGAAGAGTGGGGCGAATGTTGGAGCAGTGAAGTGATGGTTGTAAGAGTGAAGTTAAAGTTGGAAGAGTGGGGTCAAGGTTAGAAGAATGATGTGAGGGTTGGAAGAGTGGGGTAAAGTTTGGAAGAGTGCCATGATGGTTGGAAGAGTGAGAAGGTGGTGGAAAGAGTGAGGTGAAGGTTGGGAGAGTGAAGTGATGTTTGCAAGAGTTATATGATGTTTGGAAGAGTAGGGTGAAGGTTGAAGAGTGAGGTGCTGGCCGGAAGAGTGAGACTATTGTTGGAAGAGTAGGGTGACGACTAGAAGAATGAAGTGATGCTTGGAAGAGTGAGGTGATGGTTGGAAGAGTGGTGAATGCTGGAAGAGTGAGGTGATCATTTGAAAGAGTGTAGTGAAGGTTGAAAGAGTGGAATGATGGTTGAAAGAATGGGGTGATGGGTTGCATGAGTGGGGTGAAGACTTGAAGAGTGAAATGAAGGTTGGAAGAGCTCAATGGTTTATTGCAACTGTGCCTGCATCCCAGGAAAGGAACAGCAGTAACAAAGAGCGATCTAGAAAGTAACGTAGAAAGTCAGGGCTGCTAATGGGCCTGCTTGTGTCTGACCATGCGGTCCCAGTAGTGCAAGGAAGCCATCGTTACTGGGGATGGACTAATAACAAGAAACAGTGGTGGGTGCAGGTACAATGGACCACTTGATGGAGATAAGAAAGGAGAAAATTCCCAACAAAGAGGTTGTCACTGTAGAGGATCAACACCATGTTTTAGTTTGTTGTTTGACTGACCAAAATAAATATATTTGTATGTAAAACACATACAGTAAGTCAGCCTTTGAATTTTTAATTATGTTGGAGTGAATACAAAATATATTGCATGAGGAGATATCTCAGTTGACTAAGACAATATATGTTTTAGCATTCTTAATTTCTGCAGAGAGCGTTCGAGGAGAATCAAATATACATCAGTTCAGGTGTGCTAATAGTTATAAAAATAGTAGCTAACGTATGTTCAATTCTTACTAACGTGCTGTTATAACACTTGTATGTATTACCTATTTTAAATCACACAACATCACATTGAGGTAGGTATTTTCTTGTGTTCCATTTTTATAGACAGGGACAGAACATTAAGCCACAGAGAAGTTAAGAAACTTGCCCGTGGTTAGACTGCCAAGAGGTGACACAGGTTTTTGAACCCAGGAAGTCTGACCTTAACTGTATTCTTAACTATTACAACTATCATTTCCTGACCAGCCCTTAAATCCTGCGTTCCAGTAAAGGTGAAGGACAAACTGTGAGTCTTTTGATTCAGGCATTCTAGATTAGCTTCTTATAATGGAGAGAAATTTAATATCTGTATATTGAACGTAAATGGTCCAACAATTGAGAAGACTTTGTATACTATTTGACAATAAAATAATTACAGCAAATTTTGGTTCCATTTGGGCACAAAATAAATTGTATTTTTTCCTTCAACATTTATAAAAGTAGTTCTCATATATCCCCTCATAAATAATTTGGGAGAAATTTTCTTACCCAATAGGCAGTTGAATATCTCCTTTTGAATATTCCCAGGAGCCGCATCTGAGCGTTTCCCATACTGATCTTACCGTTCCCCCAAAAGTTCCTTCTCTCAGTGAGTAACACCACCACCTGCCAGTCGCTCAAGCAGAAGTCTAGCCGCCATCCGTAGCATCTCCTCACTCCCAACACAGTCAATTTTTAGGACACTCTAAATCCCTCCACTCTTGAAATTTTCTCTTGCCTTCCCGTTGGTTACCTTTCCTTCAGTCTTACATTTTCCACACTGTTGTTCTCTCTAAAATACAAATCTTAGCTGGTGGCTCCCCTATTTAACATCCTTGAATGGTATTATACTGCTGAACCTCGGCTGTACCGTGACCCATCGTGTTTATCTTTCCAGATGTGCCATTTTACTCTACACCCCACTTCTCTCATCCTGTCTGACATGTTATGCTTGTTCACCCAGGCCTTGCCGGTGAAGTTCCTTGCACTGTCTTTTCTCTCTTTGTCCCACTAACTCCTGCTTGTGCTGAAGGTCTTGGCTTAGATGTCAGCATGATGCCGTCTGCTCTGGGAAGGTCTTCCCGACTCCCTGAGTTCGTATCTGCTGTACCACCTGAGTGCTTCCTAGCACCTGTGTTTCTCCCGTGGTAGACTCATCACGGTGTGGGTGGTTCGCTTGCGCTTCCCATGACTGTCTTTGTGGAACTCATGGTGGGAACCACAGGAATAAATTATAAAGGTACAAATATGGATGAGAGAACAATTGAGTCAGCTCTTATTTATTAAAATGCTTCCCCCTTTTGGGGCTGGCCTGGTGGCACAGCGGTTAAGTTTGCACATTCCGCTTCGGTGGCCCAGAGTTCGCCGGTTCAGATCCCAGGTGAGGACATGGCACCACCTGTCAAGCCATGCTGTGGTGGGCGTCCCACATATAAAGTGGAGGAAGATGGGCACAGATGTTAGCTCAGGGCCAGTCTTCCTCAGCAAAAAGAGGAGGATTGGCAGCAGATGTTAGCTCAGAGTTAATCTTCCTCAAAAAAAAAAAGCTTCCTCCTCCCCATGGTGGAAATAATTCCATCGTTGTTTCCAACAACAATCTTATTAAACACCTGCTAAAGTGCCCTGAGGCAGCTTATGAACTTAGGAACTCTGGAAGCATTTGTATGATTCAATCAACTTTACAACTTTATGGAGAAAAAGGAAGGGACATTTTTGTATAGATTTCCTTATATATGTATTTAAAGATATCTGGGCCATCCAAATTATGTGAAAAAAAATCTATCTAAATTCCAAAAAGACAATGTTATTGATGGATAAGATGGTTAGTTTATTTCTATTACATTATATTAGTTTTAGGTCAAGTTTATTTCATAAAGTGTGGGGCATGAGGACCCTTTGAAGGTTCTTATATATAGCACGTTAATAATTGTTTAAGACTGGGAGAGGATTTTACTATTCTAAATTATTATAGAAATTTGTAGTTGATACAAGTCTTTTTTGGATGAAATTTTGGTGACATGAGAGTTTTTGGTCAAGAATACACTCCCCAACTATAATCTAATTTCTACAAGAAAATAGACCCTATCTTTCAAAAATCTACTTTGTGACTTTTGATTTGTAGAACTGCAATATGGTTAAAAAAGGAGACAGCGCATAAGAAAATTAGAGGGATAACTGAAAGATTACTTAAAGCAGTAGAAATTGTAGCCTAATTTGAGAGCCAGTTTCTTGCTAACTACTTTCCCTAACGTGAATTGTTGATCTCCCCTGCGTCGAGCGTCCTGGGCCTTCTGGTCAGACGCGAAGCTCCTCTGAGAATCTGTTGGTGCTTCTCCGTGTCCTCTGGGGGTGATCGTTGTTGCTGGTCTTCCATCCAGCAGTTGGGCTCACAGCAGGTTGTCTCGGGGTTCTTTCTTGACCTCTGAAAACAGCAGTTGGTTAGAACTTACGTATTAGTTTAATCATTTGTTTCATTGTCTTTGTGACATAGCAGTTAAATACCCTCCAGGAACCCAGTGAAAAATAAAAATGTTAGAAAAAGAATATGTTAAAATAATTTAGTTATACTTTGAAAGGAATTGTTCAAATTCACACTCACTGACAACTCATGAGAAAAGCATTGGCATAATTATTTCTGTATTGGATAAAAATATTATTTGCCCCTTGAACTATACGATTTTATTTTTGTGTCTTTTCTGTATCTGTTGTACGATAAGTCATTAGGTGGCCTCTACAAATAACTTCTGCCTATATTCTCGCATGAGTTTTCATTTGGGAAACTGCTTTTCCAGCTACTCATTGCTTGATAAATTTGGGGGAAATCTAGTTGATCTATTATACTTTTCCCTGTGAATGAAGACTTCCCCTGACTTTAGTTTTCTGATTTGACTCCACGTTCGCTGCACACAGAGTACTTAGGTTGTATTTAGGATCCTGGAACTTCATCCGAATAAGACGAAGAGTTGCAGCTCCCAGATCGGGCCCTGTTGCTGATTCTTTAATGTCTGCGGAAGGAAACCAACCCTGTAAAGTCCTGCTAACCACCTAGCATTGAGCTGTCACCTTCAATGTACCTTTGATAGACTTGCTCTTTGTTAAAGGGGAAGATGGGAAACAGAAAGTGTATCATTTCATTCACACGGACTTTGTCTGGAAGTGCGGCTGTGATATGATTCCTGTCAGAAACAATCTGGTTGATGTTGCTCCGTCTTTGCTGGGAACACAGAGTGGCCTGTCTGTTTCCTATCCCTGGGTGCTGGGATCTGCTGCCTTGTCAAACAGCATTTGTCTGCACTCACTACCTGCTTCTTGAGTGGAGCTCAGCCTCGCCGCGGTGGCGGAGAGAGCCTTAGGCTGCTCAGCATCTGTCTCTTCATGTAATTAACTACAGCCCTGGATAGGGAGCAGAGCAGAGATTTTGTGCTGTGAAAGAGTAATGTGTCTGGACAGGAGTTTCTAAGCAGGGAAAAGATTTGTTAGTGTTTCTGTTCAAACAGGAGGACACAATTTTTTGCCTCGAAATGTTTTGAAATCAAAGTGACCATTTGCTTCCAAAGCAAACTTTGGAAAACTCACGTGATGTGCCTTAAATGCTCTTTCAAAAAGGCTTCACTTGGCAACTTTGGCATCAAAGTAAATAATGATAGTGATGAATTATAGACCACTGAATAAAATCAGTCAATACTGATATGAGTAAATGGATAAATAAATTAAAGATGAAGATGGGTTCTTCCTTAGAGTAAATGCAACCTAATAAACGTTGAAGGAATGATTGAGTTAGAAAAATCACCATTTCACAACCATCATGTCATCATTGATGTGGGTGAGAATCACCATGGACGCTAGCACTGGTGGATGAAAGTTTGATGAGGGCCAGGATACACCTCGTCTCCAATTATTCCTCACAAATTACATATATAGCTATGTAATTCAGTCTTGTTAAAGGATATAGGGGAGCTCTTTTGTTTTCTTTTTGTAACTTTTCTGTAAGTTTGAAACTGTATCAAAATAAATAAGTACCAGAAGTTAGTATTGACTTGTACTCTCCGGGTTTTCTCTCCAAGTCGCTGGGGCATGGCTCAGCCTTGGCTCTTTAACACAGTATCAGGAAAAATGCATTATGCTACCCAGAAGCTTCACTCACCAGCTGCCAACAAAGCTTCATTAATGTAACATGTTCCACAATCAAAACCTGCTCTCTCTTGGGAAAAGAGTGACATTCTGAATCCTTGCCTTTCAGAGACTCACTTAGAGACTGGCAATCCATGAGGATTTCTAAGAGACATGTGAATATCTGCATGTGTGGCTCCCTGACACATTTTATAGGACCCTTTGATTTTTCAGAAAAGGGCCCTGAAATTTAGGAACTGAATGCTTCGATTCTTCCTGTGTCATTCTTAATAAGCTTGCTTTCAGGAGCTAGAAGGCAAAGAGTCCTCCTCTTCTAAGGCCTTATTGTGTAGCCATAGCAGCCTTGATAGTTGCTTAAATGAGAAAAAGAGATGAAATATTATAGTAAAGGCTGAAAATTCTTTCCTGGATATTTTTGGTATTCATTTAGTGTAGAGCATTGTGATGCTTGAATGAATGGATTTAGGAATTAACTTAAAAGTTGGAATTAAGCAATTCAGCATGCGTCTGAAGGAGCCAACAATGCTCCTAACCAGCTGATTAGGTGCCTTAACACGCATCTTTATGCAACAACGCCCTTGGTGTTGCCCTTGCAGTGATGAAGGGCCTGACTCCTCCTTCGCAGCCGGGACACCCCCCTGTTTGGAGCCCCTGGCTTTGGAGTCTCTCTGGCTGGTGACTAACAGAGGTAGGTTGACTTCCATCCCGGGGCGGGAATGAGTCAAGTCTAAGTATCAGCCCTCCTTGCAGTGTGATCTGGCTGGCCAACACTGAGAGACCGTCTCTGGTGCTCCACAGATCCCCAATAATCGTTTAATTTACTGACATTTGTATCTTTGATATATATTTTACATTGAAAAAATGCTTTGAGTTTTGTATTTTCTTAGAAATATAAGTTCTCTCCGTCTGCCTTTTTTTGTTTATTTATTTATTCCTTATGATTGAAGAGGTCTACAGGAGTCATATTGTTTTAGGAATGAAGTAGGGAAACTCCTTATTTTAAGAATTAAGGATTTGGGCCAAGGGATCCCCAAGTTGCCTGGGGATCCTGCTTATTGACAGGGCTGGAATTTGGACCAAAATCTTCAGGTTCCCAGGTTAGTGTTATGTTCGTATGTTGCCACTTGCATAACAGCCAAGAACCTGTTCAATTTTTTGGAAATTCTTGGAAAACAAAAGCATAATAAATTTTAAGAAGAATATCTAAGGAAGCTAAATTATACATAATGCTTTCAAAACTTCTTATTTTGAAATAACTTTAGATTTACAGAAGCATTCAGCTTTCCCTAATGTTAACCACGACTGATCAGTGACAACTACGGAATCAGCAGTGGTGCAATAATACCAACTAAACTACACATCCTACTGCCAACCATGGCCCATGATCACAACTAAGGAGTCCGTGTTGGAGAAATAGTACTGACCATCCCCTAGTGCCAACCATGGCCTGTGATCACAGCTAAGGAGTCAGCGTTGGTGAATAGTATTGACTATCCCCTAGTGGTAACCATGGCCCGTGATCACAGCTAAGGAGTCAGCATTGGTGCAATACTGTCAACTAAACTACAGATAGTTTGGGTCTCCCTGGTTTTTCCTTGATGTCCTCTGTTCTCCTCCTGGATCCAATCCAGGATTCCACACTGCCTTTACCCGTGTCTCCTTAGTCTGCTAAGTTTCCCAATATTTCCTTGTCTTTCATAAACTTGACCCTTCTGAGGAGTGGTCAGGTATTTTGCAGATGTTCCTCAATTGGAGTTTGTCTGAGGTTTTGTTATGATTATACTGAAGTTATGCATTTGGGGGAAAAATATCACAGAAGTGATGTACCCTTTACGTTACTTTCTATCAGGGTGGGCTTGCTATCAATATTATGTGTTACTGGTGACGTTAGCCTTGATGACTTGGTTAAGGTGATGTCTGCCTGGTTTCTCAACTGTGAAGTTACATTTTTCCTTCCCATACTCTATTTGTTAGAAGCAAATAGTTCAGCCCATACTCAAGGGGAGGACAATTAAGCTCCTCCTCGAGGGTGGAGTTTTAAAAAAATTTGCAGGGCCAGCCCCAATAGCCTAGTGGTTAATTTCAGTGTTCTCTGCTTTATTGTCCTGGGTTTGGTTCCCGGGCACAGACCTACACCACTCGTCAGTGACCACACTGTAGTGGCAGCTCACATACAAAATAGAGGAAGATTGGCAACAGATGTTAGCTCAGGGCAAATCTTCCTCAGCAAGAAGGAAAGAAAGAAAGAAAGAGAGAGAGAGTGAGGTAGGGAGGGGGAGACAGAGAGAGAGAAAGAAAGAGAGAGAGAGACACACAGGGAAAGAAATAAGGAAGGAAGGAAGGGAGGGAGGAAGAAAGGAAGGAAGGAAGGAAAAGAAAAAAACTGCAGACATAGTTAAGACACCACAATAATTACCAAATATTTGAGGGGGGATCTCTTGGAGCTATGCAAATACCCAGTTTCTCCTACATTTTGCTCACTAATTTAGGATTCATCTGTGGATCTTACCTTCTGTAATTGTTGCTATGATGTTCCAATCACGATTTTCTATTCCCCTCATTTTTTCTCCATTTGTTAATTGGAATTCTTTTGTAAGGAAGATTGGTCCATTCTCCCCCACTTACTGATTCACTCACCCTGTTAGTTATATTTATATGGGCTCATGGATATTTATTTTATTCTTTGGATGATCATCCAACACTACCATTATTTATTTATTTTTGCTTGAATTGTTCGTCTTGCCATTGGGAGCTCTTTCAGTTTGGCTCCTCTGTCCTGATGTGCACCATACGTTTTCCCCTTTCTTTTTAACTCTTCCTTACTTTCTGATAGTAGAAGATGCTTCAGGATCATCTTGTGTTTCCTGCCTTAATCATAGAATTCAGCCAATTCTCCGAGAAGTCCTGGTTTCTTTTATTGGGGAAAGCTACTTAGAAACCAAGGTCTGGGTGCTAAGTGTGCTTAGTGCTGTTGGGGTGTATTTCTCGCAGGCCCCCTCAGTGGACAAGTCTAGGAAATGTGTGTATATATACTATCTTCATGAACACATGGATTTATATTTACTTGTGCATCTGTCTATCAACATATATGGTAAAATAAACATGAGTTCATACTGTTGTGTTTCACTCTGATCCAGCACTCAGGGTTCATTCTAATATTTCCATCTTGGTTATTTATAAGGTTATTTGAAACTTCTTTTTTTGACAGTGAGAAACCTGGGTCCTATCATGTATAATATATTTTCTTATTTGTTCAGCTTTAATATATATGTGGCAGAGTGTCAGCATTGCCAAACCTTACTACTATGAGAAACCAATTCAACAACTAGAGTGCAGTGTTCATGTGCAATTCTTTTTGTTGTTAGCTTTACAACATCTGGACAAAACACTAGTTTTCCACAGTTATTTAAGACAGCTCCTTTCTTCCCTACGCCTTCAGTGAGGTTGTATTATACATCTGTGATATGGTCAGATTACTGATTCCCTCAAAGTCCTGGTTGGTTTTGTTTTGTATGTTTTGTTCTTTAATTTGCACACAGAAGAAGTCACTATTTCCGATGCACAGTCCTATGGGTGTTGACAGATGCATAGAGTGGTGTACTCACTGCTCTAGTACCATAAAGAACAGTCTGATTGCCCTGCAATGTGCCTTTGCATATCATCTCTGTAATCAACCCCTCCTGTCAACCCCATTCTCAGGCCACTGCTGATAAGTTTTCTGTTTCTGCAACTTTGCCTTTTCCATAAT
This sequence comes from Equus caballus, assembly GCF_041296265.1. NCBI lineage: Eukaryota > Metazoa > Chordata > Mammalia > Perissodactyla > Equidae > Equus > Equus caballus. The sequence continues at coordinate 99,244,284 of NC_091690.1, read as the reverse complement.
GTCATATAAATGGAATCACAGAATATATAGCCTTTTAGTTCTGGCTCTTCTCACTTAGCAGAGTGCGTGGAAGATTCATCCATTCTGTTGCCTGCATCAGCAGTTCACTCCCTTATATTGAAAGTGGCGTTCCACTATCTGGATATACCAGAGTTTATGTGGTCACCATTGGAAGATGTCTGCCTTGTTTCTGGTATTTGGTGATTATGAATAAAGCTGCTAGAAATATTTCCATACACAGTTTGTGTGAATGTAAATTTTCAATTCACTTGGGAAAATACCTAGTGGTGTGGTTGTGGGTCATATGGTAAGTGTACATTTTTAAATATCTGCCGAACTCTTTTCTGCAGTGGCTGTACCATTTTACACTCCCATCAAAAGTAAATGAGTGTTCCTGGAGCTCTGCACCGTCAACAGCACTTGGTATTGGCAGTGGGTTTTTTGGGTTTGTTTCTGTTCTGTTTTGTTTTAGCCATTCTAATAGATGTGTAGTGGTGTCTCATTGGGGTTTTAATTTCCTTTTTCCTAATGATTAATGATATTATGCCTCATTTCCTGTGCTTCTCTGACATCTACGTGTCTTCTTTTGGTGAAGTGTCTGTTCAGATCACTTATCCTTTAAAAAATTGGGTTGTTTCTTTTCTTATTGTTGAGTTTTAAGATTTCTTTATATATTCTGGGTGCAAATACTTTATCAGAAGTGTGATTTACAAATATTTTCTCCTTGTCTGTGTCTTCTCATTCTCTTGATAGTGTTTTCACAGAGAAAAAGTTTTTAAATTTGCTAACAACTAGTTTATAAATTTCTTCTTTTATAAATTGTGCTTTGGCGATGTATCTAAAAACTCATGGGCAATTCCTATTTTTTTCTCTAGATGTTTTAAGAGTTTTACATTTCACCTTTGGTCTACGATCCATTTTGAGTCAATTTTTGTATAAGGTGTGAGGTATTTATCAAGGTTCTCTTTGTTTTGTTTTGTTTCATATAGATGTCCAATTGTTTCAGCACCCATGTAGAATACACTATCCTTTCTCCACTGAATTGCCTTTCTACCTCAGTCAAAAATCCATTGACTATCTTTGTGTGGGTCTGTTTCAGGTGTCTCCATTGTGTTCCATTGATTTATATTTCTATCCTTTTACTAATAACATACTGTGTTATTATATAACTGTATAGCAGGACTTTGGAATTGGGTAGTGTGTGTCCTCCCAAATCATTCTTTTTCAACATTGCTTTGGATATTCTAGTTACTTTGCCTTTCCATTGAAATCCTAGAACCAGCTTGTCAACATCTACAAAAAAGCTTGCTGAGATTTTTATTGGGATTACATTGAATCTGTAGATCAAATTGGAAAAATTGACATTTAACATCTTAACAATATTGTTTTCCAATTCGTGAATGTGGTGTATCTCTTCATTTAGTTATATATTTGATTTTTTTATCAGTGTTTTGTAACTTTAAGTATATAGACCCTGCACACATTTGAAAAATATATGTACCTAAGTATTTTATATGAATATTTTGTGTAATTGCAAATGTATTGTTTTTAATTTAATTTCAAATCCCAGTTTGTTCATTGCTGGTATATAGGACTGTGCTTGACTTTCCTATATTCATCTTTACTCTCTAACTTTGTTAAACTCTCTTACTAGCTCCAGGAGATTTGTTGTAGATTCTTTGGCTTTTTCTACACAGACGATAGTGTTAGCTGTGAATCGGGACTGTTTTCTTTCTTGCCTTCCAATCAGTGTGCCTTTCCTTTGCTCTTTCTCCCTCTCTTGGGGCACTGGCTGGGACTTCCAGTACTGTGTTGAATAGGAATAGGAAGAGATAACATCTTTGCCCTATTCTTGATTTTCGGGGGAAATCATTCCGTCTCTTACCATTGACTACGATGTTAGCTGTAGATTTTTTTGTAGATACCTGTATCAGGGTAAAGAAGTTCCATTCTATTCCCAATTTGCTGTGATTTTTATCATTAAGACATTTAGAATTTTGTTGAATGATTTTTTTGCATCTATTGAGATAATTGTATGTTTTTTCTTATTTAGTCAGTTAATATGGCAACTTACATTGATTGATTTTCAAATGGTGAGCCAGTCTTGCATTCCTATGATGGCTTTCACTTGCTTATGTGCTGTTTGATCCTTCTTTATATTGTTGGATCTGATTTGGTAGTATTTGTTAAGAATTTTCTCTGTCTATGTCCATGGAGAATATTGGTCTGTAGTTTTCTATTCTGAATAGATCTTTGGGTTTGGTATTGGGATAATACTTGCCTCATAAAGTGAGCTGGGAAGTATTCTTTCCTTTTCTATTTTCTGGAAAAGAATGTATAGCATTGGTATTATTTCTTCCTTAAATGTTTGGTAGAATTTAGTATATTTTGGAAAAGTAATTTCATATAATTTCTTTACATAGAATTCCATTTTAATTTTTAACTAAATAAAGCTTAGTTAGTATTCAGAAAAATTAAAGCTATTTTGTGACTGAAAATCACAATTAACTTAGTTGACTTAGAATCTGTTACCGAATATGCAAACAGTTGAGTTCACCATGAGTTGTGCATCATACTGTGGGATGAAATTCAGTACTTGTCTTTTTCTTGGAATATAATATATAAAAATAATTTTCTCTAATTTTTCTTTAGATTCTTTATATCAAGACTAATATTGAGAATCAGGAACTAGTAATTTTCCCCACAACAAATACACACAGTCTTGCAAAATACCTGGAACAAGATGTCTAGCTTTTGGACTTCTTGGTTTTTCAGTCTCTCTATGATTGAACATTTCAGTCTCCTTCAGCCTTGCATTTCTCAGTACCATTGTGGCCTTTCCATCATCTTTACAGTGTGCCCTCTGAGGCCGGCTGAAGGTGTCACTTGGCAAATCACCATGGTGATGGGAGCCCGAGCCCGGCTGTGTGGCATCAGTCCTGTCTGGGTAGTCCTTGGGAGGCCATTTCTTTCTCAGAGCCTACTGCACCCTGCTGTGGGCTCCTGTCCTGGGCAGCTGGAGTCTGAGAGGTCAGGGTGGTACTCGTCTTTGGCAGGGCTGCCTCGCTGAGTTGGGTTTGAAGGACTCCCTGGAGGTCAGACCCTTTGCTCGGCTGCAGGGAGAGGGCCCCTTGAGGTCACCTGTCTTGGTCGTCTTCGGTCACTGTGTGTTCACCACGGGGTCAGTCCACCTTCAGCCAGATGTCACCTTTTCAGGGCCTTGTCTCCTGAAAACAGCATTCAGGATTGTAAGTTGACCACATGGATACATTTTTTAATTTGAAAGAACAATGGAGCTTTTGTTTTTAAATGACTTGGTGTTTGGAATTTTACAATTAACATATATTCAATGAGATCTTATGGAAACAAGTATAATTTTATTTATGTCTCTCTTCAGGTTCCTCAAGAGAGAGCCTTTTACATCATACCTTGCTTATTTGTGTAGTGTGTCTTCCTTAGAAAGCCTGAGGCAGGAGCAGACCCTTGTCGTCTGTTTCCCAACAGTATCCAGTAGTGTACAGCACGTGGTAGGTGCCGAGGAATGCTTGTTGAATGAATAATAAACATGAGGCTAAAGTATATGGTGGTCTTTCTTCCTGTTTCATCTTTATCCTCTATTTTCAGTAAGTTTAATTTTTTTATGCAAAAAGTTGTAAAAAACTGTTTTTTTCTTTTTCTAATATGCTTGCTGTATATGTCTGAGACAATACAATTTACCCACCATCTTATTTAGAAAAAGCCTACTTGTACGTTAATTGGTAAAATCTTTCCTAGATAAACCTATTTTGGTGTCGTGCATGCCAGAGACCTCCAGAGCATATATTTTTCAAGCTGGGGAAGACAAGTGGAATCAGGAGAAAGGGGAAGAGGTCAGGGGTGCAGGCTTGGGCACCTGGTGTAGTTGAGTTTAGAGTGGCAGCAGAGCCTTGAGGCCTCTCTGGGGCGTGGCAGGCCCTGAATGAGCATCTTGTCCATGGCCTTCTCTGCAGGCCCTCCTGGCCCAGCGCCACTGGACTTTCCTTCACATCACTTGAAAGCCCCTCTGATTTTCACCACCGAGACATTCAGTCTTTAGAATCAGACGTTTGGAGTCCTGACACTTTGCTTATTGAGAGTGTGCACGCACACCTGGTGACCTTGCACTGGACCCTTTGTCCCTTCTTGGTCGCTTTGTGGAGCGGCTCCCTGGCAGGTATTGTGCCTGCCCCTCCTGAGACACTACACCCGCGCTCCCTGCCGTCTGCCCAGGAGGCACCTGTGGCTTCTGCCTCCTCCTCGTGGTTACTGGGCTGTCCCTCAGTCTCCTTCGGCAAGCCCGCATGTCAGCTGCCTCCCTCCTGGCAGCACCTATTTTTATGCCAGCGATATTACAGCTTTCTCACATCAGCTTCCTTCGCAACGCTCACTTAAATGTGGCGGTATTATCCTGGGAAGCTTCCCACCCCAGAATTATTTTGGAATGGCATAATTTCAAGTCTGCTGGCCTGGAAACTGTCACAAAACAGGAAGTTCTCACCCATGCTTCTTGCTTGAACGTGAGTCTGCGTCACTGCACTGGCGTGATCAGCGTCGGTGAAACCATCTGCTTGTGGCATGTCTTCACTGAAGAACTCTTTAAATACAACTCCACTTAATACAGCTAACAGGAGGAAAATAAACACAGATCTGTATGATGAAAACACATGGACTTTGTTATTAGTGGGACCCAAGTGTCGTCAGACCTTGCTAGCCTGGGGTACAAATGTGGTCAGAAGGCAAATGGCCATTTCCTGGTTAATAGCCCCGGCAACCCTCTGGGGCACCCAGCCCTCCTGGCCCTTCTCCCCTGTCTCCCTGGTTATTTCAGAGCATCTTCATGGTGTCGCACGTGCGTTGATGGGTGGTCCTCTTGTTGCTTGTATGCTTTGGCTAGGGCTTCCTTGTTGAGGGCATGCAGCCCACTGAGAAGGGTCTGACCTGTCCTAGAGGTGCTTCCATGACAAGATGGCCTCGTGGCTCCTGGGAGCATCTTGCAGTGCATCTCAACACCACAGATACCTCCAGGTGCCAAGCAGTGCCGTGCTCCCTTCACTCTGCGCGGTGACAGCACGAGGTTAGCTCCTTGGAGAGGAACAAGAATAATTTTATTTGTGTCTCTCTGAGATTTCCAAGGCGTTTTACATTGCATACACTCATGCAGCTGCACCCGTAGGTTCCGCTGCAGCTGACGGCCCTGCTCTGGGCTGCCCCTCATCGCCCAGACTCTGAAGCAGCTCTATTGGTGCCTTGTGTTTTTCAGCATCTCAAGAAAACATCTCCTTCACATCGGCAGTTTCTTTCTCGGCAGATTTTGGGGCTGGCTGGAGTAGAGATACAGCATTCTTCACTTGGCATTTCCAGTGTCTTGGGAGCTCAGGCATGCACGCACACATGTGCACACAACTGGTCACTTCCCAGCTCTCCACACCAAAGCACGAGTCTTCCTGTGACCTCCTCGTCTCCCATCCACATCAGCTTTTGGTTTCTAGCCCATCATTTCATAAGAGCGGTCATGAATTGGTTTTATTTTTGGCATCTCATGACACTCGTTTAAAAAAAATGGTTTCCTAGATAAGGGTATGAGAAATATCTTGCATATGTACTATTATATACTATTTAAATAATATTTTATTCAAGACTCTATGAATATGTTCTTGAATAGATTTGAACAGAAATAATATATTCTGCCTGGTGGTGCTGCCTTAGACCTAGAAAGCACAGACGTGCTCGTGTCTGATGTACACACCACAGAAGAGAGCAATTCACTTAAATGAACTTTAAGTGCACTTATTTTGTTAATTTTGATGAGATGTTGGTGCAATTCTGTCTCCCAGAGACTTAAGATAAGGAGGACATCAGATTCTCAGGTTTGTTTTCATTTTTCAGAATCCCCAAGAACAGTGGTGGGGCTACCGGTTGAACTTGGAGCAGAGAGAGTGGCCATGTTAGTTTGGACGGTCTTGTTTCTCCAGGAATATAAGAGATCTTGATTCTGGAACAGTGTTTCACTCACATTAGAGTCAATATGGAAAAACAGCTGCTTTTTCTGCCTCATGTGACATAGGTCTTTCAACGGACATTTCTCTGTTCTCATATGATCTTTCAAGGCATGTGACACTTAACTAATTCTTACTTGTAAAGTGTTTTCTTCTCTTGCTTCCTCTCCTGCCTCACTGGACAGTCCTTCTCAATCCCTTTTGCTACCTACTCTTTTATTTGTTCTAACTCTTGACGTCGATGACCCCGGGCTCTGTCCTCCAGCCTTTTCTCTTCTGCCTCTATACTCTGTGGATGATCTCATCCACGCCTGTGCCTTGAATGCCATCAAGATGATGGTGGTTCCCAAACCCATAGCTCCAGTCCCAACCTCTGCAGACTCACAGATCCACTTTCATGCCAGACATTTCCATTGGAGGTATAACTGGAATCTCAGATGGAATAAATCCCAAATCGGAGGCTTAATTTCCTTTCCCAGACTTGCTCCTCCTCCAGTCCTCCTCATCTATCCATGTCCTTGGGCTGAACACCTGGGCATCTCCTCACTTCTTTTTCCATCACCAGCCCTGTTCCATACCTATTTTGTCCTCAAGTTCAGCTGAGGAGTCTGCTTGTTTATTCCACACCTAGACCCTGAACCAGTCCATGAATTTGATTCCACTAAACTCTAGTCCTGGCTACCATCCTTTGTTCTATAGCCATCGATTCCTACCTGCTCCTTGTGCTTCCATTTTTTGCTCCTCTACTGTCCATTCTCCATGAGCAGCCAGAGTCATTATTTTTAAATGAAAATCAAACAATGTCACTCTCATCCTCAATACTCTCCATCATGTTTAGAATAAACTCTCAACTTCTTGTCTTGACTTGCCAAACCCTATATGGTCTGGCTCCTGCCCACTTGTATAACCTCACCTCTTACAACTGACTGCTGTCCCCACCCCACTCCTCTCCACCCCCCAGCAATCCTGCTCCTGGTAGATACTAAGCTTTTTCCATCTAGTGTCCCACATGTTGTTCCCACAAGCTTCATATGGCTCTTTCTTTCTTGTCATTAAAATCTCAGCTTAAACATAGCTTCCTATGAGAAGTTTTCCCTGATGACCCCACATGAATTAGTTACAGAGTCACTCTCCATCATGTTAACGTCTTTTATTTCTCTGCATGGCTCTTACCATTTTCAGACCTTCTTTATTTGTTTGTTGGTTGTAAGCCTCATAATAGCAGTAATCATGTCTGTCTTATCCATGGCTATATCCCATGAAAGACTGGTGGAGAAAAAAGAAGATGAAGTCTGGGTTTCCAATGACTGAATAACTATCATACAGTTTACTTCTGTGAGAGACGGGCTGGTTTTCCCATCACACTGGCAACTGTCCTGGACTTTAAGACAGCTGTGTGGCTGCCGGCTGACCTGCTCTCAGCTGGACAGCTGCTGCTGAAGTCAGGGGCGAGTCTGTACCCCTTGGGACTCAGAGCCGCTGTGTGTGAGGATATGAAACGTCCAGGTTGTGAGCTGCGGGAGTTGCTTCCACTTCTGGTTGCATCACAGCAGATGACCTGTGCTGGCTGGTTTCGGCCGCCTCACCCGAAGACCCGACTGGGGGACGTGTGCGCACCGAGGGTTGTGGAAATCGGGTTCTTCTCCGATTTCTCAGCCCTCACTCACCAGGCTAAAAGGAGGGAATTTTTGTGAGAGAAATGATGTCTTTCCTGGGTTATTTATGAAGTGAGTCAGAGAGGATATAACCAGGAATCTTTTTTTGTGGAATATGGTGTTGAATGGCATATTTTTCTTGGTGAGGGAGAGAGCAGGCCCATACACACACTTGCCCAAACACGTACACTTGCTCACGCACACACTCACATGCCCAAACACACTCACACCCGTGCTCAAACAGACACCCACGCTCACACACACTCAAACCCGCGCTCACACACACACCCACGCTCACACACACTCACACCCGCGCTCACACACACTCACAGAGCCAGCTCACGGGGAGTGACTGTAACTACGGCTTTAGTATCTTTATTTCTGTCTTCGTGAAATAAACTCTAAAAGCCATGGAATAAACTCTATTTATTCTTGCTCCTTTTACCTCCTCACCTGTGCGCTGCACAGCAATTTAGCTCCCCAGGACAGCTTTTAAGATTCTAATCTTGTTCCTGTCCGGCACTTTTCTCACAGCAGTAAGGAGAGGATTGGCATTCCTCCACTATTGTACATAAAGGAGAACCTGTTCCTGGAAATAAGAGCATTGTTTATGTTGAAATTCCCTTAGCTTAGCTGAACCTTCGATTATATCGCCCATTCAGATAACCAGATTTTTACCCCCTGTGGTCTGTTTCCATTCTCGGAGAATTGTCAACAATTTATTTCTGCTCTGGCGATTATTTTCATGAGTGAGAGAAAGAGAGACATCTGGGAAGATTTTGCTAACTGAGTCATGTATCTGAAACTCTAGGTACACATTTAAAAGATACCATGTGAGAAAATATAGCTTTTCCTAAAATAGCAAATTGAACTTAGTTACTGCTGAGGTGGCATTTATAAGCTGTGACAATTTATTTATATAAATTGCACTGTTAACTTGATTCCAGATATCATGAAAAACATTTTTATTTATAGTTCATAAATATGAAGAATATTATTATTTGAGAAATTCTAATGTGATTTTTATAATTTCTAATGGACTCCAAATGCAAATTAATAATTCTATTATTTTGATAGAAGTTTGATGAGTTTAGAAATAGATTGTGTAGATTAGTTCTAAAAGTGCCATGACAATGTCATGCAACATAATACTAACAGTATGAAGTCCCTAACCACAAACTTAGATTTGTCATTTAATTCTAAGACATTTTGTTTTCCCTCATATTTTCACTCTATTCATTGGACACTTTTCATCCAGAAGCAGGAGAAAGTTGGCAAAGACATGTGGTGGTCAGCATATTCGCTTAATGGGAAAGACTTCCGAGCGTGCGTTCAGAAACTGGGGAGATGTCACTTCACACGCTGTCGTTCCCATTGCTGACTGTTTTCAAAGACCAGAGAATATTCAAAGCAAAGGCGAATTTTTTTTTTTGGATTTTGTTAAGTTCCATATTTATGGCATTGTGTACCAAATGCACATAAAAGGCATTTTCTTATCTGTTCCTGTTATATTACAGAAGTTCATGCCCTGCTCTTAGCATTTTCCAACACAGCTGTAGAGTAGTTTAAAGCCTATTTTTTAAATAAGTGATGCTCAATTTGTCTTTGATGATCCGGATGATTCAGGTGAGATGGGAGCACGGTCGGGCCCTTATTTGCATAAAAATTAATCACAGAAAAATGTAAATTGATAAAATTTTGCCTGGCTTTTTCCCCCTATTTGAGAACCCGTGGATGGTTCCCAGAAGCAATCATCTCAGTATGGGGCCGCATTGGATGCTGTACAAATGATCACATTTGTGTTGAATACTCACTCATTTAAATGTCAGCACTGATGGGGTGGTACATCAGTAGAAAAAATGAAAAATAAATACACAGCAGCTGAAGACTATCAAATCCGTGGGCACTCTTCAGAGATATATGATCTAATGTGAAAAAATTGCAGATTAATTATCCTTTTTGCAAAATGGTAATTGTTTTAGTATCACACCAGAAAAAAATCTGCAATTTATTTGGAATCAAATGGAAAACAGTAATGTTAAATACGTCATTACATCATTGTGTTTATTAGAAGCCTGCAATTAATTCCTAGGGCTCCTTCGGTCTTTAAAGCTGCATAAAATGAAACAAAAGAATGTTGCTATTAATTTTCAGACAAATGCTTATCTTTCAGATCAGTCTGATTTAGGTGGAAAAGGAGGCAATGTTATGAAGTTTGGTGGATATTGTGTATTAACTTAATTTCATTATGTTGCTGATACTTTTGATAATATGTTCACAGATCTCATTAAGGTTGTAATGTTAAAATTCGAAGGTTTTTGTTTAGTGGTGTGTAACTTTGACTCACCCTTGAAGAAGTTGTGGAGAGTGTCTTCTTAACAAAAGAAATCTTAAGAAAAACAACGGCAATGCTAATAATGGGGAGAAGAGTCAGAAACTATGTGTGAGATCCAGAAATAGAAATTCGTTGGACTGCCTTTAATGTGCCATCAACACACACGAGTGTTCAGACATGGAATTTAGGTGAACACTTGAGGTTAAGAATTTATTTTTGGCAATTTTAAGGAAAATAATAAAATCCTAAAATTTTCTTAAGTCCAAACAGGTATAAGTGATGTTGTTTTCAGTCTAAAAGATGGGTGAAGGTTATTATTGTTTTATTTTGTTTTTCGCAGCGTGTCCAGCTCCTTTGCCTCTGTCCCGGTGGCGCAGGTGTTCTGTCTCGGCGTGCCGGCGCATGCAGCATTCCAGCAACATGCAGACTGGGTTCTTTCTTACCATTCTGTAGCTTAGCATAGATTTTAAATGATTGAAACGTTGAACACACCTTCATCAGCCAGAGAAGACAGAGTTAAAACACAGCCTTTCCACCTCCTGACTGACAAAACTCCCCTTGAATTAATGTTACATTAGCCAAAATTGGTTGTGGCAACACACTAAAGATACTTTGAGATGGTTGCAATCTACTGTTATTGCCAGAGTTGCTTTGTAGTTAGTTTAGAGATCAGTGTTTAAAATTTAAATTTACCAACACTCGGCGACCATGTTTGTTTTTGAGATTAAAGATAACTTGGCATACAGTAAGAACAGCTAACGCTATGGATCACACCCCATTTGTGTCATTTAACAAGAACACAATATTAGCTCTGGAAATCAGTCCTTCCAGAGCGCTGACTGGAAGCTGGACACTGCTCTATTCCTTTACAAGTGATGACGTGTTTAATCATTAAAGGAGTTCTCCGAAGTAACTATCTCATTATCCCAAGAGTGACGTGCCCAAGGTCACCCAGCTAGACAGAAGGGAAGCCAAGATTTAATCCCAGGGGTCTGGCATCAGACAGGTCTCAGCCACTCTGCTCTGCTGACAAATGCCTGGTGGGCACCTCTCAGTGCCAGATCTGGTGCCAGGTGGAGTCCTGATAAGAGGAAGTGCTTTATTTTTGTGAATTTAGAATTTTCTTTTTATAATTGAAGCTTGAATCTTTTGATTTTGAGTGAGTATGTGTTGATTGACACATTTTCAAATTTCACTTGATTGAGAACTTTATCTTAAAAATCTACATTTCATGTCATTTTTAAACTAAAAGTTTCAGAACCACCTTTTTGGCCACTTTAAGATGTCTCATGAACAGTCACCATTTTTCTGGACAATCTTGTTACTGTTGAGATGGATCATTAACGACATTAAAATAGGCCCTTGCACAGCTTGACAGAATTAGCTGTTATCAGAACCTTTGGGAAGGCTCATGTGCCCCATCCGTTTCTCTTTCCCTGATATATTTCACTGGTTTGTGTAAGTGCATTGTTTTCATTCATTTATCCTTTCATGCATTCATCCATACATCCCTTCACACATCCATCCATCCATCCATCCATCCATGCATCCATTTAGTCAACCAAGCCTCCTCTAGAATTTACAGGGTTAGGATCAAAGCACAAATGGAGGCTCTCTGCCCGTGCCTCCCCACCTTCTCTTCACAGCCCCGACTGTATCCTGTGCTGCAGTGGGCATCCAAAATGTACAGGTAGCTACATCAGCCCCATGTCCAATCTCTGCGCCACCCCAGGCAGAGTGTCCCTTGGCCACCTTTCAGAACTAGGGGCTGCACACCAGCAGCATGATCTGTAATCAGTATAGAGTGAGGACGAGGCTGTTCCAGTCCCTGGAAGCAAGTGTGGGACTATCTGGCCAGGAAACCCTGAGGCCTCAGAGAATTGTCCATGAGTGCAGAGGAGGCATGTGGACTCCAGGTGGACAACTCCCCCGGGCTCCACGAACTCCTCGCCCACTGAATGAAGCAGGAGGGCAGAAGTCGGCCGCCCAGGTCTAGGGCTGGCACTGCATCCCACAACTGCTTATTCAGTGCAGCTCCGTGCCAGATGCTGTTCTAGGCACCGGGGATGTGCTCAAACAAAGCAGACGGAATCCCCATGACACTTACAGTGCAGTCGAAGTGGACACCCTTCTCACGCACTGAATTTTATGCCACCCACAGTACCATGCTGTGACAAATGCAGAACTGTTCGCATACGTGCCTGAGTTTTCTTGTATAATGCTCTGCATTAGAAGGGAAATATAAAGGACCATTTCGAGAGGCTCGGAGACTATGGGAAGTTGCTATTGCTTCTTGTCTCTCAGAGAAAACTTACTTTTTCTATGAAAGAACAGAGAGAGGACCCTCTCGCATCCTGATTTTGACAGTTTACTCAGCAGACATGTCCTGGGCACCTCCTTTGTGACAGTCACACTTGACTTGAATTGTTAAAATTACTGCACAAACTTCTCGGCGGCCTGGGGTTCGCCGGTTTGGATCCTGGGTGCAGACAGGGCACTGCTTGGCAAAAGCCATGCTGTGGTAGGCGTCCCACATATAAAGTAGAGGAAGATGGGCATGGATGTTAGCTCAGGGCCAGTCTTCCTCAGCAAAAAGAGGAGGATTGGCAGTAGTTAGCTCAGGGCTACTCTTCCTCCAAAAAAAAAAAAAAAGAAGATGTATATATATGTAAAGGAATACAACTCAGCCATAAAAAGGAATGACATCTTGCCATTTGCTACAACATGGATGGACATTGAGGGAACTATGCTAAGTGAAATAAGTCAGAGAAACACAAATACCATATGATCTCACTTATATTTGGAATCTAAAAAATAAAAACAACTGAGTTAATAAAAAAAAAAAAAAATTACTGCACAAACCAGGTTCTTTTCTGAGTGTTCAAGGCTCTTATGTAAAGGGTGAAGTGTGTGACTCACTGAGCTCTGGGGGCTGAGTTTACTGCAAGCTCTTCCTCTGACCAGCCGGGTAAGTCTGACTGGACCTCATTTCCCTCACTGAGAAATGAGAGGTGAACTAAATAGTCTGTAAGTTCCTTTCGGATCCGAGGGAAGAATCACCTGGGCCTGAAGGCTGGTAGGGGAAGTGCTCCCTGTCCACCCTCGGTCACAGTGAGGAGAAAGACAACAGTGAAAGGCAGTTGGTGACGCGCGGCTGACAGTCCCTGGCCTGTGCTGGTTCGATATTTCACTGCGCTCCGAGGCTGGTTCAGAAGGGCAAGATTTATGCAACTTCCTGTCAGTTATTTGAGTGCATCTGGGTGGGTCGGCTAATCCCGCTAATGAGCATCTACCTGATTTAGGACTTTCATTACGGCCCAGTTTAGAAAGTAACACAACGTTAGCGTGCTTGAGAGTCAGGGCTTCTCCACAGTGACCTGCAGGGGGCCCAGAGCCTGACCCGTGAGCCTGGCGCAGCGCGGAGAGGCCACACCACGGATCTGCAGCAGTCCCAGTGACGGGGTTGACAAAGACGGAGGTGGGAGGAGTAGGAGAAAGGGGGTGAGTTGAGTTTGTATGTGGCTTTGGCCCCCAGGGACGCCTTAACACAGCTTTACTGGGGCATCTGACATAGAGCATTTGCCTCTTAGGACACATAGTAAGTTGTGAGAGTGAGGAGTAACGTTGCAGTCATACGGTAGTCAAATACAGACCCGTTTAGGCGTTTGAGGCCATTTATATGGGCAGAGATGTTCCTAATCTGCTTGCTTCTTAAATCATTCTTTAAATTCCCAACAAAATGCTTTTACTTTTCTTCTTTGACTCATAAACTATTCTATCCTGCAGAGTCAGTTCAAAGTGGCTGTCCCCATTGTTCTCCCCTGCTCTTGACTTCTGACAGACTCTGCCTCTCACTCCTTCTTGAGTTCTCCTGGACTGTGCTGCAGGGCTGGGTGACTGAGCTCTCCCTATCTGGCTGGTGCGACTAAGAAATGCATTTTTTATTTTATTTAATTTTAGTTATTTCAAATTTGTATTTAAATAACCCCATGCGGCTGATGGCTACCATACGGGACAGCACCGCTGTGTTGAATCATACTTTGCTGTGTACGTCCTGTCTTTCCATCTGAAAAGGAGGGTCAAACACTGTGTTTCTATACTTCCTTTTAAATCGTCACAGTACTTAGCACAGGGTTACGTATATGGTATATGTAGGCACTTCATGATTATGCCTGTATTTTAAAGGATCGTCAGGAACGAATTACCTTTAAATACAGAGGGGGGAGCTCCAATCTTAGAGCCTCTGTACTCCAAACTGGAGAACTGTCTCCACTCAGCTTTCCTCCCCTGTTGACAGAGGAAAGAGCATCCGTTGTCTCCTGTGTCTGTCATGTTGCAGATGCTCTGCTGACGCTGGGATGCAGCCACGCAGGGTGTCCCTGTCCTCACAGACCTTGCAGCTTAGTAAGGGGAGCAGGAAAGTAAACAGCTGTTGCTTATGTCTTAAGGGGTGCTTGTTGAGAAGGTCCAGTACACCGAAGCACTGAATCCAGACAGTTCTGAGAAGGTCACACTGCATCTTTAGATCCGAGTCAGAATGGGATGCCCATGTAACTATTAGAGAACCTCTTTTTATTTTAGTCACTTCCCAAATCAGTGTTAAGTAATTTTAAACACTGGCCCAGACTATAGATATTGGCCTACTGATTTCTTTTACAAAAAAGAATTCCAAGCAACGCCACACCTTTAGAAAACAGTATGGCAATACGGATCAAGAATTTTAAATGCTAATGTTCCTTGACTTAGCAATTATATTTCTAAATGTCTAGCCTGAGGAAGTAATCCTAAATATCTACGGGGAAAAAAGTCTTATGAACAAATGTATCTATTTTCATGTTTTATGTAATTGTGAAAATTAGAAACAACCTGAACACTTAGTAATAAGGAATTAGTTAAGAAAGCTACGATATTTTTTTATGAACTTTTATTCAGTTACTAAGAATAATAATAATGAAAAACATGATAATGAAAAACATAATGTAAATGTTATGTTAGTTTTTAAAAAATGCAGGACATAAAATTTTAATGTAGTTTGGTTAAAATTTTACAAGTCTTTTATAAAAGGAATGAAAGAAACCACCCCAAAAAAATCGGTAGTAAAGAAGACTAGCTGGAGAGGAATGCACAACATACTCTCTATTTTCACACTCAGAAACTTATTCCAAAAAAAAGAAGCAATTGGTGTTGATCTTTGAAACTTGTTTTGAAGATTATGTATTCCTTTCCAGTGCTTACTCTAACGAATTACCACAGACTTGGGTTAAAAGGACAAAAATGTATCCTCTCACAGTCCTGGAGCCAGAAGTCTGAAGTCAGGACCACTTGGCGGAAGTCAAGGTGTCTGCGCGACCACTTCCCTCTGGGGTCCTGGGGAAGTCCGTTCCTGCCTCTTCCAGCTTCCAGGGGCTGCTGGCGTTCCTTAGCTTGTGGTCTCATCATTCCAGTCTCTGCTTATGTCGTCACGTCGTCTTCTCCGCTTCTGTCGGGTCAAACTTCTCTCTGCCTCACTCTTATTTTACCGCCCCGCTCAGATAATTCAGGATAGTCTCTCCGTCTCAAGAGCCTTAACTTAATTACGTCAGCAAAGTCCGTTTTTGCCTTATAAAGTGACATTCACATGTTCCAGGGACATGGGTATTTTCTGAGGGGCCGTTTTTCAGTTTACCACAGATTATAATGTACCCACCCTTTGTCTTGCAAATCTTGCAACGCCCTTGGCCAAACCACTAAATCTTTGAGCATAAAGGAGTGGATTGGTAATGATGGAATTTCAGGATCTAGTTTTCAGAAGTGGGGGGCTGGTCTGGTATCTGCCAAATCATATTATGCCAGCTAGCTCTTACTCTACGTATGTGCCAGGGGAATCTTGAGTACTCGTTTATATTCTCTCACTTTAGATTTAAGGATTCAAGAATTCTGAGTATCTATATGCGGAGAATTGAGAATCCAGAATTCACCAGCTAGATTTTAAGTACAGGCCAGGTTAGCGCATTCATTCATTCGGTAAGTGGGCAGAGTACGTGCTATGGGTCAGACTCTGGGTCCCGGGAAACCACCCTGCCATTTCCTCCACGTTAACCCCCACGACCTGCAGGAAGCAGCAGTGACTCTGCTCACTTCCCTGCAGCGCCCTGTAGAAGCCCTGTGATGGCCCTCATCGTCTTGTGTCACTGCTACTTGTTCCAGTGGTCCGGCCTCTCACCAAACTGGGACTCCTCAGGGAGAGCAACTGTCTCAGTTCCTTGGATCCCTGGCATGCAGCAGCATAAGTGTAGATGTCGAAAATATGGTTGGTGGTGCTTCCCAAGGCTGACTTTAGGCAAAAGATCCTTGTTGTTACTTGATTGCATTTCTGGACTTCCTATTGACAGTTATTCTTTTTCTGGGGACCTCGTACATCATCATTTCTTTTCTCTGGCTTATGACTCTGTCCTTTTCATTTGGAATCTCTACTCTGTTCTTCTTTTCCCCTTGGTTGCTTGTTCTTCTTTTTTCTCATCTGTTTCCTGGGAACTTTGATGCAGAGCTAAAATGTGACTACAATGGACAATGTGTAGACCTTAAAAGCTGTTTGGGGAAATATTTCTGAAGAGGAAATACTTACAAAAAACTATCACTCACTCCTCATGACTGCCAGCCTCTCTGGACCGTCCTGAATAGTGATCATCCCTGGTTCTCTGGGAACCCACACGGCACCACCCTTCGACCAGACAGGTGGGGTCTATCTTTTTCTTTTTATTTCCGGGAAGATTAGCCCTGAGCTAACACCTGCCACCAATCCTCCTCTTTTTGCTGAAGAAGACTTGCCCTGAGCTAACATCGGTGCACTTCTTCCTCCGCTTTATAAATGACAAGCCTGCCACAGCATGGCTTGATGAGTGGTGTGTAGGTCTGCACCGGGGATCTGAACCGGCGAACACTGGGCTGCTAGAGCGCATTGTGCAAACTTACCTGCTGTGCCACCCGGCCAGCCCCAGGGTCCATCTTTTTAATGCCAATATTTCTGAAGAACTATCATTCACTGCCTCTAAGAGCATTTCTTGAAGAAATCAGAGAAGGTGACCGTTAGATAGGCAGTGGGTGAGCATCAAAGGCAGGACTGGACAGGACAGGAGCTGATGACAGAGGCATTGAGAATTGGGAGAGATGAGTTGTCAATGGTGGCAACAACCCATGAGAATTCCTCAGAGGTGGATAGCAGAGAAAGCAGTAAAAGGTTCAGAGGAAGAACAGGAAAAAGTAAAAGACTGGAGTGGTGGAAATGAGCAACATTATCCCAGAAAGAGTGTAGACTGAACTGCTGTGACAAACACTCCAAAACGTTCAGGCTTATATAGAAGCTCTTTTCTCTCAGCACGGTTGTTTACAGGTGGGGGGGTGCTACGGACCTGGTAGGCAGCTCTGCCATCCTTGCCAAGTGCATCCACTTATGAGTCTAAAGCTCTTGCCATCTCCCAGCTGATGGGATGGAGAAAAGGGACCAGGGGAGAACACGCCCAGTTGCTTGAGGGTCAGGTGTATGTGTGGTGCACACCACATCCACCCACAGCCCATTTGGCCAGAACTTTGATGCCTGGCTACACCTACATGCAAGCAAATTTTCTTTAGCCAGGTAGTCATGTGCATCTAAAAATCTACTACTACAGAAGGAAGGGAGAATTGAGTTTGGGGATAACTATTCCTTCCTGATAGGACTAGATACAATCAAGAGCCTTAAATGGTGACGTGCTGTACTTTAAGGAGAAGAGTTGGCCAGACATAACTGAGATTGGGAAATGAAAAGCTGTAGATGTGGGTCACTCTCTCTCCTAGCTAGAATTCTGGTCCTTAAGAAACACAGATTTTGGATTTATTATATAATACCAAAAGATTGTGTTCTTTCTCCGTTTCTTGAAATGACATCGCTCCTCTTTCCTTTCACTGTCTCAAACTCTTTGTCCTTCATGTACACAAAATTCATGCATCCTTCAGGGATCCCCCCTCCCCCCCAACAGTTTCTTTCCATAATATAAAGCTCATATTATTTTCCTTCCCTTAAGGCTATCTGTTATACTCTTATTGAAAGTGAGATTTCTTTCCATTACATATTGTCCTGTACTGTTTTCAAAAAACTTTCCCAGGTGTATAATTTTTGCTTCCTCCTAAAATGCTGTAATTTTCCTGGGGGCAGAACCACTCTCTAACTTCTTTTGGATTCTCTCTAGTGCCTGGCATGCTACTGGGGAGAAAGAGCAGGTGTCCAATGGACATTTATTCATTTGCCTTATTTGCACAAAAATCGATACAGAAACTTCAGGTAGTGGATCCTGCAAAGATCTGAGAGACAAAAGCTAACCTATCAGTCTCAGATAGGTGATAAATGGAACGGATTCAAGAACTCAAAGATCACATAAGCAAGTGTTGTGGAAGGAAAAATGTTTTTTGTTTACAAATCTTGCACTTGATGGAGATTTTACTTAGTTGCAAAGAGAGCTTTGCTTTTATACAAGTATGAAGCTCTGACTATGGGAGATAATGATAGGTCTTTAGAGCTGAATATAGATTACTTCGATGTATCCAGAATCTAAATAACCAGGAAGCTCCATCAGCTAGAAAAACAAAACAAAATAGAGCAGGTCAAAGACTTATTTTAAAAAGGTAACTTGCAAGAGGTGTCAGGTTTGACTTTGTATCTATCTGTATATCCATTTATCTTTCTATACTAAATATATATATATTGCTGGTGATTACCATTAATGTACTGTAGGTTTATACCATATTTCATAATTGATCTTTTAAAAAATAACTTTGGATTGTGTTAAAAGGCTTAATTAATGATCTTCAATTGAGAAGAAGATAATATAAAATCATGGAACTTATTATGAAATTGTGTTCTTTTAAGTGTAATTGTTGGGATGATTCTCGTTCTTAGAAATTAGTTACGCCTGATGGAAAGATGATCATGAATTCTCCCCTTAGGCCTTAGTTGCCATTGAAATCCAATCTCTGTCTTTACGTAAGTTGCTAGTTATCAAAATAACATAAAGAGACGGGGCCAATGGGAAAATATAAGACGGAAGAACAAATCCCTAGTTTATTTATTAGGTTATACAAAATACTCCAGGATAAAGTAGAGTAATGTTTAATATGCAAAACTTACTTGATCTTTGTAAATTTTAGCTTATAAGTTGACACCGCAGTCTTCGGCGCCTGTTTTCTGTTAGGGTAAAGTTATTTAAAATTTAAATATTAAAAATAATTATTTACATAAACTTTTACATTTACCTTTAATATTCAGTATAAATTGCAAAATAAATGTAGCCTAAAATGTTTCATACAGTGGTACTGGTGAAAGACGAGAGAGTGATGTTTGATGGATCCAGGTTTCCAGCTGCGTTTCTGGTCTTTTAACCCTCCTACAGCACTTAAGCTGGACTGTGTGTATAGCTCCTGGTTCTGAATAATTTCTTCCCTTTCCAGAGATCCAGACCCTTAGAAAGCGTCAGAACAGTTCACATCTGTGTGAATTTGTTGGGCTATGATTGAATCCCATCAAAGCAGGTAGTTCCTGTTAGTATTAATATTATTATTGCAATCTGCCCATTCTTCCTCCCACCCTTTTCTTTTTTCAGAGGTGGGTACTTAAAGTTAGTCTTATGTACTGAGTTCTACCAAAATCAGTCCATAGAATGTATTACTGTTCTGTGAGAATAACATGCTTTCACTGTTCCTGAGGAACGTGCAATTTTAAGTTAATTATAGATGAATTTTGGGTCTAATCTTGTGGCTTAGATAACCTGAAAAACTGAAAAGTGACCAGTTAAATAAATAAATAGGTCCTAGTGTAAAGCAAAGAGTTAAAGAGTTTCTTTGGCAGTTGTGGGTTGTGAATCTGATGATCTTTACAGGCGTGTTTGTTAGACACTGCTAATTTAAGTTGGAATTTGCCAGAGTATTTACAATTTATCAGATCTAAATTATATATTTGTGTCATGTTTTATTACTATGTTCAATATAATTGTGTCCTGATAGAATATGAAAAAAGACTATTTCTCTCTATCTGAGACACTTTTAGGTTTGTTTTCATTTTACTATTGATTTCCAGGAGTGCAAAATAACACCTTCTGTCACAGCATGTACAGTCTCGCACAATTTCTCATAGGCTGCCACAACACTGAAGTCCGTCAAAGGCACTGGACTCCAAAAACATTATCTAAATAATGAGTTTTTGTTTCCCACTCCTTTATAAGATTAGTTGAATAGAGCTCTCTGGTGGAGCCATGACTCCATTAATCAGACTGAAATTGATCTGATCAATTCTGGACCTCGTTTTTGAGGGAGGAGATATTGGTAAACCAAAATGTTGAAGAAAGATGCTAATTTTTGATCTTTTAGGTTCAGATAAATCGAGGAGTGTATATTAATTTTGGTCATACTCCTATCCATGGAGGTAGATATTCATGAAGTGTCGTATATAGAATTTTACCGTTAATGGAAAGGCAGGATTAATAAAGACATTACTTTAAATAAATAAACTTGCCTTTGACCCTTATTTGGCTGCCTTTAGGGTGTGTGTACATGTGTGTGTTTTCTAGTAGGTCCTTCCAAATCCTGAGCTTTTTTGTTGTAAATAATGTTTCTGTTAAAATTACCAATTGTTTAAGAACACTCTTTTCCACACTGGAGAGAAGAATGGAAAATATTACGTAGAAATAAGTTCTCAAGAGGCAGAAAAAGGTTGTCTGCAAGCATTGCACGAATCGCTGTCTCCACCTAGTGCTGGCCTTCAGGAATTGAGCTTCCAGAGTCCTTGCTGACACTGTGAAGTTCTGACTTGGTTGTGCACACGTACAGTCATTGTAGGTGGGCCTGCTAGTGCCATTACAGGTAGGGGTCTGTCACCTCTTCATTTATAGAATAGCACGTTAAGAGGTCTGTTGCTTTTACATAAAAGTTCATGCTGTGCTGGAACTCTGCAGCCTAATGGCCTTTGCTCTGTGTGAATGTTTCTTAACACTCTAAGTTGAACTTGACCAGCTCGATTTAAAGACACCATGATGGGCTGAAGTTATAAGGCACAGCAATGAGAAGGATGAATTCTTCACCAACAACCTGTCCTTCACCTGACAGTGGTATCACTCCACGCATCAGACCAATGGACATCTAAAAGCTCCATTGACGTGGAGGCCCTGGATTTTCATGGAATTTATTTCATACCCTCTAGCACACACTTGGGGACTGCCAATTTTGGCTACTAGCATAGGAGAAAACCAGGAGAAAGTGGTTTCATGGAAGTCAACTGAAGTGAAGAAAGTGTCTTAAGCAGGAAGGGACGGTGGTTTGTTAGACGCTGCTGTTAGCTCAGTCAGGTCTTAAGAAACGACCTTTGGCTTGGGGAATGTTAGACCCAGATGGGGAAGCTTCACTGGAGTTCAGAGATGAGAGTGTAATTGGAATTGGGTTAAGAGGGAAAGGGAGGAGAAGAAGAGGAGATGAGTCTTTTAAGGAGTTTGGTGTAAGTGGACACGAAGAAGTAAGGCAATAACTGGAGGTGGGTGTGGGGTATAGAGAAAGTTTTTGTTTTTGTTTTTGTTTTTACCACATCAAGCTGTCAGACATTATGCAGATAGAATGACCCAGAAGGGCAGGCAAATTAATAGTTCGGGGCAGGAACAAAGTTCTAGATGGGAGAGGATAAGGATCTAGGCACGAGCAGAAGAGTTGGCCTCAGATGGGAGCACAGACGCCTGTAGGGTAGCGGGAGGACGGGTTCTGTGTTGGTAAGGCACGGGCCTTTCCTGCCACCGCCACCCCTCAGTGTCCAGACCCCAAGAATTTCCAGCAAGCTTATGGGAACTCCAGGCCCTTGAACGCAAGGCTGAATACTGCAAATGGTTCTGGTGGGGCCAGGCGATCTCAGAGGACTTTCAGACTCAGATGACCATCATGTGTGGTAGAAAATTGTGAGAGACGGCTGCTCCTGTGTCCTTATTCATTAATCAGTGACTCGTTATGTCAATAAATGTCCATATTTCATTTCTAGGCTTG
Source organism: Equus caballus (assembly GCF_041296265.1). NCBI lineage: Eukaryota > Metazoa > Chordata > Mammalia > Perissodactyla > Equidae > Equus > Equus caballus. The sequence goes on along the minus strand of NC_091690.1, from coordinate 99,222,253 downwards.
ATATTACTTAGCCAGAGTGATTATTCTCTTGCCATTATGTTAAATATTATTGGCTAATATTGATTTAGGAATTGCAAGTCTTTAATTTGAAGTAAGACTGCCATGTTACTTCCTAAATTATCAGTGACTGACTTTATGGTGAAGTTTATCTGCTCTTCAGGGAATGAATTAGCTAGTTTTCTACATCTTTATGGTTTAGAACATTTTATATTGCATGAAAATGATCTATTCCATGACCTGTGAAGTTACGTGAGCAAGAGTATGTTTTCTGTTTCAAGTCTATGAGTTTTAAAAATTAAATTCGTAAGAATTTTTGCATTTATTAACATATGCATGCATAATACACTCCTTTAATCTTCTCTATGCTAAATATTTACCTCAGTTTTCTTATGTGGTTTGTATTATATTTTTATTAATCTAGATTTATTTGCAAGACATTTGCTATTTTATTTTTTATTTGAAGAACATTTCTTTGAACAATTATACTGATGTTCCATTTTCTAAATTATTTATTTCTATTTGAATCTTTATTATTTTCTTCAGCTTTTTTCCATTGGACAACTATATATATATAATATATATTAAATATATATTTAAAATAAATTATTGAGTTGAATGTTTTATTAATTTCCTTTCTCTATTTAGCTCTTAACAAATAAGCATTTAACATTATGAATTTACCTTTGAATGTAATTCTAGATGTATCCTTTAAGTTTTCATGATCATTATTTTTGTTGCTTTCTAAAGAGATGTCGATCATGCTGTTTTTTTCCCTATCTGGAAATTAGTATTTTGAGAGAGAGAATGTGTTTTTTAAATTATCTTGTGGTTGAAATTGTAAAATTTAAACTTTCCTTTATATTTAATTTTATTCTGCCATTTGCCACAAATTGTGACTCATTCAATTTTCATTTTAAAATTGTATTGAAGTTAATTTTGTTAGTATGTGGTGTGTTACAGATGTCCAGGAATTATTGAGAAAGATTGCAATTTATGTAAATCAGTGGTCATATTACACTTTTCTTTATAGCGGTCCGATATTTCACGTCCTTACTTATTACTTAAACACGTTTCCCTGTAGTTCATCATGTGTTGGTCATGTGACGATGTCTCCCACAATAACTGCATCTACTTCGGTTTCTCTTTGAATGTCTGAAAACTTTTGTGTGATTTTTTTCAGTTGTGTTGTTATTTATGCCATTCTTATAAAATGACTCTATTCTACTTTACCTTTTGCCTCAAATTCCACTGTCAATTATACAACATGCCAATTTTTCCTGAGTTTTAAATATTTATTTTTTCATTTTAAAATTACTTTCCTTTGTGTCTCTTGTGCACAGTAAGTAATCAGATTTGGGTTTTAATTCACAGTCTTTGCCTCGTTCATGGAAATACTCAATGACGATTCTGAAGTGATATTTACCCTTGCTAACTTCCTTTTTGTCTTTCATTTTGTTTTAGGTGGGCCATAAAACATGAAGGGACCAAGAAGCCAGGCCAGTGGAAACATTCTAGAGTTGAAAATCCTCTGTGGAATAAGCTCACCTACATGTGGCCAGTCCTTCCTAGCGGTCAACTCAATGAGGTGGTATCACTCGTAGATGGAATTGCAACCTTAGATGGGGTTGCTGCTTATGAGAATCTCCTGCAGATTCTGATTTGCAGTTGTTAGTGCGAGAGATCAATTAACTCTGTTGTTCAATCAATTAATCAGGACGATGCATTTAAGATTTCCATTGTGGAGATGAATTTATCTATTTCTTCTGGTGGTCTGTCAAATGTTACTTTATGTGTTTTGAAATTTAGTTCATAGACACATGCGTTCAGAAATATTCTCTCTCCCTGGTGAATTGAAGCCTTTATCATTGTGTAGGCTCTCTCTAGCTCCAGTAAAAATCTCAGTTATTCAATACTAATAGAAATGTGTCGGCTTTTCCTGGTTGTTTGCCTAGTATATCTTCTTTCTATCCTTTTACTTTTTATATTTGTATATTCTTCTGTTTTAGGGGGTCTCCACTAATCAGCATATGGTTAATTTTCAAATATTGTCTGAAAGTCTTTCTCTCTAAACTAAAGGATTTAGTCTTTTCTACTTATTGTAATAACAGACATATTTGGATTATTATTTGCTTTTTATTTGTCCTGTTTTTTTCTCTGTTTCATTTTTTCTCCATTCTTGTATTCTTTCAGATTGACTTTTTTCTCACATTTTTCCCATCTACTAGTTTGGAAATTATATCCTCTTTTTCCATTCTTTTTGTTGTTGTTGTTACTCTGAACATTTTAGCTCACATATGTAAATGATCAAAATCTAAAGTTAACAAATATATTTGCTCTTCTCTGAAATAATTGAGAACACTCAAATACTTTAATTTCAATCTTTTGATTTGTAACTTATACACTTTTATTGTCATATATTTTAATTTTATCTTTTAAAAAATTTCCACAAGATATTAACGTTGTTGTATGTAGTTAATGTTTATTTAAATTTACCCCTAATTTTTCCTCTTTCTTCTTATAAATCCTTTTTACGTCTCAGTCCTTCCCACGGGGTTACTTTCCTCTGCCTAGCACTCTCTTCTTTCAGTTAGTGGTAGCAAACTCAGTTTTTACTTACCTGAAAATGTCTTTATTCTGCCCTCATTCCGAGAAGGTCTTTTCACTTAGCAAACTGAAGGCGTCAGTGATGATCTGACATCTGCATTCCACTGTCGTTGAGGAGCCGGCTGTCCTTCTAAGTGTTACTCCTTTGCAATAATCTATCTTTTCTCTTTGACTGCTTTTAAAATCTTCTCTTTTCTGTGATATTCTTCAGTTTCACCATATTATGTCTGAGAGAGGATTTGTTTCTATTTTTCCTCCTTGGGGTTCTTGAATCTGTGGATTGATACCTCACGTCATTTGTGGGAAATTATCACCTATCATCTCTTCAAATATTCTCCCTCCTGCATCCCCCTCTTCTGTATAGAAAACTCTGATGAGGTGTACGCTAGACTTTGCCGTTTTGATCTCTGTGTCTCTTAACCTCTCTTTCTTATTTTCCATTTCTTTGCCTCTTTATGATGCATTTTGGCATGATATTTTCAGACATTTTTCTTTCAGATTATTAATTTTCTCTTCATCTTTATCTAACGTGTTTTAAACTCCTAGTGAGGGTCGCCTGGGGTATGAATTACCAGCGAAGAGTGTTTTTCTCTTCCACACAGAGAAAAATGTTTGAGTTGGTCTGTTTTACATGCAACTACCTGGAGAGCTGTCTCTCTGGTTTGCTTTTTCAATGACATTTTTCATATTGTGATTCTTGTTTTATGAGGGGAGAGGGTCTCCTATTCAACTTCCCACCTTGGCTGGACCCTGAGATTTGCCTCCTGTGCCCTTCCCCGGCAAGACCATGGAGGCAGAAGCTCACTGGGGTTTAGAAAATCCCCTTAAGGTGACCAGGTGTCTTTTAACATTTACCTTGAAGATAAAACCCAGCTTCAACCCTGTGTTTGCCTCTGGGGCTCTCGGGTGTCTTGCTTTATTGCTAGGGCAATGATTTACATCCTAAAAGATTTTTTAAAAATATTTTATCATGATTTTTAAAAAATCGTTTTGTCATATTTTCTGGTCTCAAACAAGTTTTTCCTTTCTCCTCAAGTCACAATTCCCTATGAATCCTCACTGATTGAGTCAATGACTCTCAGCACTGTAGGGGCCTGAAACCAAGAAGTCATTGCTTAGGATCCCAAAGATGCCCTTCTCCTTAGACTGTGGTGAAGCAACAGTCTGGACTGAGGACAAGTGCCCGCAGATAGACCCTGGGCCCCTTTTCCCAGTGGTATATGGTTCATTGAACTTTCATCTACACCCAGAAAACATGTTGGGGACAGGAAGAGAAGGAGTGTATCCAGGAGCAGTTCTGTTAAGAAGTGTGAGCCTTCAGTTTGATTGAATATGTATCCAAAAGCACAGAGCTAAAAAATAAACAAAGGCTTTCCCAAATTGGAAGAAACTGGGACAGCTCTAACTAGAATATCAAGTTTCCTACCCACCTAATCAGACGGGGGGTAGACAGGGATGTCTCATAAGGAAGTGTACTTTCTTATATTGGGACAGAGAGAAAATTATGATTATTGCAAATTTCACAGATATTGTGCTTACATTTTTAACCTCATATACAAGTAAAGTTATTCAGTTAATTAATTGATTTAAGCAGTGAATGGTAGTTTCATTAGGAAACCTAAGTTAACCAGGTTCCTTTTAACATTTACCTTAAAAAAATAATATTTTTCTAATAGTCTGGGATTTGACAACTAAAAGATCTTAGGACTGAAAATGGACTATCCAGGTTCTCCAGCCATTCAAACAGAACTGCAGCTTTTGGGTGGAGTGAAACAGAAGTCTCTCTACTCCAACAAAAGTCTGGCCCTCACTTGTAAGCTGAAGGGAAAGGAATAAGGCACTAAGTTAGCTAAAGTGAGACAAATTGACCATACATCTCAAAATGACTCAACCTGAGGGTCCTGCTTTTTCTTGAAATGTTTGAGGAAGAGAAGAAAATCATTAGCAATCAGGGAGCTCTGATAGTTCTCATTTAAATTAAGTGAGAGCTCTCTATTTCACTAAGGTCTCGATCCATCTTCTCTGATGCAACCATATCTTTCTCCAGTCCCATGTCCACATAATTAATTTTTTACACAAAAAGATGGTTTTATCAGTATATAGTTAAATGCAATTAACATTTTGCTTGGAAAGACTTTCCATATAAACAAACTGCGATTAGAAAGTGTGACATTCATGGTTGTAGGATTCAGAACACTCTGTTCCTGTAAGTGTCTCTACTAACTTCATTCCAGATCTAATCTTCCAGCCTCGCTACTTATCTAACCATTATTTATTGTATATTTAGGCAATGCAGACAGAGCAAGGACAGAGGTAGACATCATCCCCGCCTTCATGGCGCTCACAGTTTAAGAGGTATAGGCTGTGTGTCTAAAAGGAAGGAACCAGAAGAGAGGGAGGCAGACTTGAAGAAGGACAGCAAAGGAGGAAGAGGAAACTCACAGGGAAAGTTTGGTGCCCAGAAACCAAGGCCATTGTTGAAGCAGCTTTCAGTCACGCGGCCAGCTTGAGCAAGGTTAACCAGGCCGACTGCAGGATAGGGCCTAAAAATTGTCAAAATATCGAGTCTAGGAAAACCATCTAAGAAACTCTATCCTGAGTGAGACTCAAATTCCGCTAATTCCTTGACAAGAACCTTTCAAAATAGACTGATGACCAAGGGAAGGTTTAGGGAAATACGGACAATGGGAATTATTTTGGGGTGGCCCAGACTATGTTAAAACAAGCTGTTTACCTCTCAGTGGTGACAGCTGCTCTGAGAACTGATTTCGTGCTGTTCTCACTTTAAAATATTATTCATCCGAAAGGGCAATTGATACTATGTTTTATAAGCAAATAGCATTTCATATGTCTTAGGATATCAGTATTTTAAAAATATGTTAAAACCTAAAAACAAAAGATGAATGAATTATCTTGGTTTATCCTGTGACTAAGTTCACTGGAATAATTTCTAGGAACTCAAGTTATTTTCTTACCCCTTGGGAGAAAAGTTGTAAGTTGAAGAGTGGTCATTGTAAATGCTTAAAGGTAAAGAGCAATGGATTTTCATAGTCAAGGATGAAATCAGTGCAAAAAGTGAGTCTGAAGAGACTTAAGATTTTGGAATGAGCCACTGGATAGTGATTTTAAAATTTCTAAATTACTGAGTGAAAATACATCTATTTGGAGGGGCCCATGTTAAACAAAAGAAAGTTAAAAGTGCACATTTTATGAATCTGTTAAGAAATGATGATAATTAGCTGTCAATATAAAGGGAAGAAAAGGAGTTGTAGGAAAGCCCAAGAGAGGAAACGGAAACGTCTGTTAGTTTATTAATAACACATTGATGCAGGAGGGCAAATTTGACTAAGAAATTGAGATCACTGAGTTAGAGAGAGAGGAGGAAAAGGAGAGCAGGATTAGCAGCGTCAGGAACCAGGCCCCTCAGAGGTCTCCTGACTGGGCTGTGGCGGAGCCCCAGCACAGAGAGAACCAGCAAAGAGACGAAGGGAACCCAAAGTCCCAGCGGGGGGAGTCGGGGGGAGGAAACAGCTCTCCAGCCAGTTTAATCCAAGTGTCTTTTGTCCTTGATTATCCTGATGCCATATTTCTCTGTTCTGTGAAGGAGAAAGCGAAAGTGCCTGAAACATTAGAACAAGATTTAAAGTCCCTTAAAGGAAGAGCTGCCGAGGATTGCTCATACATCTGGAAAGTTTTGAAACCCATGATAATTCTTCATCTCTTTGGTTGGGTTTCTGTGATGTTTCATATTAAAAAAAGAAGACCCTTGGGCTTCCATCATCTAACTGGAAAGTGAAGGAAGCCATCTGAAGCCAGCAATGCTGCCGGGGTGCCAAAGTCACGTCTGCAGTGGTTACCATGTGTCACGGGACAAGTTTTGGGAGTGAAAGGATCTAAAAATAGCTAGGAGCTAAGACAGCACATTTCAGACAAGTTCATCAGAATTCTAGCATGCCTGGGATATGGAAAAAATCTTAGTTCCACATCCTGACTATGAGCTGGCAGTTCTCACAGACTAAGCTCAAGGGAGAATCCCGTTTCTCTTGCCTTTCCTTCCCTGGTTCAGAAAGACAGAAAGGGGGAAACATCAGCTATTTTACACCAAGACTTCAATGTGACAGTAACTTTGTAATGAGAAGACTATTCTCTGTTTCTCCCCCTCCTACTTCATGATCATTTATATCTAAAACTAGTGCAAATGTTGATTTGCTCTGAAATGCTTAATGAGTTACAGATCAATCCCAAACTCACTTCCTGAAGAAGTTAGGCAGTTTCACTGCTCCATCACCCTCATGTTAATAAACCCTTTGTACAATAGGAGAGTTTCCAGTGAAGACAGACAATGAGTTTGTGCTAAGCTTTGGTATCTCTTCTCAGTAAGAGTAGTGAGAAAAAGTGACGCCATGTTGCTCCATTTCTAATAATGGGCACATATCCAGATACACACCTTGTAGTCTGCCCTTTATAATTGAAATTCCAGAGAGGTTCTCAGTGAAGGTCAAGGATTTAATAAAACTTCATTACTTGAGATTTCACTTATTTATAAGTGTGGTAAGTTAGCCTGATTGTATGTCACTGTTATGAACACATTTACAAAGCAAAACATTATATTAAAAAATAAAGGAAAACACGTTAGACTGAAAAACACTCTACTCATATTTTTAAACATTTATTTATACTGCTTTTCTCCTAATTAAATGCAATTAATGTTATTTACTCATTTCAAAAAACAAATGAGAGCATTATGATTAGATGCCATTTCAGAATATTTAATCTTCACAACTTCCAGATAATGTTTCAATTTATTTAAAGCACATTTTCCTGAACTTTGTGATTGTTTGTATAATTGCAAGATTCTAACAATGTTTCAAGGGAATATAAGTTAGTGAATTATTACTTCTTATACTAGCTTTTAAATAATGTTCCCCTTCCGTAAACTAAAGGCCACGTGTCTTGGTCTTATTGGTCTACATACCAGCACGTTTAGAGGCCCTATCCTGGGAAATTTTAAAAGATGTTTAAAAAGATAACCCATAGGACAATGAAGAAATCATAATGAAAATTTTAAAAAGAAATATTTAGAACCAAATAAAAATGTGTGAGATGCAGCTAAAGTGCAGTTGAGGGAAATTTCTGACCTTAGACACTCATATTGAAAAAGGAGAGAGGCTAAAAATTAATAGGCAGCCAACCTGAGAAGTTAGGAAAATAACAGCAGAATGAACTCAAAGAATTGGAGGGAAAAAAATGGTAAATTAGAGGAGAAATCGATACAATACATGATACACATAAAACAGAGTCAACATCATCAAAAATTGGTTCTTTTATATGTATATATATATTTTTTCTTCCTTTAAAGATTGGCCCTGAGCTAACATCTGTTGCCAATCTTCCTCTTTTTTTTTTTCCTCCCCTAAGCCCCGGTACACAGTTGTGTATCCTAGTTGTAAGTCCTTCTAGTTCCTCTGTGTGGGACGCCGCCTGAGCGTGGCTTGATGAAGGGTGCTAAGTCCCCACCCAGGATCCGAACCAGAGAAACCACAGGCCGCCGAAGCGGAGTGTGCAAACTTAACCACTCGGCCGTGGGGCCAGGCCTAAAAACTGATTCATTTAAAATATTAATAAAATGGATTTACCTGGCCAAACTGATTAACAAGAAAAGAGTAAAGGTAAATAATATTAGGAATAAAAGAAATACATAAGTATAGATGCTGAGAGATTAAGAAAAATAATAAAAGGATATTGTAAGTAACAGAACACTAACACATATTATAACTTAAATAAATAAAATGGTCAAATTCCTGGACAAATGTAATTTAACGGAATGGAATCAAGAAAAAATGGAAAGCCTGAATAGTCAAATAATCAGAGAAGAAATAGAAGCAGTAGTTAAAATCTCCCCACAAAAAGACACCTTGATCAAAGAGTTTCACTGGCAAATTCTACCAAACATGTAGGAAATAAATATTTCAGATTATTACAAAACAAGCAACACTTCCCAACTCACTTCATGAGGCTGGGATAAACTCGATACAAATACTGTCGAGGATAATCTAAGAAAATTACACGTTAATTTCATTGATGAAGAGACATATACAAATCCTAAGGAAAACATTAGGTAAATTCAATCCAGCAATCTATAAAAAAAGATAATACATTCTGACCAATTTGGATTGATCTGGAATACAAAATTAGTTTAAAATTTTTAAAAATCAATTAATGTAATTAACATATAGCTGATGAAATGATAAATAATCATATAAGCACATCTCAACAAATGCAGGAAAAAGAGCTATACATGATTCAACACACATTCAGGAAAAAATATCTTAACAAAATGGGATTGATAGGAAATTACTTAACTTGCTACAGAGTATTTATATCCCAAACAGACTTTTAAAATACTAACCCAGTTGACCCTTAAATGTATATGACACAGCAAAAGGCCAACAAGAGCCAGTTTCCAGAGAAGAATAACAAGGTGGAGGAACTTGCCCTACCCAACACCGAGACTTACCAGATATACACAAGGCATTGGAGTCCTGTACGGGGACAGAGATATTGACAAATTGAAGAGACCAGAACACACAGAAACAGACCCCAGTTACAGGGAATTGTGATATTTTACAGGACGGTTATTGCAGATTAATGGGGGATTAATTGCTGCCAGGACAAGTGTTTGTGCAGATAGAGAAAAAAAGACAGAACTCGGATCTTGCCTCACAGCGTCATCTCTGCCCACCCCTCCCCTCACTTACTCTTCTTCCACAAGTGCCTGCTTCTGTGAACGGCGGTGCCATCCACGCAGTTGCCCAGGCTACAAACCTGGGAGCCATCCTTGCCTCCTTTATCCCCTAGATGTCATGTTCGGACAATCCTCAAGTCTGATACATACTCCGCCCCATCCTGTTACGCTCCCCTTACGTCAGTTGCTACTCCGACTGCAGGTCTGTTACATGGCATTTCTGAGTTAGTTTCTCTTCTTCTGTGCTCCCATCACACCTCGTGCGTACCCTGTCGCTATTATGCTATTGTAATTGCCAGTTTATTTCCAGGTAAGTTTCTGAGGACTCGCTAGAAATTCCTTGAGGAAGAGTATCCTGTCTTGTTCATAGTTTTATTTCCAGCGTCTAGCACTGTGCCTGGAGTATAGTAAACAATTAATAAATATTTGAATAATTCATAAATTAATAAATAAATGAATGGATATAAAGTAACTGAATTCTGAAACGTCGGAAATTTGTTTAAGCTTTATCATCTCACTTGGTTTTTCGGAATGTTCCCCGAATATATTCTTCTCTGCCAAAGAGGTTTAACTTAAGAGAATGCTATTTCATGTTGTAAAACCACTTTTCACACATTGTTCTTTTCTTCATGTTGATTAAAGATATTTCACTCATGAGCAAAAAACATTCCAAGTGCATCCAGCTCTATTTTTATAGAGTAATGTTTCTCTGAAAGGGAATAAATCCTCCATGTTGTAAAACAACACAAGTTCTACATACATTTAAAAAATCACTATCTGTCCTCTTTATTCAAATAAAACATTAATTAGAATTGTCTGGAACATCTTAGGCACCCATTACATGTTCGATGAATGAATGAAAGGTGAAAGGGATAAGCAGTGTGTTACATACTTTTTATATCTAGAAATGACTCGTCTTACTTATTTGTGATCAATTTTTTTGCCGTTTCTTCCTGAAGGAGTTTGATTGGCCACTAGAAGGACTTCTTGTTGCAAACAGCCCTCCCCTGAAGAGACCTGTTTGTAAGACCCTGGAGCTGCACGCCCCTGTGAGACTCCGGGTTGTGCGGAATGGAGACAAGAATAAAAGCAGAGCCCTTAGTATAACCGGTCCAGACATCTCGCCTGGGCGGAAAACGCAGTAAGAACGACTTGGTCATGTTTCTCGTTAAACATACTCTCTAGTTTCTACAGATTTCTCTCTTCTTGATTATGGATGTTTTTCTGGGAGAATTCTGTGTTTATTTTTTTAAAAAGGGCTCCCATGTTAATATTTGGACATGAAATAGATACTAAGCTTCATTTAGTCTCTATGTCAGGAACTTAATTTGAATTGTACTGATTTAGTGTAGGCGTGGGAAAAATAATGAGTTAGAAATGAGTAGTTCTGATTAAAAAAAGTTTTATGATCAGTGTCTATTTTGAATTAGCATTTTGTTTGAGTTTTATTAGTGCATTTTGATATAGCTGACCTCACAAATTGCTTCTTAAATGTAATTTTGTAATTCCTTATTGAAATCATTATTATACACAATTATTTGAGATCTTTGGCATATTTAATGGATAAATATAGTTCTCAAAATATAACTTTATATAGTTTATTTCCTTGGCTTGAAATCACTCTTTAAAAGCTTATCCTAGAAAAACATCAGTCTGCACTTTAGCTTATGTTATGAGATTGGGATAAAATCTTCCCAAGCAGCCAGTATTTCTCCAACTTTGGAGAAAAATCGCCTGCTGTGTTTTTGTTGCATTTTATGACAGGAGGAATCGTAGATCAGTGCACAGCTCTGATGCACAGAGTGAGTTAAACACGTTGTTTCTCATGTTATTAGCAGCGATATGACCTCTTGACCTTTCTTTGGAGATGTTTAGAATATTTGAGGCTGCTGATAATAGTTTAATATCGCTTTCTTCACATTGATTAAATATACTTCATACATCGCTGAGCAATGAGTAACATGCAGATCGGCTGTCCACTGAACTGCCTGTAAAGATGACAAAGTAAAAAGTTAATCTTCAAAGTAAAGTCAAGCCTGAAATTGAAATCTTTGACGCATACATTTTCTAATTAGCTCATTTTGCTACATGTAAAATGTGAGGGTGATGCCCTTAAAGTGGAATATGACTTTTTTTTAACATCCAAAGTTAACAAATAATTTCTGTCCCTTCCTACATTTATTTTTTCTTGTTCTATATCTTTGTGGCTCCAAATTATATACAGATTTTATCTTTTCACGTTAATGTTTTTAAATGCATGGTTCGATCAGGTAATCCAGACATAATCTGAGAGCTTTGTTAATTTGCACAGCTATTTTAGCAGACGGTCTGTGAAACTCTCCGCTGTCTGTGTTCGTGGAGTAGTGTGTCCTGGTTAATGAGATACTCACTTTGTTCACTACATCGGTTAACTGTGCCCAAATAATTAAAATACACTGGCAGACCCTGGATGCTAAAACTCTACTAAATGTAGTTTAATTTTTCTTGGCTGATTCAGAAAGTTTTCTACAGGATCAATAGCATTTTCCCCCTGAGCTATAAGTAAGCAGTGGTAGCAGAAGGTTCAAATGGAAGGAGTTCTGGCTGACATCACGGGGCGGCTTTCGCCCAGCTCCACAGGGCGCTGTTCACTTTGTCGTCGACAGGAAGGGCATCGCAGAGTCCTGCAAGGTGGAAGCGCGGCTGTGCTATTTTAACATGTCCAAGTTAAATAGTTCCTCTTCCAGAAGAAATAAATGCTAATGGCATACGGGGTGCAGTACCTGCATTAACCTGAAACTTATTTGTAAGAAGAAAGACGGTTGTGCTGTTAGTGTCTTTACAAGCAAAATCAGGCTACACTGATAAAATACACACCCATTTTAACCAAGTCCTGCTCTGGTAGCATGCTGTCCTTGAGTTAGTGAATAATTCATTCCAGGCAGCTCTGAGGAGCCACTGTTGTTGTTGGTTCCTCCATCCACAAAGCCAGCGAAGATCAAACAGCATTTGATCATTACTTAGTTGATCATTATCTTAGTGGGTAACGAGATCCTGTCAATTAGTCTTGATAATGGTTGTCAAACTCATATAAATTAAGACCTCTGTGGTTTCTTGTGTCACTGGTGAATTTCACCTCTCAGAACCATAAGTTAAAGAAAATTTTATAAGTGATACTTTAAGGAATTGTAAGAGGAAAGGCTCAATTTGAAGCTCTAAAATGAACTTTAGATTGTAGATAATTTCAACGAGTAAGTTGTTAGTGAGCTAAGATGCCTGGACTCACTCAAGCTCCTCATATAGCTTTAAGGCCCTGATAACCTGTCCCTGCGCATTTCTCTAGCTCCATCTCTTACCAACACTTGCCCGGTTCCCACTCTTACACCCCCTCCACTCTCAACACCTCCTCTCTGCCTCGATGATAAAGGTCTTTCAAGGAGGAGTTTGGCCTTTTTTTCTAGCTGTGACTCTGAGCTCCCCACTCCCAAGTTGGCTCTGGTTTCTGTGTCCTCACGTGCTCTGAACGCCGTGGGCTTCCCATCACCACAGCCCACCACTCTGCCTTTGGCTGTCTGCTTCTGTCTCCATCAAGGAGCCAGAGAGCAGGGGTGGTGTGCTGTTCTCCACATCTGCGCTGTCTGCTGTGGAGTGTCGCGGACAGTGTGTCCTGGTTAATCGAGTGCTAGGTCACTTTTTCACCATGTGATTTAGGGCCAACAACAGGCCCTAAATCAGCGTTCACTGAATGACTGAATGAATGAATGAACTCTACCTGAGGATCATTTTGAATGAATGAATGAACAACTATATTTGAATAGTATTTCTTTCATTTAATAAAATATAGAGATTCTACAAATACACAGAATAGTTTTCTAACTTGAAAATTTGAAGAGATATATATTCCAGTTAAAAATCCTTTTTTATGATCGTTGTTTATTTCTCAGTTTAAAAATTTTTAGGTTTTGATTGACAACCTAAACAATATATGAGTAATATATGAGTAAACATATGAATATGAACAATATATGAATAAAACTTCACAGGAGAAATGAATGTAATCTGCATTTTCTTCAAAGTTGATAAGTTCACCTCTCAGAGTGCTCAGCATTCATAGAAGAGGATTAAAATATTGAAAATTTATTTTCTTATGTAAATTACTCATAGTATAAATTTTTATGAAGTTTAATATTTAATTATGATAGTTTTTGAAAGCCTATATTTTAAAGAAAGGCAGATTATTTTAGGGCAAATCATGATACATTAAAACCTCATAATTTTTTCACACATTTAAAGAAGTTGAAAGATAATTGACAATGTATACTGACATGTCAATCAAATCTTGGATCATTTGTTTCAGAAAGGTTGACATCGAAAGGAAGGAGAATGTGAAAAGCTATGTCACTAAATATTCTGAAACAGAAACACACCAGACTGAATTTCACCAATTTTTGGAGAGGTAAGTACCTACTATCCTAATGCAGAGGCATTTTCCATTCATGTGGCCGAATGATGTGTATTATGCACAACACAAAATATATATTTACCTACATAAGAAAACAGTTGCTATGTAATGATTCTTGAGTTTTTAATCTGTGAAATATGTCAACTGTGTGAGTCCATGAAACCAATGCTAATTAATACATTTTCCCCCCAAATTTCAAGGCAATTTCCCCTAGCTTCTGAACTACCAACTGTGTAAATACAAATTATTGCCATTTTTAAAAACATATTTCACAATTTTTCAATAGTTTTCTTTGGTTTATATTTCTTTGAATTGAGGGCAGGATAGTTATCTACTTTAAACCAATTTTTAAATGTCACTGACCTCTATCTTATTTGTGAAATATGTCATAAATTTTCTTTTGATCAGTATTTTCCTACCCAAACAAAAATTATTTCCATAGAATTTGATAACTGTTCAAAGCCAGTGCACCTAGTATAAATATTTTTGCAAAATATGTCTTGTTGAATATGAGGGGGCAGTCTTACAGAATTTAAGGGAAATTATGCTATCCTCTAGTTATTTGATAATTCATACCAAATAGTTTTGAGGGTCATTTTTTTATTGATGTTGATCCTTCCATCTACAAAGCCAAAGGCAGATCTAACAGCAAAGTAAGCCCCGTTTAAAAATATCAGGTATAGAATGCTTCTGTTGATACCCAAAGTTGCAGGCAGCGTGGAGCGGAAAGACCACTGGATTTGATTTAAGCTCAGGTTTGCCATTAACGAGCTGGAAAACTTGGCAAAGCGCTGCCCTTCTCTGAGTCTCGTTTTCCTCCTTGTGAAACAGGAGAGTTGCATGGAGAGCTAAGAGGAAGGCAAGTAGGAATTCGATTCTTTTCAGTGTCTGTTGTGTTCATATCATGAGCATCAACCAGTGTTGGATGTTCTGCAGGAGATTTTTTTAAAAAAGACGAGACAGTCCTTGCTGTTGGGAAACTGCTAGCTGGTTGGGAAGACAGTTTGCTTACTGAAGCAGTCAGACAGCCACACGGGGCAGTACTTGATTGTACATAAGTGAAAATGATCAAGGGATCATTTTATAAATAACCAGCGAGGAGAGAGAACCTTGTGAGGGGCAGCTGTCAGGCAAGGCCACATGCAGAGGAGAGAAAATGAGAGAGATGCAAAAATAAAGAGATATAAAGAAGAAGAAGGTAGATACAAAGACAAGCCAGCAGGTACCCATAGCTTCTTGCAGGTTTTGTTACTGTTTTGAAATAACTGGAAGAATGTGGTGGGGCTCCTGGGAGGGACGACCTGGTGAGCGAGTGGAGAGGGAAGGCTCCAGGACAGCAGAGCTGTAGGCGTCTGCCGGCCAGGAGACAGCTCCTGCCCCCTCTCAGCGCATCCTGGGTCTTGCGGACGTGCAGCCCTCCGGGAGCCAGCTCCACCTGGTGCTCCTCCGTCACTGCTGTCCTGAGAAAGCAATGTCAGAGATACCACCCTGCTCTTCTGGACTCTGTAAATCCACGCAGGCCCCGTGGTACCCTTCCCGACTCCTGGCATGAGTCACGGGACTTTATTTCGAGGCCCTTTGGCTCCACGTAACGGAGAAACCCTGAACTGGCCTCTCAGCACCTCCACCTCTGGCTCCTCCCTTTGTGGATCTAGGATCTCGTGACTCTGATGATGCCTCTCAGGAGGCTGTGTGGTGGAGCAAAAGATCCAGAGAGGTTCCGCTTTGACTTTCAGCTCTGCTGCTTACTAGTCACGTGACCTGGGCAAGGAACTTAACCTCCAGGCTCAGCTTCCTCCTCAGCACAACGGGCCTCTCCGAAATGGCATGAGAATTGGATGAGGGGTAGACCCGAAGTGCTTGCAGTGCAGGGCCCGTTTCAGTAATGTGTGGCTGACTCTGCGCCAGGCGCTCCGCAGGTGTGCACACGTTTAATTTGTCAGATAGCCTGTAAGATAAGCACCGCTGTGTCCGTCTTTTACCGACGGGGCAGATGAGGCTCAGAGAAGTTAAGTACCTTCTCCAAGGTCATGCAGCCAGTCCACTAGAGGGGGGCGTGTGAACCCAGGCAATCCCACTCAGGCTCCACACGCCTTATTAGGACCTCAGAGCCGGTTCTTTCTCTCCTCTCCACATTTACGTGGGCCGGCACATGAGCTAGTTAGAGGAATTAATGCAGAGGAAATGGCTTACCCCCATCCTCTCCAGCCCGCCTGCATGGCCCAGTCGAATTCAGCCCTATTAAAACTAGAGTTTCTAAAAAGGAAGGAAGAAACGTTCACCAACCATCCACTCCTTCTGTGCTCCCGCATGTTGTCCTAAAACTGGACACTCCCGTGGGCCGGACACTCCCAGGAAAATCCGCGTGGGGGCGGATACGATGACGGTGACTCCTTTTAGGTCCTGCTGCAACTGCTTGGACTGTAAAGGTATTGATTTGCGGAAAGTAGAAGGAATTGGGTGAGGTCTTGGGCAGCACCCAAGGAGAATCAGGCGGGTCTTGTGACTGGGGCTCAGTCCTCTGGCAGCTCCCTCCCACCCCATCCCACGAACTCCTGAGGATGAGAAGCACTGCCCAGGCCTCACTGGCCTGTGAGCTGCCCGAGCCGTGGCACGAGAAGCGGAGATTTAGTTCCCGCTGGCTTATTTCCTCCTAAGACCCCTCGGAGAGACGGAGGGAGGAATTAGCTGCTCAGTTGCTTTATCTCATCTAAAAAAGTAAAGCAGAGAGATCTTCTTCAGCAGCTGAGTCTGCGTGACGAGCACAGTCACTTCTGATTCATTTTCCACAGACAGGAGATTCTCATGTAAAGTGTACCGAGCAGGCATCTTGCGCTCGTCTTCTTCCAATGGCAGGGTCATCTCAACAGCGTTCTTCAGGAAACGCTCCGTCACCTCCCCTAGCTCTGCTTCCTTTCTCCACAATTCCACCTCTTCATCTCTACCCTAACTGGCTAGATAGATGCCAGCCTCTCCCGCCTTCAGTCCTCTCCCACTTTTCTGACAGCTGACTTTCTAAAAGGCAGATCTTGTAACACCACACCTGTGCTCTAATGCCTTCAATGACTCCTGCTGCTTATGGGATGGAGGACAAGTTTTTTAGTCTAACATCCTAAGTGCCTTCAGTTGGCTCCTGGCTTCTTTTCCAGCTTCATTTGGCTCCTCCTCCTGTCCATACACTCAGCTCCAGCCACCCAAAACTTCTCTAGGTCCTAACTCTTCTTGGTGAACTCCTATTCATCCATCAAGGCCCAGTGGAGATGTGACTTCCTTAGATAAGTCTTCTCTGGAGGAAGTCATTATTTTTCCTCTGTGTTCTCACAGGACCCTGGCCGGGTGCCTCTCACAGCTCCCACTACTTCATGTGACACTCCAGTCGCAGCCCTGCCTCTCCCCCCGACTGGAGAGGGAGCTCCTCAGGGGACAGGGGGATGGCATCATTCATCTTGATATCCAAAGGGCTGGCCCACTGCTCATTTGGGGAAAAAAGGATCACTGTTTAATGTCTAACGGGGCAAAAATTCCTCTTTCAAAGGGACTTAAAGGGCTATAAAGATCCCTTCTGGAGAAAGGAGGTGAGGAGCTGCTTGGTGATGGATGTGACTTTGGAGAGAGAGTAGAACTTCCACAGAAGAAGCTGGGGAAGGTGGTTCATGCAACAGGAAGAGAGGAGCCAAGGCCCACAGATGGGGAGTGGGGGCGCAGTGAGGGGAGAGCAGCGCTATGGTGCGTCTGCCTGTCCCCATCGCGCCTGGCGCCCGGCTGGGTGTTTCTCAAAGTCGACCCACAATTGTCACAACAACTCTGGGAAGTAAGTCGTTTAGGCTCAGAGAGTTTCGCTATTTGCCCAAGTCCCACAGCTTGCACAGGGACAGCGAGACTAACAGGGGTCTGACGGGCTCCCGGGCTGGCCCTGGACTCCTCACAGTCCCGCAGGGGGCTGGTCGTTACTGGTCGGGCCCTGCCGTCTCTGTTCTCCCTGCTCTGCTGGGAGCTCTCTGTGCACAGCTGATACTCCGTCTCATTGCAGGTGCACCGAGACCTTACATTTACCGTCTGCGGCTCGGAGATTGTTCAACGAAGAAGGGCAGGAAGTCTTGGCCCTAAAAGACCTTCAGAGAGACGAGCTGGTAAAGACAGGCTGTGAACCGGAAGTATCAGTACATGAATACTAACAAAAGAAAAGTGTTTTAAAATATAAGATCTGCTTGCCATCTTTCCTCTTATCTTCTCTCAGAATCATCCCCACTCAGCAGCCGTGAGAGAGTGGTGCACAGAGCAGGGTGTGGAGAGCTCACTGGGGGCGAGGCGCGATTTTCAGGGGCGGACGTGAATTACCTCCCCTGACGCTCCTCACCACCCGGTGGGACGCTTGCTCTCCTTATCCTCACCTTAGAAATGAGGGCAGGACCCGGGGAAGACCGAACTATGAAGCACCTGCGATTGCTGCCCACTGTCAGGGAGGTAGCGCCTCTTCCTTCCTTGAGGCCTGCAAAATGTGGCTGTTTAGTGATTTCCTAATGATGGCTTCACCTCTGGGGAAAAAAATCAGATCTAGTTTTTCACACACTCTGTGTGGGTGGCTGGAGAAGGCTGAGACGTGGAGGGCTTCAGCAGCCCCGCCTTGGCTCCCATTATGGGATTTGAGGCGTTGGCTTGAGAAGAAAGCCTGCCTTGATTGATGCCTGAGCTTCTCCGAGCAGACAACCGAGCCTCATGGGTTACCCAGACTGACTCAGGCTCCAGGTGTGAAGACCCCTTGAGAGAGTCTTCACTGAGGGCCCTGGAACAGGATCTGAGGTAGCAGGGGGGTCCCCAGGACAGGGTCCGAGGCAGCGGGGGTTCCCCAGGACAGGGTCAGAGGCAGCGGGGTGTCCCCAGGACAGGGTCAGAGGCAGCAGGGTGTCCCCAGGACAGGGTCAGAGGCAGCAGGGGGTCCCCAGGACAGGGTGCGAGACAGCAGGGGTCCCCAGGACAGGATCCAAGGCAGAGGGGCAGAGGGAGACTCTTAGCTCTTGGAATCTGGTGGATCTGGTTTGAATGCTAAGTCTTTGTTTGCTTTCAATATTTTTGTTTTCCCCGCTGTGCTTATTCACTGAGTTATTTTAGAAGGAATTTAAGGCAGATTGCATTAAAACATGTGATACAGAAGATAAATTTAATTTAAAGGTAAGTAGGTGAGGCCACCAGGGCAAGAGGAGGGAGGGTGGAGCCAGGAGTGGTTGTCACAGGATCCTGTGTATTTACTAGAAATGAACCTGTCACTGTGAGCAGCCGACGTGAAGGCTGGAGCAGGAACAGTCAGATGGTTAAGTGTGTTCATAGGAGGAAAGAAACCTATTGTTTTTTTTTTTAAATCTTTTTTTTTTTTTTTTGAGGAAGGTTAGCCCTGAGCTGACATCTGCTGCCAATCCTCCTCTTTTTGCTGAGGAAGACTGGCCCTCAGCTGACATCTGTGCCCATCATCCTCTGTGTTATATGTGGGACGCCTGCCACAGCATGGCTTGACAAGTGGTGCCATGTCTGCACCTGGGATCCGGGCCGCCGAAGCCGAACGTGTGCACTTAACCACTGCGCCACCGGGCCGGCCCCGAAACCTGTTGTTTTAAAGAAGAAATTTTGAGAACGTTTTCTTGTAGGAAAATGTGTGCTAATCAGTGAGTGGCCTGCAGAAGGCAGCACTGTTTCTTTTTCTTCTTACTGACTCTTCCTCAGTATCCCCCTCTATTTTTTCTTACTTCAACGAAATATATATTCATTTAAAGACATTTAAGAAATACATTTAAGCAAAATGAAGATGAAAAAGTGTCCTGCATAATCTCAGCATCTAGAAACATCCACATCAACATTTCGGTGCCGATGCTGAAATTCGTTCACACGAGCGGTTGTCAAACTGTTTCTGTAAAGGGTCAGGTAGTCAGTGTTTGCAGAGCGCACGGTCTCTGCTGAAGCATCGGCTCTGCCATTGCAGCACAAAAGCAGTGACAGACCACGCGTGAGTGAGTGGGCAGAGCTCTGTGCAGTTACACTTTATCCACAAGGACAGGCAGCAGCCCGGCCTTGGGCCTCCGGCATAGTTTGCACCCCCTGACTTATACCTCCCAACCCACCCTCCTCCTTTCCTTCCTTCTTTCCTTCTTCTCCTTCCTGTACACAAATTTTTTTTTAACTTTTTATTTTGAAATAATTATGTTTCAAATATACATTTTTATTTTGAAATTTTCGCAGTAAGTTGCAAAGACAGTATGGACAAGTACTTTGTTCAGCACCAAACCCTCGAGGTCCGTCAAGGTTGTCGCATTTATCAGTAGTCTGTGCCTTTTTATCATGAGGGTTATTCCACGCGCCACGGTTTGTTTAACCCTTCACCTGCTGTGAGACACTTCATCGTTTCCAGTTCGGGCTGTTGTAGGTAATGCTGCTGGGAACAGTTGTGCGGGAGCAGATACTCGTGTCTTTGGCAGGTGTATGTCTCACGTGGAGAAGACTGGATCAATCCCGACCTGTCCACTGCCCAGCAAAAGAGGCAAATCCTCCTGAGGAACTGGACGTCCGATGTTTCTAAAATGCAAATCTTCTGCAGTACACGTAAGACAGAGAGTAAGCACTGGCATTACTTTCCTTAATAAATGCAGCCAAAATAAAATACCTGGTGATACTGCTTTTTAAAAAATCCAAATTTGTTTAAACAGGTCATATTTCACCCCTGCATCTTGCTGATTAGGTCCTTGGACTTAATGTTTATCTTTAACAGACTTGTGCATTTTAATTCACACTACACTGCGGATGTGCTAAGAAAACACACTTTCTTTGTTTTGTCTTTAACAAATCGGGCCTTCCTTGTGAGCCCCACGTACCCCCATCAAGGAGAACATTGAACGTCCAGTCAGGTTCAGGTTCTGTCCCACCTGTTAATTTAACTGGCCCTTGAGGGAGGCCTTGCGGGCTTCCCACTGTCCAGAGTCCTGCTTCGGTTCCTCTCTAGGAAGGAAGGAAAGAACTCGGGGTGCAGACCCTCTTGCTTTCTAGGCCCTGCTGGCCGAGGTCCGTGGCTGGGTGGTGGTGTTCCATTCTTTTGGTCCAGACCATGCTTTGGGTGGGTGTGCTTCCTGCCTGCCACAGTGTCCCCTTGCCTCCTCTGGCCCTCTGCAGCCTGGTTGTGGCTGGGCAGCCACCTCTGCCAGTCCTTCCTACACACCCTTGACCCCTGCTCGGCAGCCCTTCGGGAGAGCTCCCCAGCATGGCTCTCAGCCAATCCTGGGTGGTGGGCACCCCCGAGAAACCAGCTCCAGGTGCACATGGCTGGGCCTCAGACTGGAGGGGCGAGGGCAGCTCGGGGGTGACTTGTCACAGTGTCCTGAGCGATGGGCAGTGCCCCAGCCTTTTGCTGCTGGTGCTGCTCAGATGCCCTCAGTGAAGCCTGAGTGGAATCACCATGCCCAGTGCTGGTTTTCTGCCTTCCTCTGTCTTCTGCCTCAAATCCCCTCAGGCCCAGAAATGGTGGGCTTTCTCCAGGTCAACCCTGAGGTTGAAGCCTTACTATGCTACATGGAAACTAAAGGATTTGGAAAAATCCCAAATCGTGACAGTGTCATCCTGATTTACGTGGCCATGGCTGTTGTCTTAGGGAATATGCTGGACTTGAATGTCAGAACTATTTTTGTGCTTCTGCTTTTCCTTTGTAACATTTCTCATCTCCTTGTGGTCTTCCTCCTTCCCTCGAGGCTGCCCCAGGAACCAGGACACAAAAAGGCAAAAGAGAAAAATCACTAATATAATTTAATCCTTACCCTGTTGCGTATATTGAACACTGTATGGTAAGCTTTGCACCTGTCTCTGAGGCATTGGGGACTTTCACTGAAGAATTTGGGACCCCAGAGAAGGATCTAGAGACCCATATCCAAATAATGTGGCCCACTTAAATAGTTAGAATTTACAATGACTTATGTGTTTTTGGACAGATCTATTTTCAGTACTTTTGACTAAGAAAATCTTGAGAGGAAAGAATCTACAAAAATTGAATTACTTGAGACAGAACTTATTAGTTTAAAGAGAAACTATCAATTCCTCCTAGAATTTGTTCTATTGTATCAAATAGCTCGAAGTCTTTTGCGTTTTTATTTTAGCACGTGTTTTCAAATTCCTAGTTCTCTGCAATCGTAACTAATATGTCCTTGCAAAAATGTTTGCATTTCTGCTCAGCTCTTGTTTTAGAAGTCCAAAGTGACATTGTGTCCGGAGCCAAGCTTGCTGTGCGTAAACCTGTGGAAATTTTTGGAGAAGAGAAGCAAATTATAGAACCAGAGGAAAAGCAAATGCAAAAAAATGCTTTAACAACAGAAAATGCTTCCAGTGAAATTTTGTAAGTAATCAGTGGGGCCAGCAAAGCTACCTGGTTGCTGTTTGAACTCAGCTCATTATCTCGACAACAGCACGGAGCACAGGCAGGGAACCTGCGCCGAGCGCGTGAAACCATGTCAAGTGAAGAGCTAGGATTTAATTAGTTTCTTGGCAAAAGAATAGAGCTGGAGCTGCAGTGTTCAACCATCACAATGATCTACTTTCAGTAATTTTGTTACAATGTTGCTATTTTTAAAAGGCTAGGATCTTAGAAATGCAGACATTCGTATGAAGAATTCATCATGTTTTGTTTCCATAAACGTGGACTTCAGGAACCATTAAGCCTCTTCCCTAAGGCAGGTTCGAGCTGGATGCGTGTTAGTATGTGGTCATCACCCTGATCTCTGACGTGGCTTTCTGATTGGTCCCTGTCTCCATAATCTCCTCCATTCCCCGCGAAGTTCGCTCTGTGGACACATCTTTCTGAAACACGGTCGTGACACATCTTTCTGAAACACGGTCGTGACACATCTTTCTGAAACACGGTCGTGTTCGTGCAGTTCTTCAGTGGCTTCCTGTTGCAGAAGAAATGTCTAGTCTGGAATGCAAGCCCTTCTGAGCCCGGTCCAGGCCACTGTTGACCCTCATGGGTGCCCCATACCCCCCTCCGCCCCACACTTTCTCATCCTGCCATGTGGACTCCAAGCTCCATCTCGGCGCCTGCAAGCCGCCTCGATGGAGGGGCTGTCGAGGCGCTGAGCCTCACCTTCACGTCTGCCCGCCTGAGCGTCTGCCTTGCCGTCCTTGTCTGTGGGGTGACTCTCCATCTCTGGGATCAACGAAGGCGGTGATTCCACAGAGCAACGTTCCCCCACCCCAGCGACCACCAACCTGGGAATTCCTCGAGGGCAAAAACCCTGTCACGTGTGTTCTGTGACGAGCAGGGAGACTGACGTTAGTGGTTATTTACTGAATAAATGAAGGAATGGTTCAATGAATTATAAAACCAAAAACAGCTGGTCAATTACCATTGCAATAACTGTGAAAATTAATTTCTATATCATTGTTACAAACTGTTTTAAAAGACTGTTTCTATTCTCAATTCTAAGAACATCAACTTTTATTTTAGGAACCAAACATCCTCATTTTGATGAGTGATGTCCTTGCCCTGACACTCAGAAAGGCACCAGAGGTCTCCTCCAGAGAGAGTGTCTGGACCTCTGGGTGCCTTCTGCAATGGTTAGAGAATTGGCCACAGACTTCCCCAATACCCCCTTTCGTTCTTCTTCTGAGGGAATATATCATCCAGTCTCTCAGTTACTAGGCTGCACTTAAGACAAAGACTAAGCACAAAGTAAGAAAAAAGAAAGAACATCTTTGAGAGCAAAGATCCGCATTGTTCTGATTCATAGATTTCCTCAAGACCTGGAGACCTTGAGGTAAAAGTGGTTGAGTCCACTCAGAGGATAATGCGAGAATCTCCTGCACAGTCCAGGCAGGCCCTTTCGATCCAATCTCTTCTTGAATACTCCTAGTGACAGGGAGGTCACTATTTCACAAGGCAGCCCATTCTAATGTTGAATAATTATTTAGAACATCTCCCTCCTATAATTTCATCTGTTTCTTTGAACTGTGTCCTATTCCTCCTCCACTAATGAGTCCCTAAAACACTCGAAGCTCACTGTCATCAGCCCACTGGGCTGTCTCTTTTCCAGACTAGCTGTCCCTGGTTCTTTGACCACTTGTGATGACTTCATCACAAAGTGTCTCCCATCAGAAAGTCACTGCAAGATCCCTCTGGACTTCCTTAGGTAGGTTTGTCAGGAGGTTTGCACATATTCATCGAGAAGTGGGATGATTTAAGACAAGACAGCCATAGAGCAAGAGGCCAGAACATGGATCTGGAAGGAACCCTTTAGATGGCTGGGTTCTATGTGCAGATTTCTAGTAAAAACAATAAGAAGCACAATGGAAAAGAAACTCTGGGGCAGCTGACCCCGCTGTGATGCTTGATGGAAGAAAAGCCTCTCCGGGCATGGTGCCCGGGGGGCTGTCTCCTCTTGTCCCGCACGCTGGGCATGCCCTGCCTCTCACCAGCCTGTCTCCGGCCCCCTCCCCTTGTTCATGGCATGCCTGTCACACCGGGGTCCTTCTGTTCCTCAAATGAGCCAACACCCTCTTGCTTCAGAGTTCTGTAGTTGCTCTTTTGTCTGTCTGAATGCTCTCCCTCCAGATCCTCGCATGGCAGGCTCCTTCCCACGTCCAGGGCTCAACTCACACGCCACCTCTCGGAGGAGCCTTCTCTGACCCCACTGCTAAAGAAGACCCCACCCACCCCCGCCAATTTCTATCACAGTATCCTGTTTTGTTCCACTTATGGCACTTAACTTGTTTGTTTATTCATTTGCTTGTCTGTTCCCTCTTCTTCCCACTAGAACGTAAGCTCCATCGACCCTGAGAACCTGTTTGTTTTGTTTGTCCCTGTATCCCTGACACATAGAACTCTGCGCCTCTCATACAATGGACGTGCAGCAAATATTAGTTAAAGAAATGAATGACTAACTAAGGATGATTTTAAGTTTTAAGAGTGAACGAATGGACAAACGAATGAATTAATAAAGTAAGATGGACTTAAAAATGGCTGTTCTGAGATTGACTTGATGTATTTCATTTCACTGGAAGCCCAAGAGCATATAGATAAATTCCAAGTTAGAAAATGAAGCATCTGGAAATGGGGGAAGAATATTGTTTACACCCTGCTAAATATGGTAAAACTAAGAACGACTTTTTTCCCCTTTTCCTCGAGGAAATGGAGTTGGTGGGAAAGCTATGTTTTTTATTTTCAACACAAGATGGCGCTGTTGTTTTTTAACTGTTACTAGATTTTTGACTTGAGAAGCTGCTTCTGCTGCAGTCCTGGTTACCCACGAGTTTGAGATCCACACGAAATACTTTTGTTACGTTTGACAAGTGTGTGGTCTGCTCTGCTAACACAGCAATTGTCCCTGAGTTTGGAATATGTTGTCGCTTGTGGTTACATCAAGTGACCACACGCGCCTTGCCCATCGCGGCCCCAGAGGCTTTATTTACACATTCGCATATTTGGAGCACAGAAATAGGCTGGCTGCTCTGCCCGTGCATTTATCCCGCCGTCAGCCCAGGAGTTCTCCCGTTGTGTCAGGATCCCACGGAAGGCAAGCGAGCCTGGAGCGTGATATGTACAGATCTGTATGGCGGCCACGCTCCCGCGCACAGCGTCGTCTCAGTAGGAAGCAAGAGGCTGGCTCAGTCATTCAGACTAGGACGATTTACTCAGTGTTTCGGTGCGTTATTCTCTTTCAAAAGCTGGCATGTCTGTTCCAGTGCTCTTTGAGTCTCCCTAGATTTCTCTATTGAGAGGAAAAATTAAGTTAATGAAGATTCCTTTAACATTGTCTAGTGAGTAAACTTCATGAAACCCAGTAATCTAGGCTGGACTGTTCCAGACAGAGTTATGACCCACTTCCGGGGTGAGCAGAAGGACTCTCATTACATGTTTGTTACAAATTTGTTAAACTACTAGGCAGTCTTAATCTTATAATTTTTCACATATAATATATGACCTCATTTTTTCTCAATAAACAAAAAAGAATGCTGTTTATTATGGGATCGAGGACTTTTATGTGTAGCCTCGTATTAAAAGACCTAAATTATGAGTTAGTGGGATGTGGATTTGCAGTGTTGAGCGCCGTTATGGAAATATGATTTACAGACCCCCCGTCTCCTTCAGGACAGGATCAGCTACACGCAGAGACATTCTCTGGGGGTAAGTGGGAACTCTTAGACTTGTGTTTGTTTCTGGCCCTTGATAGGGATGCGCACGCGAGGGCCCATCTCCGAGGGAAGGCTCGGGGTCCTGTCGTCAGGTACGCCTGGCAGGACACCTCTGGGGACCTGCAGCAGCATGGCGGGCCTCCGGAGAAAGTGGAAGAGCTCTTTGACGATGCGCACCCACAGGAGGAGGACAGGTAAGAAGGGATTCCTTAGATTTGCTCACTTTGGGGCAAAAGTATTCCCGAGGGTCTGCGTTCCTGTCAGCTCAGTTTGCATCAGCACACACGTTTTCGCTTGTGTTTTGACGGAAGTGCTGAACATGCTGTGGGATGGTCCTCATCGCTTCAGTTGTGGCCATGAGTCCTGCTCGCTGGCGTCTTCTCTGTGCAGACAGCGAGCTCACCCGTTTGCCTCCTGAGCACCGGCCGAGCCTGTCTATCTGCTGAATGAGTGTGTGAATGAATCTGTGGATGAGCACACGAGATGGCCTGACTTCTTTAAGAAATTAGTAAAACGCAATTTCTTCCTTTTTAATTTTATTTATTTCTGATTAATGTCCAATGAAACGACAGGAGTCTATAATACTTTGTATTATTCCGTCTTTAGACATTTGCTTAACATTACAGCAGCTCATATGAATTAAACAATTTTGTCATATGAACATTTGGCATTAGTCCGCACTTATAGTAGGGACTTAGATGTTTATAAATTAGTTTAATTGCCAATGCATCGTGATGGTTAATATGTTTAATAAGTCGGCTTAATGCTTTAAGATCCGTTAAGTAACAGATTCCTTTAATTAACTCACTAGCATTTTGTTATTTTCTTTTATGATATTCTATGAATTGTTTGGGAAGATTGAAACCTTGGAGAATGAAATTCTATTTTCCAGAGGTCCTGTGGATGGAGGATAGAGAGCCATGGTCTGAATGGGGCCCTTCGTTCTCTGTTTGATTCTGAATGCCCCCCTTCTTCTCCCTCTTTTTCTTCTTTAACTAAATTCTCTCTTCAACTGAACTTCTTTTTTCTTTGCTGATGAATTTCTCATATTCTCTTGAATGAACCTTTACTTCTGTTACAAAATAAACTCAGACTCCTATTTTTCACTTCCGCCTGGCAGTGCAAAGCAAACAGCATTGCTGGTGTCCCGATGATCGTGCCTCCCCGTGACAGGTGCATTTGGTTCACAGCGGGTCTCTCACCAGCAGAACTTGCAGTCTCCAGCACGTTGGTGCACAGGGTACTTTTCTGCCACTAATGAGATTCTCTTTATTTCAGCCGTTCTCCAAGGCAGAGTAAATGGCAGAAGCTTTGCCACCAGCAGTTTGAATACAGAGATGCGCAAATTATAAGCCATGCCGTTCCTCAGCTAGCACTGGGGGTGCCAGGTCCCGACCTGCATTCGGGCACGGAGGTGGTTTTGGTGGAGAAAAAAGCAGATGATGGTCGTCAACGCTGGATGCACAAGAAAGGCAGCAGGTAAACCCGTTAGATTTGGGGGTTAGTATATCAAAAAGTGAGTGGGTGCCTAAGAGAGCCCACATGATCCTCACCCAGCAGGCAGGGTACCTTTGAGGACTTTGGATTTTCTGATAACATGGCCAATAATTCTTAACCTACTCGAGGAGGAGAAGGAGTGAAAGCAAATGCGAGCCCTCGGGAGTCTACACACAACTTCTCCACTATCGATTCAGATAAGAAATGTGAAATCAACCTGCTGAGCTCATGGTTTCAGCTGGCCACTGAGGTCAAGAGAAAACTGGGCCCTTGTCTAATTTTATTCTGATGATTTGAAGGGATCAAGTAGGAACTCTAAAACGTCCCCATTTTTAGAATTTGACAGCACTTGTCATTGACTCATCTCCTGCCCCCCAACATGCTTGCCCCTCGCCCTCCCCTGCTGCCATCACGTAACCAGCTGATACGGCTTCTGCTCACACAGTGAAAGAGAATTCTTACCTTAACGGATACAAAATCCTAATCCAATGGCTGGCCTTTGTTTGGATTCAGATTCAAGCTGGCCACTGTCAATAGGTTATTTCCGAGACAATCAGAGGAAATTTAGAACAGTCTGGGTACCCCACGATATGAAGGAAGTCTTGTTAATTTTGTTGGTGTCATAATGGTTTAATGGTTACGTTAAAAAAAAAAGAGAGAGAAAAGTCCTGGTTGCTTGGATATATATTGTAGTATTTACAGATAAAATTAAGAGATATCTCAAATTTGTTCTAAAATATTCTAGCAAAAGCAAAAACTTTTAAACTTGGGAGGGGGGAACGGAGGAAACGAGAATTGGTAGAATATTGACAGCTGCTCAGTCCACAGTGGTTTCTTACACGTTTCTCTCTGTTTCGGTGCACGTTCAAACATTTCTTTAACAAGAAAGAAAAGAACTCCTTGGATTTTAGATTGGTTTGCTTCAAATTCTACCATTTGTGTTACATGGTGGAGCTCCAGGGGCCTCTTCAGGCTTTGGAAATACTATACAAAATGTATGTTTGTGTATCTGTACTATATATATATATATTTTTTTTTTTTTTTTTCTGGGAAAGAGCTGTGATTTTCATTGGCTTCTCAAAATGTGTGTGATGCAAAAGCTTAGGAGTGGCTGCTCTGAGAGAGGCTGCATGAGCTTCAGCAGGTGGCAGCAGCGGCGGCGTGGGCGGGGAGGGAGCCAGCCTCACTCTGCCCGCTGTCTGAGATGAGCAAAGCCCCCAGCAAGGCGCACTTAGAGAGGGCTGGGAAGCCACCGTGCAGGCAGGCCCGTGAGTGTGTTCTCTGCCCCGTTCATCCCGCCTAAGCTGTGTTTGCGATGGGGAGCTAGGAAGTAGGCTTTTGTCCCTGAGAATTGCCTGCCATATGGAACCAAAATTCATTCGCACAGCTGCACAGGGTTATTAAGGGCAGTGTTTTAGGTGCTGGCGCTTTAGCAAAGAACAAAACAGATGAAAATCCCTGCACCTACGGAGCTAGAGCCTCCCCATCTCTACCTCTCTGGAAGTTTGCAATCCATCCCACTGCCTTGGTTTTCTGTATTGCAGTTGAGGTCCCTTTTGAGCCTACGCTGGAATTGGAGCATGGCTGATGAACCGGGGTGGACACACATGGGGAATGAGAGAAGTGACCCTAAGGCAGGAGAAAGCCAGCGTGATGAGTTTGTCAGGAATGCCTGGCCACTGGAGGAGAGGCGAGTTCTGAGTCCTGCTCAGAGCCTGTCGCTGGGTTTGTTTTTCATCCCGAGTGCTGTGGAGGAAGCAGGAGGAGGGAAAGGTTCTTTAAGTAAAAACAGAAAGAGCAGTTTGCCTGAAACGCCGTGAAACGCTGGACCACAACCACCACTGCTTTGGAAAATCCAACCGCGTCTAGCAAGAGGAGGATGGTCTCTTCCCATCTCCTTCCACTTTCCAAAACACTCTGTAACTTTGACGTCTTAAGGCCTCGCACGGCGAGCTGTGGAAGAGGGGGACGGTTGGTGGGAGATGGAGACATTGATTGTCCCTGGTCAGAAACTTGAAGCTTTGGTCCAAGAGAAGAGGTGGAGCAGTGAAGGGGAGAGGCAGTGGGACAGGATTCTCACGAGCACGCGGGTCACCATGTGGGAACTCCCACAAGCGCTTGGGCGGGAGAGGTTTGCAGAGTCTTGGTGAGTAGGTGTGGCCAGATTCAGACGAATATGTGTCCTATGGCCGAAGTGCGTGGGCAGGGACGGTAATTCTGAGCTTGCTTCCGCATTTTCCCTTGGCGTTTTGCTTTGTTCTCGTTCATGTAATTGGATGCTGAAACCCATTTGTTTTGATGAGCTGGCGAGTCCTGGAGACTCTTGGGTTGCATTAGGCAGCAGAAACCTATAGAAAATTCTGTGCATGTGGGCCACAGTCTTTTGATCCTCCATATTTTGTCCAGACAGTAGGCTCACATTTAGGGAGGCAAATGCCATCCAGAATTTGTATTACTAGAGTGTAGGTAGAGTCACTCACGGCCAACACAATGGGAGATACCCAGTGGCTGTCACTGTGCCGAGAATTTTTCACTGTTAGTCCTTTCATTCAGTCCTTTGGGTCTTGAATTACTTTTTCATTTTGGCCTCCTATTTAAAATAGAAAATAACTAGGAAATCTGATATCCTAAGCAATTATCAGCAAACCCTCTTCAGGGAAATTATGAGAGTGAGAACGAGGCCTAGCTGGGGTAGCGCGTAGTCTAGGCTAGAAGGGCAGGAGAAGAGTGAAGGGGTGCTGAGGGGTCGTGGGGAAGAGCCAGACACACTCACGCAGGAGGATGCTCCAGGTCAACTTTTGAGATAAGCTGGCATCTTTCTGCACTTTTCAACTCTGGCTCCGTCTAAATTAACCATTGGTCTCTAAAGGGAAATATGAAAAAAATCCTCAGGGATGAAAATCCCCTCAACAGGACTCAAATTTATACAGTGTCATGGAATTTGGAGTTGAAAGAGATCTTAGAAATCTCTAGTCTTAGCCGTGATTCCAAAGCTAGGTAAACTGAGGCTCAAGGAGCTTCAGTGTCTTTCGTGCACTCGGAGTGCAGGTTGGTGGGAGAGGCGATAGTGTCGAGCTGGAAGTCGCGGGGATACAGAGTAAGTTCTCACTCTGCTGTTTGGCGCACGGGGTTCTGTAGTCTCCCGGCCCGGCTTCCAACAGAGGCTAGGCACTCCTGCTACAGGCGAGCGCCGGTTGGCTGCACTGTCCAAAACAGAAAAGAAAAGCCCACACCTTAGTGTCTGAGCGAGGCACTGGAGCCTGGGAGAAGTTGCTGCCTCTGTTCTAGGCCGCACAACACAGAGACGGCGAGGTGACTAATCCTGCATCAGTAGGTCAGTGCATGAAATACGAAATCATTCATTCCTCTGAATAATGTTGGGTGCCAATAAGAATGCAAGATGCAAGCTATGCAACATGCTGAGGCCACAGAGACAGACAATGCAGAACACCAGCTCTCGTGCAGTGCAGTCCTGACAGATGTTGATAGGCTATTTGACAAAATTGAGTACCCATTTTGGATTTAAAGTGATACTTCATTAACTAAGAATAGATGGAAGAAATAAAGGTGAGATTAATACTGATTATCCTGTAGGAATAAGAGTGATGTTTAAAATTCTGTGTAATTTGTACTGTATTTTCCAGGGCTTTGTAAATTCTTTACAATGAGGATATATTATTTTATGTTCAGAGATTTAAATGAGAGATCTGGAATTTTTTAAGTCTCACAAGGAAAAATGTATTATTTTTATAACAGATCCTCTCCCACCTTTGCTCGCCCCTTCCCTCCACTCCTACATCCTTACATTTTATATTCGGGACGAGTTATGTTTTCTGCAGCAGGAATGCCAGTGCTGGTCTGCAAAGCAACTATGTTGACAGGTGTAAAGAACTGGCTTTTCCTATACAGACAAGAGCCTCGAATGTTTGGTTTATTTTTGCTTTTAAGGGATGCAAGGGAAAAGAATTGGAGGGTTTTAGCTCAATAACTTTGTTTTTTCGTCAAGGATGTTTTATGCTAGCTTCAGTGTAAGATCACTTAGAAACATTCAACAGATACCTTGCACTTTGAGGGAAAACTTTTTTAAAAAAGCTATAAAAAGTCACAACCATTAATAATAGTAGCTGAGCCTAAGAGCAGTGTGCCAGACAGTATCCTGTGCGTTTTATATGCATCGACTCGTTTGAGTCCCACAATAGTCCTGTGAGGTGTGCACGTTTGTCCCATTTTACAGATGAGGAAACTGAGGCACAGAGTCGTTAAGCAGAGCCGTGGAGCTCTTGAGAGGTGGACCCAGGATTCACGCTGGGGTACTGTGGCTCCAACAGGCATGTTCTTAATCGTGCTGCCTCACTGCCTCTCTGAGCAGCAAAATGGGTGAGGAGAGTGTATCAGCCTGGGTGTGATCAGTGATTTAACCAGAGGAGGTCTAATATAGGGAATTATTAAATGATAATAAAGAGTAAGTCTAAGACATTAAAAGCAAACAAACAAACTGTAAGTACTCGAGGGCTGGGGGTGGGCCCTGGAATGGGGCCTGCCCCCGCCTCATTCAGAACTCGCTGGGAAGGGTCTGGCTGCAGCTCACTGGACACGGTCTGTGGCTGCTGGGCAAGCAGGAAGCAACTGCTGGAACATGTGTGGGGGCGCAGCTGGTTGTAGGCACATGGGTGTGCAAAGGGAGTGGGGGTGCTGGTGCGGCAGAAGGCCTGGAGCCCATCATGGCCATGTTGGGGGACCACAAGCAGATGATGACCATGCCTGGCCAGAGCTGCAAGGGTGCCGATGGACTGCACATTTTGGAAATGTGCTGGGCCAGCCATCACTGGATGTCCTCACTCCCAACCACTGACGCCGTGCAGCAGCCAGAAGGAGCAGGAGAGCCCCTCCTCCTGCAGTGGACTTTCAGCACCTCTGCTGAGGAAGCTTGACATGGTGCTTTCTGTAGGGGAGAAATGCTCAGAGGATTTACATCAGTTATCACAGGGCACGTATGGAGCCAAGAGGCAACATTGACGAGTGGCACAGGGGGAGTTCTGAGGGCTCACGCTACTTGGTAATGTGCCTCATTCTGTTTTCCCAAGGACCTTCCACCTGGTGAGCGACCCGGAGCTGGTGCTGGCGGTGTCTATGACTAAGGCTGGGAATGAAGTCTGTGGCTATCCAGTTATTGTTCAGGTAAGATAGATATACAGGTGAAAGAGCAGGTGTGGCCCTTTATGTAGTTAAATTTCAGTAAAGCTCCATGCTTCCCTGTAGTGGAGAAAGAAAATGGCTGTCATAGAAACCTATCTTGAATGCGGTTGTTAAAATATTTACAGTAGTCTGCCTAAATTTCAAATTGAGCTTGTTCACGTAGCTCTTAATTTAGTTTAATCTGACAGATGGTGATTGTGGGCTTGCTGCATGTCAGGAGCTATGCTAGTTACTTAAGTCAAATCCAGTGGCAAGCACGAGAAATTGTCCCAGAGCGTTCATGGAGCTGACAGTCCCGGCTGTGGATGCAGCCAGGTGAGTGGCTGTTAGCTGCACCTGGTTCAAGGTCAGCGACGGGGGACATATGCACGCCCCCTCTTACCTGGCTACTGGAGGGAGAGAACCTGGTCAAGCGGTCACCCTGGAGGGCCTGAGCTCCTCAGTGTTAATTCTACTGAGACTCATTTCAGATACACCTTTGACATAATTTTGCAAATGCTTATTGCAGCCAGACCGTTTTTGGAGAACCCAGAGAAGTCTGGCTTCCGCTGAGTTGGGGGTGAGGTCCCGGAGCTCTTCTTTCATGTTCGCCCGTCATCTTCACTTCTGTGTAACCCAAGCTGCCCTGAGCCAGCCACGCGCTCTCCCTGCTGGGCGGAGGCAAGGGTTGAGGAGCACCTGTGCTTGCGTTGCTTTCTGCATCCTCCACGGTGTTTACCATCTTCCTGTTAAACAGAATACATTGTCTCCAAAGAACATTGTTTTATTCTATATTTTTAATACAATGAGGCAACTTGAATTCAAAATTGGGACATAGCAATCTGGACAGATATCAAAGCTTAATTAAGTCTGTCCTGATGATAAGTGGGGGGAGACGCAGTACATAACATCACCTCTTCCCTGCCAGGTGCCTCTTGGTACAGATCACAGTGAGATCAAACCTCTGCAGATACAGATTTAGTACCTTAATCAGTTTCATAAAATTATAGATATGAATGTTTTCCCCTAAGGTTCCCATTTCATAAGAAATGAGTTTGATCCCAAGGTAATTGGTATTCCCTTTCAAGGTTTTTTCTTCTCTGGTATTTCATTTTTATTTCTTGAAGTAATCAGTTTATGAGAAAATATTAAAGTTCATGTAAAATAATAAAAATGAGTCATGTTAGGCTAACGTTGTTAGACCTCCTCCCTGTTTCTCCCTGTTTCTTGTATTTTCCTCTTTGCTGTCAGTCTCTCCTTGGTAGAGCAAGTTCCTTGAGGTGTCAGGTTGTGCTCAGTTGGCACTAGTCTACTGCTGGCTTGCTGTTCGTGCTGTGGAGTAGATTTTGACTCCTAGTGACCCTGTGGACAGCAGAGGGAAGCCTACCCGGTCCCTCTGCTCCATCCCCTCACCTTCCGGTGGTGCCGTCTCAGAGAACGCTCCGCTGCTACTCATAGGGTTTTCGCGGCCAATTTTTTCGGAAGTGGGTGGCCAGGTCCTTCTTCCTGGTCTTAGTCTGGAAGCTCCGCTGAAACAGGTCCACCATGGGCGACCCTGCTGATAAGTGAAATCCTGGTGGCACAGCTTTCAGCCTCACAGCAACACACAGCTGCCACAGTAGGACAACCCACAGACAGGTGGTGTGGTTCCCTGACCAGGAAACGAACCCAGGCAGTGGCAGTGAGAGTGCCCAATCTTAACCACTAGATACCAGGGCTGACTAATATACTGGTTTAAATTCTCTGAAATTGACACAACTCATTTCTTTACTTATGCTTGAGCCAAGTTTTATAATTAGAATAAATATACTGTTTCTATTACAATAAAACTGATTGTCCTCACCTTTAAAAAAACCTCCTTGATAACCAATGAAATATAAATTAAGATATCAACAAGGTACTTTTTTCATTTGTTATATTGATGATGTTTTGGCAAGAGTGTGAGGAAAACAGGCCATTTCACATACTGTTGGTGTAAGTGTAAACTAGAATGACCTTTCTAGAAAGCATTTTGTGTGATAAAGCTTCGTATAACACATTGTAACATTTAGAAATGATCACGTTATTTTATCAGCAATTCTACTTGAGGAGTTTGTTCTAAAGAAGTTATTATGGACTTACACAAAGATTTATATGATTGTTCATTGCTCTTTTGTTTATAATAAGGAAAATTTGAGAAACAATCTACGTTTAACTATTGGGGATTGGTAAGATAAAATATCCCTAAGATCAAATGGCATCTATCCTTAAAAAATGTTAGGAAAAGGTTCATGGAATGTTGTTAAGTTAAGAAAAACAACTAATGCAGTTACCAAATTGTATCTATTTTGTGATTCCATTTTTTAAATTAAAGAATGCCTATGTATGAATATAAAAAATATTGTGTATATAATCATCAAATATCAACGGTAGTTATAAACTACATGGTAGAATTATGAGTAATTTTCTATACTTTCTGAGTTTATGTAGTGAAAACTCTGACTGCTATAACTAAATCATGAACTCTCCTGTTTGGCTCCATATTTTCTGTCCTTTTCAGAAGTATAAGCCATATAAGAATGGGGCTTCCAATCAGAGGTGGAAGTATGTGGAAAGTGTGAAAGCTTTCGTGGCCTTTCACAGCACTGCCCTGGACAAGGAAACCACAGCGGCTCATTACGCGGGTGTCTGCACAGCCTCTGTGATCAAAGGGGAAAACGTCCATCAGCCAGTGAGTGGTTCCTTCCTACTGACGATTAAAGAAAAATAGGGGAAAATGGGGTAATTTAATAAAGCAAGAAAAATCTTTTTCTAGAAAACCCTATGTTCACACAAATCGAGCAGTGACTTGTGACGAAGTTGCTTGGCCTCTGTGACTGGTTGGGAAAGAACGTAGGGGTGTTGCTGTTGCCCTCTGCTGCTCTTGGCTCACCGCCATCAGCACCGCCTTTGCTTCATTGCCGGGTTTCCAGAGCCCGCATGAGACAGGGTAATCACACGTCTGTGCCCCCCAGGGGTGCCTGCCACACTGGGGTCACTGCACTCCAGACAGCTTATGGAAGTGAGGTGACTGCGTCTCTGACAATATCACATGGCACCAAGTACAGGGATAAGCGTCAGTAAACTCTGATTTCTAAAGAAGCCATTTATCAAGTTTGGTCCTACAATTCTTGTTAGTAGGGAGTCACTTGCACCATACTTTACCAACACCTGAGACATCTGTGGGTCAGTGGGTCAACCCACCTTGCTATCGTTGACGACCTTCAGCCTACAGAAAATTGAAATCTCACGATGTACACAAGACCCTCCAGACCCTCCTTACTCCGCTCCTCAGCCGGCTCTAAGCTGCGGCGTCTCCTTCACTCGTCGTTCCCTCGCTCTACGGAAGGATTCGTGGTTGTCCGAATGTGCCACGCCGTTTTGCGTGTCTCTGCCTTTGACTGCACTTTCCCTCCCGCCCTTTCTCCTTCATCTGTACACTCACACCAGTCAGCAAACATGCTGTCAGAGACCACTAAGGCCACCTTAAAAGGAATCAAGTCAACTTGAGAAGGCTTCCAGTCCAAAGACGAAACCATCTAAGTGTCAGTAAGACTAATGAATGTGGCGGGTTCACAAACATCAAATATGTTTAAATTTGTACGTTCATGCTGATATTCAACAGTAGCAGCAACAACAACTCGTTGGTCACAATTAGATGATTCTAAGCAACAACTTTGTTACTCTGTAACTAGATTTATGTTCAACTTTTTGGGACAAGAATCTTCCTAGATTTTACACGGATTTTTATATTTATCACATAAGCAGGCAAACAATGTCTGGATTTTCCACTTTTACTGATAGCAGTTATCAGTGGATTCAGGCGATTACAACCTAATCCCACATTAAAAACATTCCCAATGACTTTTGCTCTCGTGTCACCTGTTGGTGATCTTTGCCTAAATCAATTATTTCATTAGGAGTTTCAAAAGGGTCAATTTTGTCTAATTCTATCCCTTTTACCCACCTTTATTAGCTGAACTTTTAATGTAAGGGAGAATTTTATCTCTTCAACTAGGTATTTGACTACCCAAAAATATGCTTTGTAAGGGATGGTAGGATGAATGCTTAATTTTTTCCATCTCACTTATCTATTGTAGTGTAACAAACCCCCTGAAAACTTAGTGGCTTAAACCAACAACTATCTTTGCTCTGTGGGTCAATAATTTGAGCTGGGCTCAGCTGGGCAGTTCTGCTGGTCTTGCCCGAGGTCAGTCGTGTGGCTGTGTCATCTGGTGGTGCTTCAGTAGTTTGGTGGTTCTATGGGGACTGGACAGTCAAAGATGGCCTCCCTCCCCTGTCTGGTGCTTGGCGGCTGTGAGCTGGCACCTTGGTTCTTTCTCCTCAAGGCTCCTCGAGCAGGCTGGCTCAGGTGTGTTCAGACTGTGGTCTCAGGGTTCCAGTTGCAGCCAAAAGATAACAAGCCCCAGTGTGCAAGCACTTCTTACGCATCTGCTTGCATGGCATTTGCTCGTGCTATAGTGGCCAAAGCAAGTCACATGGCCTTGCTCAGATTCAAGGAAAGGAGAAAAGGAGAAAGACATTGTATTTCTTGATTGGACGAGCAGCAAAGTCACATTTCAGAAGGGCCTGCAAACAAGAGTGGGATAGTTTTTTTGTGGCCATCTTGAATCTTCCTAAGGCCAAATGTCAGAGTTATAGATTGGTGCCAGTTTACTTCCAATGGACTCCATTGATTGTGGCTTTGTTGTTTGTTGTTTTTTGTTGTGTTTGTTGTTTTAACTTATATTTTTAGCATCATTATGAACTAAGAATTTTACGTATTCAAACATATTCAAAGTGTTTCATTGCTCCCAAATTGTCCCACTTTGGGCCAGTGAAGACGCTTCACCTTGGCTCCTGTGTCATTTCGACATGACTCCTTCACTCCTGGCTGGCTTCTTTTCTTTCTGGGTACCACGTGACAAACCTTGCTAATCTTGTATATTTCTTGCCTCAAATCTGAAACCGGCCATTCCTCCAAGAAACTCTGATCCTGGACATGAGTTACACACATTGATGCTGAATTTTCTTTGCCTCTAGGCTTTTTCAGTCAACAGAATTTGGAAACATGTTCTTTTTAAATGAAATTATTAGGGAGTAAAATAATGCATTCATGTTGAAATTTCAAATTTGGCATTTGGGGATTATAAAAGTGCTTTATTTGTATTATAAAGTGTTGTGCAAAAATGCTGTCATAATTTAGATGCACCCACATGAAAGCATCTTTTCCCTTTTTAGGGGTACTATTATCTCTCACCTGCTGGAAAGAAAGAAACGATGCTCTGCTTGGCATGTGGACAATCCAGGAGAGCAGAGAAAGGACTGAAACTCTTGCTTCCTGGGCTGCCGTTCCTCTGTGCCTCGGGATCCCAGACCCAGAAGCCCTTCTCGCGAGGGCCTTTCAAGGCCATCACAGTGGCCGAGGTGTGTAACGATCTGGGCTCTGCTGATGCGTGTGTGGTATCAGTTTGGAAACTTTGATGCATTCATTATCTGTCTGCACTCAAGTTCATCTCCACTCATCCGATTCATCTTCCTCTGCTGCACCCTTACCACTCCACCTGCATTGATTTCCTTTTCCCCAAAGTAATTTAAAATACATTGTCTATTAATAGCTCGATAGACTCTTTGAAGTTAATTGGGCACTTCTGCGGCTTTAATCATCTTCTGACACCTTCCCCTGCTCTCCGTGTTGCTTTTAGAGGAGGAAGGAACTGCAAATCTTCCCTTAGTGGAGCAGCTTTCTGCCCATATCTACAGGGCAGACTCCCTTTTACTGGTATGAAGCCTTTCAGGGGGAATTGGACGTGTCCTTGTTAATGACTTCAGGTTGGGTGCTGAATTCACGCATCCTCGTCTAATACTATTAATAGCTCCTGGAGAAAAAAATCTCTGCCGCTTTCCTGTGATCTTAATTTAAAATGGCACCATTTGAAAAGTCCTCTCCTTCAAGTTCAGAAGGGAGACATGCTAAGGGGAACTTACGCATCTGTGGGAAAGAGCGGTTCCTGAGAGGTGGGCAGCCTTCTGGCCTGGTGCTCTTCAGGGCCTGCCCACCCATCCCAGCCCACTCTCCTCTCTCCCTGAACCTGACACACTGCAGGGAGGGGCTGGGGCAGTCATAGTTCCCATAAACACCAATTGGAGCAGTAACTGAAGGAGAAAGGCAGTCACTCCTCTGGGGGAGTCTGAAGGCATTTGGCTTCTTTGGTGATGGGGGGGCAGCGCTGAGTAGGTGGGGAGCTGATGGAAGAGAACCCCCCAGTGTTAGAGCATCTCAGACAGAGCTTTTCCCTCTGGAGCAGGGGTGGGGAGGGAGAGGAGCAGTGCTTAAGGCTGCACTTGTCCCCTCCCCCTTCCTCGGTCCTAAAGGTAAAGGTAAAGACAGAGAGCGTGTCTGTGGTGCTGGCGTCCCGATCCTTCATGCCCTGCTCTCTCTGGCTCAGGCATCCTTCCTCATGTCCTGTCA
The DNA here is from genome assembly GCF_041296265.1 of Equus caballus. NCBI lineage: Eukaryota > Metazoa > Chordata > Mammalia > Perissodactyla > Equidae > Equus > Equus caballus. Next base: position 99,183,148 of record NC_091690.1, on the reverse strand, counting down.
CAGGAGAAGGCCAGAAACACAGGAGGCCCAAGTCACCTAAAGCCTCAGGGACAGGGCTGGGAAGAGAACTGAGTTCCTACCCAGAGTCCCTCCCACTGCAGCCTCCAATACATTTGAAGTGAGCATTTCAAAATGGAGACGCCACACACATATTCATTAAAAGACTGATGTATACCAAAATAGCAACACTGAAAGAAAAAAGCTTGAGTAGACCTATGATTTTTTTTTTTTTTTAAATCAGGCTGATTTATCTTCTTACAAGGCTGAGAAAACTCTAGGTTATTATGAAGACCGCCTATCATCTTTACGGACGAAGACCCGCACGCAAGTTGTATCTCATAGTGGTATGGCAGCTACGCACCAGAAGGCAGTGAAAATAATTGCATACAGAAACGGAGACGGATATCGAAATGGGAAGTTAATTGTGGCTGGAACATTCCCCATGGTAAGTGGCTATCACTTAAATGCTTCTCGCATCCTCAGAGGTAACGATAATGGTGATTCCTCTGACAAGAAAAAAGCAGTGGGATTGAGTGATAAATGTCCCTGGCCAGCTTCACCAATTTAAGCTGATGAGATCAAGATCTCTGGTTTCTTAAACATATTCTTTCTGATTGTATTTCTTTGGATACAGCCTTAGAAAAGTGAGAAACCAGAATGTGGTTTTTAGATTAGCTCCAGAGCAAAGATATACAAAAGCAGGGGAAACAAAGCCACCAGACTTTCTTCATTCTGTGACAGACACAATGCCTCTCTGCCTTGCTCCCATTCTGGCTTCAAGCTGCGTGTCGTCTGACTGTTCGAGGGGCCCCTGCCTCATCTGTCATTTGGAGAATCTGAGCTCTCGTTTGTCCATAGGGTGTTTCACTTCATGTTCGCACTGGCGAAGCAGGACTTGTGCCGGGAGAGAATCTGTGCTTTCCGCCTTAGAGGCTGTGTCCAGGGTCGCAGGAAGGGAGGAGAGCCCAAAGGGCCCACACCCAGCTTTGTCCTTCCATCGCTTGGCGGTTATCCTGTCTGTCCATTCCAGCCAGCACCTTTGACAGCATATTTTACAAGCGTTGGTAGATGGGATCTGCTCTTACCCTGGAGCCTTCCTCGCAGATGCACCCACACACACAGACTCCTTCGCTCACCTCCTTGGTGGAATACAAGTACATTTTTTATAAAGATGATGTTGTTCAACAGACTAAGCAAAGTACAAAAGTTAGCAACTCCAAGATTCACCCTGAGCTCCACAGCTGGCTTTTGTGGTCTTGGGCAAAAATATTAATCCTTCGGCCTGTTTTCCCATCTGCAAATGGAAGTAACAATAGGTGTCATTTCCTGGTTTGAAAGTCAACTACTCATTCATTTTAAAGCAGGTCATCAATATGGAGTGGTCACAATTTATACCTTACAAGGCAGCAAAATTGAAAGTGAATTTCTAGGTTGAACATTTCTTAGCAAATAGATACTCTGATGATAAAATGCATTAACAAATGTCAACTGCTGTGTTACATTTCTGGAGCTAAGAACTTTCTCAGCTGGATTGGACTAATTTTGTGAGATTATGTAGGTTAATCTAATATCAGAAATGGTCTCTAATCAAAGATCAAATCGGTAGTTATTCAGCTTTCTATTTTCTCAAATTACAGGATTTTCTCAGATTTCTAAAATAATAAGGTCTTCCTGATTATTCCCAGTTCTCTCACGATTTCCTCTCAGTTCTGACCAGTCGGTGTTGTCTAGCTTCTTACAGAATGCACGGAACGGCTTGGTCTTGCCCGAGCAGCCTCCAAAGTGTACACCGAAGATGGAACCGCGGTCTGCTCCTTGCGTGATTTGGTTTTATGGGCTCTAGGCGAATCTTTTATCCAGAGAGACTCTGAGGGACGAAAGAAAGAGGCAGCCCCTGTCGGAACAGAAGAGACAACAGTTAAAAGTATGAAAGGTTGGTTACATTTGACAGGGTTTAACCAATTCGACTTATGTTTGATCATAAAAAGGTTAAATGTGATTCTTTCATTCAGTTACCCCTTCTAGAATGACAACCACAGAAAGCTCCTCTCACCTGAGATTCTTAAATCATCCTCACCTTGCAGAATAAAAACAAAAATAAAAGAATAATGTAGATTTGGTTTCAGCACCAAAACAATAAATAAATTGCCTAGAATTTATAAAATAAGTTGACAGCTTAGCTAGTTTATACAACACAAGCAGGTTTTGTTCTTAAATTCAGAACCCAAACCAACTGGATACCACTTAAGAAAGGGGAGCTGGGTCAATGCAAACCTGCTCAGTCATGAGAAGACCCGGCTTCCACTCTATAGGGCCCGCCTCCCTCGCCCCCGCCCACCCCGCCTGTCTCCAGGGCTCCTGTAAGCAGGATTGCCTCTGCCTGTTCACAGCTCGACTGTGCTCAGCTTGAGGCGGGGACATGTCCCCCACAACAGTTTGCTTAAAGAAAGAGTCTGGCCAGCAGAGATTCTGCGGGTACAGCAGGTGCCCAGTACTGTTGTTGTGACAGGCACGGTTCAGAGGTTGAGAGTGGGGATTTTGGAGCCAGAATGCCAGGGTTCACATCCAAACTCTGACACTTGCCAACTGAATGATCTTGGGGAAGTTGCTTAACCTCTGTGTACCTCAGTTTCCTCATTTGTAAAATGAAGACACTCATAGTCACGTGAATGTATCCTCATTTGGTCCTCGTAAATATGAATTTGTACTCCTAAGAGTACATGTGGATCTGAATAAATGTATGTGAGTATATATATCACTTATAACAGTGCCTGGTTGACACTTAACAAACAGTCAAAGAGTGTTAGCTATCGTTCTTGTGCACAGGATTGAGTCGGGAAAACCCACTCTTCCTCCCGTGTGTCTCTCCTTTGCTCTCGCACGTCTATCACACTCACAGCACTTCTGACACTAGTTCTGCGGAGTTTCTTCCCACACCAAGCAATCCTATAGCACCAGCTGGGTGCCTTGCAATTTAACTAAACGCCGACTCTATCCACGTGGGGATAGCATCAGATCCCACAGGTTAAGGGCTCAGTCCCACAAGACTTCACCCTTCAGATACCAATCACAAGGCCAGGTTGTTACCTGTGCTCCTGACCAATTGGCTATAATTCAGAAGTTCCCATGACTCCCTCCTCGGTTCAATTAATTTGCTCACAGAATTCAGGAAGCAGTTTGCTTACAAGATGACCAGTTTATTACAAAAGGATATGAGAAAGGATACAGTGAACACTGGATGGGAGAGATGCGTAGGGCATGGTGTGAAGAAGGATCGTGGACCTTCCATGCCATCTCTGGGGCGCCGCTCTCCCAGCACCTCCATATGTTCACCAACCCAGGAGCCCTCTGCACCTCAAGCTTTCGGGACTTAATGGAGACTTCATCGTGTAGGCAAGACCGGTCATCAACTCCATTCCAGCCCCTCTCCCTTCCTGGAGAAGGGGGCACAATGGTTGAAACTACTAAACTTCTAGTCATGGCGTGGTCTTTCTGGTGACCAGCCCCATCCAGGAGCCCACCAAGAGTTGCCTCATTAGAACAAGACACTGCCATCACCCAGAAAATTCCAAAGGATTTAGGAGCCCTGTGCCAGGAACCAGGAGCAGAGACCAAATATTAGAACAAGAGAGGCTCCTAGTGCTCTGATCACGTAGGAAATTAAAAAGATTTAAGGAGCTCTGTGCCAAGAACTGGGGGCAGAGACCAATATATATATTTCCTATTATCTCACAGTGATATTATTTGTTTTGTTTTCTGATGAGTTTTTAAAAATAATAGTGAGAATATTTCATGCCCAGCTGATCACTAAAGCATATAGTTCTGCCTTTGTTTGGCATTTGGAATTTCTGATCTCCAGGTTCTGGAAGATTGCCTTCTCCAACACTCTTCTTTCAAATTCTTATCTAAACCTGGTTGGAACTAATGTTGTTTGTGCAGGACTACCAGGAGGTCATCCCCTCCCCTCTACATCTAAAGGTCATCCTCGAATCAGGGAGGCCCGTCAGCGGGCTGCCCCCTGTGCTGAATCATGGCTTGGGGTTATGCCCTCAGTTGGCATTGAGGAACTTTAAAGAAACAGACATCAGTCACAACTCAGCATCGTGCTCACTACAGAGGCAGTTGATCTGGGTTCTAATCCTGGCTCTGCCACTGCCTAGCTGTGTGACTAACTCTCAGTTACCTTATCTGTAAACTGGGCTCAGACCTTCCTCAGAGTGTCCTTTTGAGCGTTTCATGAGATAACATATGTAGACGTCTTATTAAAATGCGCAGCACATAGTGCGTTCTCAATGTATATTAATTTCTATTGCAGGATACTGTTAGCTATCTCACAAATAACTCCTTTATGAAGACCCTGAAATAAATCTCTCTCAGACCCCAGGACCAGGGAAGGTGTATCTTCTGAGGAGTTTATCTGTGTGGGCCGTGCGAATATTAAAATTGTGTTTTCCTCTTTGCTTTGGCCACTAGGAAGCTCAGAGCCCAAATTGTGATTTATCTCTAGCAAACAAAAAATTGTATTCATTATCATTTAATAATACAAATATTATGTAGCATTTTTTGGATGCTTGCCCAATTAAATAGACCAAACACTGTTTATTCTAAGCACTTTCCTTTTTTTCTTTTAATCTTCGCAGCAGCAGAGTGAGGTCGATACTATCATCCATTTAAAAGATGAGGATGCCTAGGCGCCTATCTCTGGCTTTAGTCTATTTCTATAGTCCTTTTCCCCTTTGCTTGGTTTTCTTATCTTTACTTTATCCCTTTTCAGAGTAGATATGTTGGTAAGCCACTTCAAATTTCTTTCAGAACTAGGGGAAGTGTAAGGAAGAAACTAAAACGTATATTTACAATCAGATTAGTTTAAATTCTTTGGTTGCATATGAGGTTTCTGATCAAATTTATATATCAGCATCTGGTTTTGGTATTGCCTGTTTAAATCAAGTCATTAATGAAGAATGAAATACTTTGAATGAACAAATGAATTCAGTAAGCAAATTTATTCATTATTCATTGAACAATGACGACTGTGTCATTTGTTCCCCAGAAAACCCAAGAATGCAAGTGAAAACCAAACTATTTCCCCAGTCTGTGCCGACCGACAGCTTAGATGATGTAGACAGGTCTCGCCTCGCTTTTGTCCTTAGAAATCCTATTGCCGTCTGGATATCTTGTGGGGAACCATTTCTATCTCCGAATGGTAAGTTTTTTGTTTCTGCTTTCTTTCAAGCAAGTGTACAAAGGGACAGAGAAATAAATTTTATGTCTCTGTAAGAAAATGAATTAAATGTGTATAGTATCAACATAATAACATCGCATTTATGCAAAGAGCAAGAGGTCCATCGATTACCATGTGCACAAGCACAGCTGTGCTCCTGTATTTGCACAATCGCCTGCTTTTTCTTACTGGAATGGAGTATTCTGCATGGAAAAATGTCTAATTTAGTTGATAAAGAGATCTTTGGTCTCTAAGACTGAGAATAATGATATACATTAGAAAATAACAAATGAGTTTAATTCACACTGAAGACGACCTGTCTGCACATTTTCATTTTTAAGAATTGCACCCTTTAGGCAGTAGGTGGATGTTTAAAAAATGAATGGTTCCAAGCCAGGCTTTCATCACCTCCAAATAGTTTGTGGAAGTGGAAAATGCAATATGACTATTGCATGTGGTAAATCTATAGAATAAAACAGCACTGTTCCTCTTTTCCCCTCATTCCGTAAAGAAATGCCTTAAGCCCTGTCATCTTTCAAATGAGGGTTCTGTTAATGACCCTCACCTTTTAATTACTTCTTTCTAATTGAATCTATTTCTTGGAACAAAAGGTTCTTTATAAATTATTGGCTTACATGATAAATTACTGTTGATAAAATAGTACAAGATAAAATATCATGTATTTTTATTATTCTAGCTTTGCAGAAAGCAGAAAAATTAGAAAAACAGAACTGGCTAAAAAAGGACAAAATTTTGGCTGATCTAGACACCATGAAACACAAAATGAGACAGTTAAGAGGTCAGTATTAACTAAATCAAGTATCACCATGTTTAATTCTAAATGTAACCTCAATTTGCTGGTAGTTTTTTCTGCTGTTAGAAGCCAGATGTTTATCTGAGTAGTATATAAAGATGTGTTACAGAGGTCACTGGAGCAAGTCTAAAACCTTGTGGTGTATCTTTTCAGTACTGAGGTTATATTTGTAAATTTTATATTAAAATCAATGTCACATGACTTATGTGTACATTAAAAATTTAGCGGGGTATCTGGGTCATATAGCCACCCTGTTGGTTTTCCTGACCTTATATTGTTCCGAGCCCTTAAGATATCCAGTGATTCTTTGGGGAGAAAATGTCCTGTGGACTTCAGTCTGGGAAGGAATACAGTTCAGGCTCTGTAATTGTCGTAGCAGGATTTCAACTCCTGAGTATGTGCACTGTCTGGTGTCAAAACATGAGACTCTTACTTCAGTAAGCAACATAACTAGTTCCACCTGCAGCAGACAGAACTCTGGGCTGAAATGGCTGTTTTCTGGTTCTTACCAGAAGGATTGTTGGTTATAAGTGAAAAGTGTCTATTGCTACTGCTAACTTCTAGACAACTGCAACTACTGGACATTGTCATTTGAATGTCCCATGTGCATGTCCAAGACTAAAGCCGTAATATCACCCCCTGCCTCCTTCATTTTTTCCTGCAGTGGGCACTACCACCACTCACCCAGGTGTTCTCTCTCAGAGCCTGGGAGGCATCCCAGGCCTCTCCCTGTCTCTCACTTTCTCCAACAAATGTCAGTAAGTCTTGTTGCTTTGAATCTGTTAAGTTTATCTTACTGAGTTCCAACTGTCTTACTTCCCACTATCATTACCCAAGTCTAAGCTGTTGTCGTCTGTCCCTTGGATTACTGAGACAGCCTTCTGTTTGGTCTCCCTTCCTCCATTCTGTGCATAAGGGTGACATTCTGGAGCTGGAGCAGCCATGAAAAATGCAAAGGTGTTATGGTCCTCCAGGCCTTCAAAAAACCTTCAAAACAAACCTTCAAAGATCCCTATTATCTTTAAGGTGAAATTGAAACTCCTTAATACGGCCCTCCATGGTCTGGTTCTCTGCAGCTTCCCACCATCCTTCTGCCATCCACTCTACTCTTTTGGACTTTTTTCAGTCCCCTAGACATGCTCTGTGTTCGTAACTCTGAGTTTTTTGCACAATTCAGTTCCCTCTGCCTCAACTTTTCTCTTTCTTGTCCTCTTGGATTGGTCCACTCATTCCATACTTTTCAGTTTATGTGTTATTTCTTCCTAAAGCCTTCTCGAACATTCCAATTATCAGGGATAATGTGTTTTACCCTGAACTTCCCCTCTGGTCGTCCTCATCACATTATTGTAATTACCTGTTCCTGTGACTGTCTCTTCTGTGTTACATTATGAATTCTATACCCTTCTTATTTGTTCTCTGAATAGTTACAGAATGATTGAATTAAAGAATGAATGGAATTTCAACCGTTCACTCCAGTGAATTTCCTAAGCTCTGTTCCTATAACAAGTTAAATCAATAGAAAGCAACATACTGAAAATAGCACCTGGCAGAGCTTCCTTTACTGAATTCCGATTTTATATCATGTCTTTGGCTTTTATTATAATTAAGTATTATAAAGACATTTAAAGTTCAGTTGCCACCATCTATCATACGTCTGTTGAAAACAGTCTCCATTTGGTCAGATGGTGTCCATTATGGAGGGCTCCACTGATGTATAGTTTCTCTTAGAGTTTAGTGCTAGGATAAATCTTGTCTCTACTGACAAACTGGTATATTTTCCTATATTAGAGGTAAATTCAATAGATGCTTGTTAAACACCTCCTCTGAGGAAGGCCTTTTCTAGCTGTCGGGATTGTGAGGATAAAGAAGGACAAGCCTAAGTGCAGTTAACTGCAGTCCCTGTTAGCGTGTGAGCTCCTTAGATGAAAGGGGAGGTGTGGGGAGTATGAATAGTTGTAGAGTTGATTATTTACTATTATTATAACCATTGGTAAATGTGACAAATGTTTATTGAGCATATACTATGTACAAAGTACTGTGATGATGTCACATTTTATTTATAAGCATGATTCCGATTAATTAATATTAATTAATATTAATCATAATGCTAGTAATTACTTTGTAGAGTTTTTATGGCTAAGTAACAAATGTTGACTATTTACTACATGCTTAGCACATAATAAATATTCAATAAATGTTAGGATGAGATTGCTGAGAAGGCAGCCTATTTTCCTACTTTGGGTCTTAAAAACTAATGAATACAACTAAGCAATGGCAGGTCAAGTGAAAGCATCACCTTTATTACATATAAAGACAATGCTGGAGCATTTTATTTAGTGTGAGAGCCAAATGGGTCTGCTAACTGAAACCCCCAATGAGGTGGCTATGCCCTCCCAGGCTGCTGAGCCAGGTTGGGTCCCAGTAAGGGAGAGAGATGAGGAGAGCTGTCCAGGTGAGATTTATAGTCTGAGAGAACAGCAAAGCCCTCATGTTCTCTAGCTTTCCCATTAATAGTTAGCGATTATCATTGCTATCCCCTGATGTCATGTGAAATAAGATAGCGTATATGGGAACTGTAATAAGAAAATAATTTATTCAATATGTTTTTGCTTGGTTTCAATTTCTGTTATTCTTACATATATAAATAATAGTTTGTTATGAAAACCTTTCCCTGAACAAAAACCTTTTGTGATGACATTATGTCTCTATGAAAATTACAGTGCAAATGCATTCACTTTCTTAAGACCATTAGAAGCAAGTTAACAAAAAACAAGTAATGCATAATGTTTTTCCTGTTTCCTATGTTTAATGTTTGGCTCTCAACAGTGTAAAAGATAAACCATTGCTGAACTCTCTTTAGTTGAGCAAAATTTTAATGTTCAAAATGCATCGTAAATAAAATATTTATTGAAATATTATCCGTAAGAATGTAGGTATCATAAATTAACGTTATCTGCACTTTCTGAATACAGTTGGCTAAAAACTATATTCAGCATAAATTTATGTTATGATTTTTCTCTTGTCGCTATGGTCTTCTCTGAAGCAAGTTACCTAATGGCACTGTCACTGTAACTCATTGGCCGATTGATTCAATTACGCTTTTTCCACATCCATGAATTACATATGAGTGCTTATTAGGTACATAGAGTTCTAGTTTCCCTGAAAAGTCATTGCTGCTGCTTCTTTTTAGTGCTGGATCTATTTCCACAAACTTGAGCTATAAGAGCACAAATGCTTTATCCTCTGCAAGTGTTGCATTATTTCAAAGAGTTTTGTTTGTAGTCATAGTCTGAAAACCCGCACATTAAGAGTCCTTTGGTAACAAAACTAGGACTCAACTACATTTTAGTATGCCTGTTATTTTATCCACTCCAGTGTTACTCTCTCAGAGCCTGCTCTGACACCTCAGACCAGGTCAGTGAGCCCTGTTACATGCTTTTGTAGACCCTGTCCTTCCCTTGTGCAGCTCAGTTGCAGACAATTATTGGTGTGATCATTTCCTTGACGTCTGCGTCCCGCGGAACTTGAGGCGAGGACTTGATCTTGAACATATTTGTATTTGCATTATCCAGCACGATGCTGACCCATGACTGGTGCTGAACACAGGTTTCTGGAAGGAACATACAAGAGAAAGCATTATTTTTACTTAAGAAGTTTAGAGGTCAGTATGAGACTCAGTGCTGAGTATCTCTTCGACACAGAAAAAGAAAACAAGTTCATAAGTATGACTTTTAAACCTCTTTTATAATGATTTCAAGTGGCCTAGTTGAAATAATGCATAAATTCAGATCACCACACTTATTAAATTATGCCTGTGATTCTTTAGAATACAGTATTCCAATAAATATTTTCTCTTACCACAGCTTCTTAACAGCCTAAAGGGCACAGCAGAGTTGTCAGAAACTAACCGTGCTCGTGGGGTATTATTAGATAGAAAAAAAGACCTCCTGTCTCTTGGGTTAATATTATTTTAGAAATACTTAATCCCCAGGCTGCTAAGCTAATTGTGGGGGAAAGGCTTATTATTAGTGAAGAGAACAAAACATATGTTCCATGCCTGGAAGAGACGATGGGCTATATAGGTCACAGATTCTATTTGACTAAATTACTGCTGAACCATATCGTGGGTAAGAGGCTGGGGCCAGTGTGGAAGTCAGCCTGTTATCCTTCTTTTCTGTCTGTACAGTGAGTATGCACATCCCGGCTATTTAAAGCCTCAAGCTCCCACGTGAAGAGGCATTGTTAGATATGATTACCTTAGGCGTCTTTGCTTTTATGATATATTTAGTATTTTAGCCTATGCTCCCGAGTGGAATGATTTATGCATAGAAAGCCAAACCAATTTATTTGAAATCTGCAAGCCGATCATCAGAAACAACATTTCCAGAGACTTCTTTCCCCAGGGCGGCGAGTAGCAGCGCGTCAGCCGGCCACCATGGCTCCCAACAAAAGCCCTGTGCAGCCGGTGCTGGTGGAAGGAAGCTGGGCTGAGAAGACTCGAGAGGAAATTAAACTCATGGACCTTATAAGACATACAGAGGTACGTTCTTTAGGACTTGAGACATTCAAGACTCGGCCTCTCTTATAAGCTTTTAAAAGTACAGTATTGAATTTTTAAATTATGCGATTAATATATTCTCGGCATCTGGTCAGTCATGACCACATAAGCATATCCAAGCATTGAGCTGGCATTTGGCAAGCAGTTATCTAAGAGACAGCAGCTCGTATGAAGGTCTGTTTTGTTTGAATGGAGATGAGAAATTATGACCTTAGCAAAGAAGAGAAAAAGGCCCAGTGGATATGTACAAAGGTAATTACAATACGCGTAGTCAAGTTGAGCCTTATGGCTTCATTGCTCATCACTCCTAAGGGTATGTCTCAAGATGTAAAATGAGCAAGGAGCAAAATACTAATTGCAATGGAGACATTCAGAAGTGAGGAATTCAAAAAGCAGTTTCAGTCCAATTGGTTAATCATTCAGGATTGCCGGACATAAAAAGTCTAGAAGAGAAAGGTCAGCTGTTGAGAGAGGATTTGGGGATAGAGACCTGGGAAAACTTTTTGCTTTGTGAAGTTTTTCATCAAAATGATATGTTCTTATTTAATAGGGTTTCTCAAATCGTGAAATGTGTTCAATGAAAATCTTAGGCGTGTGCCCAAGTCAAGGTTACGAGAAAAAAGGAAACTGACATTGCTAGAAATGTGATTTCATGCCAAGCTAAGAAGGATAAATCACCGACCAGGGAGTGAGTGCAGAGCATTGAACAGGACCTGCTCAAAGTAGGATGAAAAGCTGCCTGGCAGGGATCTGGCAATGCGTAGGGTGGCAGCCATATTTTAAGAGGCAGAAGGAAGACTTGCAATGGCCACGCACACTCCCTTAAGCATCTCTTGGTTGAAGGAAATGATGTTGTGATTCTAATAAAAAATTCATTGTTAGATGCAGAGAAATGGCTCAGTAGGAGAAACACCATGCAGAAATCCAAAACACGTCTCTATTCATTTCTCCAAGTTATAAATGAAGGTTAAGTGCTTTGCCAAAATAAGTACCTTATTATTATTACTCTGTGATTATTATTGCCCTTAGTGGTTCATGGAAGCAAGGAGAATTTGCAGAAAAGTCAGTGACAGGAGAGCGTAATGCACTCCTAAACTTTGTTCAGTATAATTTACAATTATAAGACGATTCTGTCTGTCCTGACAGCCTTCACACACACGGGCTTTTCCTAACAGGCTCACCTTTCTGAAGTCCAGGAACGGCAACACAAGAGGAATTCTCCAATTCCAGCTGCACGCACAGCACTTGGGCAGAGCAGCCTGTATAAGCAACCCAACGCCAAAAGGGTGTGGATCTATCGAAACGGGGGCAGACCTGCAGACGGCGCTTACGCCTGGGGCAGAACTATTTCAGGGGTGAGTCTAGTGTGAAAGGAGGTGTCCCACAGATCTGAGCTCACATCCCAGCTCTGACGCGTCTAGATTGTGAGGTCAGGCAAGTTATTTCACCTTCCTCAACTGCATTTTCTCATCTGCAAAATGGGACTAACACGTTCCTCACAGAGTTGATATGAGGATTAAATGGGCTTATGGGTGTGAAAATGTGAAGCCCAGTGCTGTCTGACACAAGTGTGAACCAAGATGCCACTTGGCCGGCAGAGAACAATGGCAGCCAAAGAGTAAAATTAAAACTTTAAAATAATTTTCCTGTTCTACTTTGAACCCAGATCACGAAAGAGCGATTTTTCCCCCATCAGGAATTACTCCCTAGGTATGTTCTCTGCAGGGAAGACAACAGTATCGATCGGAGGAAACCCACCATGTTCTCACTACCCAGAGCGGTGGAACCATGGCTGACTTTCACCTTCCAAATTTGGAACATGGACTAAGGAAAAAATGAATGCAGTTCATGTGTTGTTTGCAATATCAAGGAGATAATTCTAAAGTTTGACATTTTCTTAGTTGTAAATAGAAGTTTAGGCACCTCATCAATGGATTTTCATAGACTTTTAAAAAGTCTTACCTGTTGCAGCGATATCTTGAGTAGTTGTTTGGCTTTTTTACTTTGTGAAATGTTTTTATAAGTTTTTCTGGGACGAGAGCAAGTCACATAAAGATGTGATGTTGGCGGGTGCAGGGAAAGGCAAGACGGTGTGGTGGGCCAGCTGGAGGACTTCACGGAGGCCAGTGAGGGCACCAGGGTACCGGCACCTCAGAGGAGCTCTGCCTGAGGACGCTGACTTCAAAGTGTGAGAGACCACTCCTCTTCGGCAGGGTCTTTGAGTAAGAACTGTGAGAGCAATCGCATCTCAGAAGTTGACAACCAATCTGCTGTACTTGAGAAAGAAGACAGAAAAATGCAGAAAATGTCCTCAAAACCAAGAATACAAGTAAGGGAACTTCGTACACATGGGGAAAAAAAGAAAGTCATGTTAGAAAGAGAGTGAAAACTTTTTCAGTAGAGAACATTCTGGAAAAGGTTCTATAGCAAAGCTGGGGTCTTTCTTCCTTGCTGTTTCCTTCGAAAACTTCAGTTTGTGTTGTAGATACTAAGTCTTAAAATGCACTTAACCATTTGCAACTATAACTGACACATCGGTGAGAGAGGATGGAAAGATTAATAGACCAGGTGAAGGGTAGAGCAGGGGCGACAGGATTGCAGAGTGCCTGTCAGACTCAGGATAGCAAAAACTTACACTAACTCTTACAAAAATTACATCTATCTGGTGGAGGAGCGACTTTGATTTATGTGACTCTCACGTAGTGTATAAAAGGCACTCCATAAATATTATTCCATGTCATATAATTTTTCTATGAACTTCGTACATGAAGGGCATTGTGCTAGATGCTGTAAGGTATTGTTAATTGATGGATATGGAAAGGTTTTGAAAACTTTATTGCGCCGTATAATTGACAGGTTAACATCAACAGTAGTGGTAACAGTGGGAGGAATAAATAACACACGGTCTATGCTCTCAGTAAATTAATATTTCAAGTTGGCAAAAGCTTTTGAAAATCTATCAAAGTTTACTTGGGTTTGTAGAGAAATGGGCACTCTCATGCTGGTGGAAGTACAGCTTTTTGGGGGACAATGTGGCTGTGCATATCATAAGAAAATGTACTTCTAGAACTTTCCAAGGATATTTCCATGAATTTATGCAAAGATTTTTTGGTAAGAATATTTATCACAAGGCTATTTATAACACAGATAGATTAGAAATAATTTAAACACTCCTCAATAGGGAGTTGTTGAATTATAGTACATAGGATAGAATATTATAACAATTAAAACTAACTTTAGAAAGAATGACGACAATAAAGATGTTCAAGTTATGCTGAGTGGAAGACACATAATATAACATCCCACATGGAGTGGGATGCTGTGCACATCCGTGCACACACCTAGAAAAAGACTGGAAGGACTTTATTGTTGGAAGTATTTATTGGAGGTCTTATTATTGGTGACCTGATAAAGGTGGTATTTCTTTCCTGTGTGTTTTTCGGTGTGTTCCGTATTTTGTTATGCTGAACGCAGATTTTCCTTGTAAGAAAAATGTATTTGCTAAGGGAGTTGATGTTCCTTTTAGAGAAATACTATCAGCTTGTGATAAAGGTCAAGTCAGCAGCTCAGACAGGAAGTCTGGTAGGAGCTCAGAGGAGGGGGACGCCCTGCCCACCTGGGGTGAAGGAGAAAGGTCCACAGAGGAATCAATCAGGATTCTCATGGAACTTGAGAAATGGGTAAGATTCAGCATCTTAGGCAGAAAAAGCATTAACAAGGATGAGGGACACTGCACACAACGGTATGGACATTAGAATTCATAAATCCCATTAAGTAGATGGTGCTCGGACTGAGAAATAGGGAGAGAGATGTACAACCAGAGAGATTGTTTGCGAGCATGTGGTGGGCCCCACATACTATCTGCGTTGGTCTACTTGGCTGCCATAACACAATACCGCAGATTGAGTGGCTTACACAGCTGTGTAATTTATTTCTCACAGTTCTGGAGACCGGAAAGTCCAAGATCAAGGTGCCAGCAAGGGTTGGTTTCTGATAAGGACTCTCTTCCTGGCTTGCAGGTGGCTGCCTTCTCAGGCTGTGTGTCCTCACGCAGCCTCGCCCTCGTGTACACGTGGAGAGAGAGAGCTCCCATGTCTCCCTCCTCCATCCGATCAGGACCCCACCCTTATGACCCCGTTTAACCTTAATTCTGCCCTTAAAGGCCCTTTCTCCAAATGCAGTCACACTGAGGGTTAGAGCTTCAACCTATGAGTTTTAGGGGGACAGACTTCCATCCATCACACATCCCAGACTGAAGCGTTTGAGCCACGAGTTGTCTCTGAATGGAGGATTGTCGTGGTAAAGCAATGTTTGGGGAGATTAATGTGGCCTCAGGGTGTTGAAAGATACTTAGGAAATGTCCTGAAAGTTTTCTACACGTTATTTCTTCCTTTGCTTTATTTTTTAAAAATATTCTTTTAATCTTTCCTTTCTTTTTCCATGCTGTCTGTCTTGTTTTTGGGGACCTGCCTGAGCTCTTTGTGATCACTTAGGAACGGCTCCTTGCAGGCTGTCAGGCTGTAAAGAATACTCCTGGAGAATGGACTGTGCGAGTGAAACAAATGGACCACGGGAAGAGCACGGTTCAGACCTCACTGGGGACTCTGGCCAAAGAGGCTCAGAGTTTCTGTGGTTGGTACATTTACTAGCAGAGTGAGAAGCCAACACATCTCAGAGGTTCCACTCTGCTCTGTAATGAAACCCCAGACAGTGTCTGAGTCCCGTCTAGTGCAGACTCCCTTCCACTCCTTTCACTGCGGCCGCTATTTGGACGACTTACCCGCGTTCCTCCTACGCACCCTTTGGACATCGCCAGAGCAGCTCTCATCTCCAGCTGGTGTAGGCCCATCTGCCATCAGTGCGCCAAGGCGGCTCCCTCTCCAGGGTTAGTGGCTCTTTCTTCAGGGCCGACATCATTCTCTGATTTATGGTTTTATGATTGCCCGGGCCCCTCCTTCTCCTGTTCCGAAGCGTTTTTCTTCTCCCATCCCTGCATCATCTCTCTGATTGTGCAGAATCTCAAAACCAGGGTGTTCTTTCTCAGCCCAGCAGAGTTCTGAATGCATGAGCGGAAGCTGAAAGAATGAGAAACAGATCCTTTGATTTGTAGAGACAAGTCCCTCACATCCGCAGGCAATGTGCAATGGTTCTGAGATGCTCACGTGCCCACCCTGAGAACACCTGGTCTACGAAAGCTCGCTCACAAAATAGATGTGAGAGAGGAATTACGTATAGAACTTTGTTCCTTTATTATTGCAAAAATTGCAAACGTTTAATTTATATTACCCACTTTAAAGAAGATGCTTAAGTAAATTTAGATACATTCGAAAAACTGAGAATTAAGAATGTCATTAAAGGTCATAAGCTGACTACATATTTTACAACCTAATTGCAATGAAAGTGCCTTATTTTCAAAAGATTTTTGTAAACTCATTAACTTTGTCTCATAAAAGTGGCTCTTTGTGAAAATCAAGTGACATAGCTATATATTAACTCATATTTTGCATTTAGTATATGTTTTTATTAAACAACACTAATTTTTCTGATTATAAACAGAAAATATAATCTCTATAGAATAGTGACATTTTAGTGGTAAAGTAGGGAAAAATCTAAGAATTACCTTTCTGTAAGATCTTTTCAAGCTGCCGGAGTTTCTCCCAGAGATCTATCTGTACATATTTCTAGGACAGCCCCCACTGCTCCCAGCTCAGATAGGAACTCAGCCCTCACACCCTTTGGTCGCCTTGGAGCAGAAGGAAAATTAATAACTCTTATGGAATGAACTGTGTTCCTCAAATTCTTATGTTGAAGCCCTAACCCCCAATGTGACTGTGTGTGGAGGTAGGGCTTTTAGGAGGCAAGTAAGGTTCAATGAGGTCACAAGGATAGGGCTCTAATCTGATAAGATTTGTGGCCTTATAAGAAGAGGAAGGGAGCTGTCTCTCCCCGACCCTGTGAGGACACAACTGGAAGGCAGCTGTCTGTAAGCCAGGAAGAGAGTCCCTGCCAGAAACTGAATTGGCCAGCACCTTGATCTTGGGCTTCCAGCCTCCAGAACTGAAAGAAATAAATTTCTCTTGTTTCGTAGGCACTCGGTCTACAGCATTTGTCTTGGCAGCCTGAGCAGACTAAGACAGTGACTATTGTCATGGAAAATTTAGAAAAACCACAAAGGAAAACCATATGAGTCTATCGTAGTCTCTATGAAGTTTTTGATTATTTGAAAAACATTTATTCTGTTTTCTAGTTATAAAATAACATAGGGGCCACACCAGTGGCATAGCAGTTGGGTTTGCATGTTTCACTTCAGTGGCCCAGGGTTTGCTGGTTCGGATCCCTAGTGTGGACCTACGCACCACTTGACAAGCCATGCTGTGGCAGGTGTCCCACATGTAAAGTAGAGGAAGATGGGCATAGATGTTAGCTCAGGGCCAGTCTTCCTCAGCAAAAAGGAGGAGGATTAGCAGCAGATGTTAGCTCAGGGCTAATCTTCCTCAAAAAACCCCACAACATATAGTCATTGTATTAAAATTAGAAAAGAAAAAACACCAAGAATGAGTGAAAATTCTACCACCTTCAAATAACCACAGTTATTATAGTTTTGGCAGATATATTTCTATGGTTTCTATAGTTATATTTTTTTTGCCGTTATGATCATAGTAGATTACGTGGTGTATACAATTTTGCAATCTGCATTATTCACCTAACAAACTGTTGTGACTTTTCCCCCATATAATTTAACTTTCAGTGTTATTATTTTCAGTGGTGTCATCATCTTTTATCAAATAGACAGATTGTTATTTATTCATCCAGTTTTCTGTTGTTTGCCATTTAGGTTGTTTTTAAATGTTTGCTGTTATAAAGCATGCTCCAACAAACATTCTACATATAAACCCTTACTTAATTTCCTGATTATTTCTCCCAAAGAAATTTTTAGAAAGGTTGTAAGTCGAATTTTATAAACATGCTTGAGAATTTCAGTAGCCGTTGCTAAATTTTCTCCTAGGACTGTTTTGGGAGTCTGTGCTCCCACAGGTAGTGAGTGAGGCTCCCACCTGGACAGTCACCACGAGACAGCACCCCGTGGTGCAGCGCAGTCACGCAGAGACCTGCGCGTCCAGGCTGGACAGAGAAAACGCACTGTCTCCGATTTAATTTATAATGTTCTTTAAGTACCTGTAAAGTGATTTTGCTTTGTTTTATTTTGTTTGTTTTACTGTTTATTAGTCATTTGTGAATTTCCAGTTAAATCTTTTGCTGCTTTTCTATGGGAAGTATTTTTCACATCGATATGAGTTTTCTTTTTTTTAAGCAGGTAAGTCTATTATGTGTAACTTCATCATATTTATTATAACAAATTTCCAATTTTCCATTGTGTCTATGGGATTTTTTAATGTACAGAAATTAATACATTTTATAGGTTTGTTCATTGCTTTTAATGTTTAAATAGTCCTTTACCGTCCTGTGGTCATATAAAGATTCATATGATTTTTCTTCAAATTTTTTATAGTTAAGTTTTTTCTGGTTGTAAAATTTGAGTGAAGCTATTTTCTCTGCTTTGTTTGTTGGCTTAAATTATCTCAGCCCTACTTGCTGACTAATCATTTTTGTTCTCCCCACTGAGTTGGAATGCCAACTTTATAACACACTAAACTCTGATATATACTGGCTTCTGTTGTTAGGCTATCTAATGCATCTGACACTTGGAGAATTAGTATAGCTTTACAATCTATTTTAATACAATAGGAGTTGCCTATTGTTACACTTTGCTTTTGGATTTTGCTTGAATACTCTTGCCTGTTGATTCTTATAGATGAATTTTGGAGTCACATTTCAGCACCCTGAAATCATCCTGCAGGGTTTCGACTGTAGCTGTCTGAGGCTATTCATTAAATTCATAGGAACTGAACATTTTACAAAGTTCCGTCTCTGCTGCCAAGGTGAAGTCTGTGGCACTCTGTTATACACATGTGTCTCTTTTCCTGTCCTTCTTTACTAAGCATTCTTCTTTTTTTGTTTTTTGTTTTTGGTGAGGAAGACTGGCCCTGAGCTAACATCTGTGCCAATCTTCCTCTATTTCATATGTGGGATGCCTCCACAGCATGGCTTGATGAGCAGTATGTAGGTCTACGCCTGGGACCTGAACTTGTGAACCCTGGGCCACCAAAGCAGGGCATGCAAACTTAACCACTATGCCATTGGGCTGTCCCCAAACATTCTTCTTTTTGTTATGAATTTCTCATTTAGTTCACATAAATTTTCTAAGAATGAACTCGTGTTAATTTCACATGTTGATGATCTTACCTATTCCTTTAGCAGAACTATTTCTCTTATTCTGATTTTATGCTTTATTGCATTGGTTATAATCATAAAAATAAAGATTCTTAGTGAAGGAAATAGAAGAAACAGCATTTTTTGCCCCATGAATAACTTGAAAGTTAGAATGCTGTGGTTTTTCTTTTCCTTGCCCATGTCACTTTTTGGTGCCTGTGTTCCTGACCACTTTTGTTGCAGCTGTATCTGTTCTACTGGTCTTACTGCTCAACATTAGTCAGTTTATCTTATGACCTTCCCACAGTGAAGGACTTTCATTCATTTCATAATAATCTGAAATGTATGTGGGTGATAGGTTTTCTGAGTTTTTGTACACATCTTTAATTTCCTGTAGCCAAAAGTAATAATTTAGTTGGATACTGAATTCTTATGTTAAAACCTTTTCCCCTAAAAACTTCATAGATTTTGCTCCATTTTCTTTGGTATTGATTGTTTCAGAAAACAGGTCCAGACATAACTGAATTTTTCCCCCATGTCTGAAATTCATACTTTTCATTCAGTTATATTTAAATGTTAGTCATTTTTTTCATTAAATTTGCCTTACCCTGGGTTAGCCTTTTTGATCTGAAGACATGGATCTTTCTTTGGGACAGGAAAGTTTTCTTCTATTTTTTTGATAATTGCTTGAGTTTAATTTATTCTGGATTCTTCTCCAGTAACACCAATAATGTGTAGGTTTAATACCTGATGTCCTGACATTCCAGATGTTTGACTTTTCTCTCATAAATTTTATGTCTTATCCTTTCTCTGTATCCTGTGAGATTTTCTCAACTTAGTCCTCCCTAATACTGGTTTGATTTTCTCCAGTATTGACTCTGCTTTTTTCTGCTTCTAAGACGGATTTTAATTCTGCTGTTGAGTCTTTTATTTCCTTACCTTCTCTCCTCTTCTCCGTCAGCTCTCTATTCATCCCACTTTGAAACCCTACTCCTTTTCTTACTAGCTGTATGACCTTGGTCATGATATTTAACCTCTCTGTTCTCCACTTTTCTCATCAATAAAAGGAGGGTAATAATTATTTCCCTAGGGTGAAATTAAGTGTTCCCTGGAAACTTTGAGAAAATTTTTTAGCTCGTAGAAATGTGCTAATAAATTTTAACTCCTGTTGTTGCCATCGTCATCATACTCATCATTGTCGTCATCATCATCATCATTATCATCTCTGCCTGCATCTCAGCAATGTTCCTTTTCTTTAAGCTGTTATCTCAATTCTGTGTGTGTGTTTATGGAAGTCATGTTTTATTGAATTTTGGGATCCCAATACAGATACTCTCTAAAATGTACTACTGCTGTAAATCTTCTTCTGAGTCTTCACTTTGAGTATAGTTGTACCCATTTTTGTGGTGTAGAATATTTTCATAAGCCTAATATTATTGCTATTGTTCATGTTTTTATTTAGACCTCTTTGTACAAGGTAAGGTCTCTTCACAGTAGATAGGATAGATTAGTTCTCTTTGGCTCCCCTAAACTTTGACTTGGGCGCTGTCAGATCCTGCCCTCAGTTTCAGTCAGAGAGCTGGTCCACACGCACAGGATTTAGCCAAATTGCTGCCGACTAGCTGTTAGTTAGCGGCAGGGGTAGAGCTGCCTTTAAGAGCACTCTCCCTCTGCTCTTCTCTGACCATCCACTCTACAGAGGGGAGTGTATTCCTGGATAATTTCAGCTGTTATTCAGTTCAGTTCATTTCTCCCTTGCTCAGAATAGGGGGTGAACCCTGCAATCTCTGGACCGCATTGTCTTGTCACTCTCTTGTCTTGCTCCGTGTTACTGATTCATTTTCCAGATGCGAGGTGTCATTGTGTGCCCAGTTCTGCCCCAGGCCAGGCTGCGTTGCTGTGAGCTGTGGCCCCTAAACACAGCTGAGAAAGAAGAGCTGATGGTGATGGGGGCCCGGGTGGACCTGGCTCCTGCGTCTTTGGGGACAGTTGCTTGCCCTGCACGGCAGGCAAGAGTGATGCGGGCATGCGTGCGGCTTCTCGCTTGTCTCCGCTGCCTCCTCTCAAAGCCCTCTCCTCACTTTCCCGGACCTGCCCTCAGGGGTCTGGCACGTGCTGGCTAATCTTTCTAGTACTGTTGACACTTTGCATCTGTACATGTGTTTTTATGAACATTTCAGGGAAAATTGAGAGAAATGAAATAAGGCCCCTCAAGATAGTTTTAAAATTTACCGAGTAAAATCATCAAAAAAGACTTTCTAATCATAGAGTCGTAGAGTCGGAGAGATCTTAGACCAAAACTTTGATTTTATAGTTGAAAAGACTCCTTGGTGGGGTGTTGCCTGACCTGTCGCGATGAGACAGGCCAGCGCCCCTGGGCTTCTCAGCTCCAGGTCGATGCTTCTGTCCTTCTAGCTCCTTGCTCATTGCCAAAATAATAACTTAAGCTATTCTGACAAGTGTAGATTCTCAAACCAGAGTTTTTCATATTTAGGCCTTTCTTGCACAGCAAGAGGCCTTTTTCCACATGGAAAATAGAGGACTAAAGAAAAAGCCACTGCAGAGGGCTGAGGCTCCCCATCGGTCAGGCCCTTCCTCCCACCGCCTTCTGACAAGTATAAGTTTAACGGATATTCAAGTCGGGTGATAGTTCTCTCGGAGGAGTTGATTCTTTAACTCTTAATTGCGTTGTGACATTCCACATTCCAGTATGTCTGTCCCTCTGTGTTGCAGCTGCTGGATGACTGCTCCTCTCGCCTCGGAATGGCCCAGCCAACCAGAGCACTGTACACCCCAGGCGGAAAGCCCCTTCACTCGTGGGACGACATAGAGCGAGATATGGTCGTCTGTGTGTCCACAGGACACAGCTTTACAACCCAAGAAGGTATGGGTGACAGTGCTTTTCCATCAAGGTTTTGAAGAATTAAAGCATTCAGTCTTTTCTTCAGAGAGCTTACTGGCTGAATTTTATATCCCATCTGGATGATTTTTAGTAATTGTCCTCCTCCACATTTTTCTACTCCATGTTACTTAAGTCAAGTTTGTATATTAATTTAGTGCATTAAATTATATTTAGTCTTGAAGCCTTATCCAAGGAGCTGATTTGAAGACACTTTAAAAGGCGTCTTGGAAGATGCAGGCACAGCTCGGAGATATTGTGGGTTCAGCTCCAGACCACTGCAATAAAGCAAATAAAGCGAGTCACATGAATTTTTTGGCTTCCCAATGCATTTTACACTATGTTTACACTATGCTGCAGTCTATGAAGTGTGCAATAGCATTATGTCTAGAAAACCAATGTACACACCTTAATTAAGGAACACTTCATTGCTAAAAAATGCTAACCAGCGTCTGAGCCTTCAGCGAGTTGTAGTCTTTCTGCTGGCAGAGGCTGTTGCCTCACTGTTGATGGCTGCTGACTGATCAGGGTGGTGGTTGCTGAAGGCAGTAGTGGCTGTGGCAATTTCTTAAAATAAGACAACAATGAAGTTTGCTGCATTGATCGACGCTTCCTTCCATGAACGATTTCTCTGTAGCATGCAGGGCTGTTTGATAGCGTTCTACCCACAGTAGAGCTGCTTTCAAAATTGGAGTCAGTCCTCTCAAACCCTACCTCTGCTTTATCAGCTAAGTTTATATAATATTCTAAATCCTTTGTTGTAATTTCAACAATCTTCACCAGCAGTAGATTCCATCTCAGGAAACCACTTCTTTGCTCTCTATAAGAAGCAACTCCTCAGCCATTAAATCTTTATCATGAAATTGCAGAAATTCAGTTACATCTTCAGGCTTCACTTCTAATTCTAGTTCTCTTGCTGTTTCCACCACATCTGCAGTTACTTCCTCCACTGAGGTCTTGAACTCCTCATTAGGGTTGGAATCTTCTTCTTCCAAACTCCTGTTAATGTTGACATTTTGATTTCTTCCAGTGAATCACGAATGTTCTTAGTGGCATCTAGAAGGGTGAATCCTTTCCAGAAGGTTTTCAATTTACTTTGCCCAGATCCATCAGAAGAATCACTATCTATGGCCACTGTGACCTCATGAAATGTATTTCTTAAGTAATAAGACTTGAAAGTCAAAATTACTCCTTGATCTGTGGGCTGCAGAATGGATGCTGTGTTAGCAGGCATGAAAACAACATTAACTTAATTGTACATCTCCATTAGAGCTCTTGGGTGATCAGGTTCATTGTCAATGAGTAGTAATATTTTGAAAGGAATCTTTTTTTCTGAGCAGTAGGTTTCAACAGTGTGCTTGAAATATTCAGTAAACCATGTTGTAAGCAGATGTCCTGTCATCCAGGCTTTGTTGTTCCATTTATAGAGCACAGGCAGAGTAGATTCAGCATAATTCTTATTAAGTGCCCTAGGATTTTCAGAAGGGTAAATGAGCATTGACTTCAACTTAAAGTCACCAGCTGCATTGTTAGCTCCTAACAAGAGAGTCAGCCTGTCCTTTGAAGCCAGGCACTGATTTCTCTCTAGGTATGAAAGTCCTAGATGGCGTCTTCTTCCAATATAAGGCTGTTTTGTCTACATTGAAAATCAGTTGTTTAGAGTAGCCACCCCCATTAATTATCTTAACTGAATCTCTAGGTAACTTGCTGCATCTTCTATACCCGCACTTGCTGCTTCCCCCTGCACTTTCATGTTATGGAGACAGCGGCTTTCCTTAAACTTCATGAACCAATGTCTGCTGGCTTCAAACTTTTCTTCTGCAGCTTCCTCACCTCTCTCAGCCTTCATAGAATTGAAGACACTTAGGGCTTTGCTCTGGATCAGGCTTTGACTTAAGGAAATGTGGCTGATTTGATCTTCTATCCAGACCACTGAAACTTTCTCTGTATCAGTAATAGGGCTGTTTTGCTTTCTTTTTATTCATGTGTTCACTGGAGTAGCTCTTTTAATTTCCTTCAAGAACTGTTCCTTTGCATTCATGACCTGGCTAACTGTTTGGCACAAGAGGCATAGCTTTTGGCTTGTCTTGGCTTTTGACATGCCTTCCTCACTAAGCTCAATCATTTCTAGCTTTTCATTTAGAGTGAGAGATGTGAGACTTTCCTTTCACTTGAACACTTAGAGGCCACTGCAGGGTTATTAATTGGCCTAATTTCAATATTGTGTTTCAGGGAACAGGGGGACCCGAGGGGAGGGAGAGAGATGGAGGAGCAGCCAGTGAGTGAAGCAGTCAGAGCACACACAACAATTAAGTTCACCGTCTAAAACGGGTGCAGTCCATAGCACCCCAAAACATTTACAATAGTAACATCAAAGATCACTGATCACAGGTCACCATAACAAATACAATAATAATGAAAAAGTTTGAAATATTATGAGAATTACCAAAATGTGACACAGAGACACAAAGTGAGCAAATGCTGTTGGAAAAATGGCACCCATAGACTTGCTTGACATAGGGTTGCCTCAAACCTTCAATTTGTAAAAAATGCAGTATCCAGGAAGCATAATAAAGTGAAACTCAGTAAAATGAACCGTGCCTGTGTGGCCTTAGCACACACGCCAAGGAGACGGGGCTCATTGACTTCCTCCTTTTCACGTTATTTAAAACTTAATGTTTATTAATCTTAACGATACAGGTTGCAGATTTCTTTTTTTTAGTAATAAGTAAATATATGCTCATTTTATTAGCTTGTCTATTCCTTGATAATTTTCTTTGATAAGTGATAGAAATGGAAAGGAACATATATTTGTTATTAAACCAACATTTGCACTTTATTCTATTTATCCTGAGAAATTTAAAGCCACTTTCAGAGGGTAGGCATATGTTAGAAAAGACATAATTGTCAGGAAATTCTGAAGAACACAACACTTCAAAGGAAATTAAAAGATGAGAAGTGAATTACCTGGGATCCCTGAAATAGCTCTTGCTAGATTATTTCTTTTAAAAGTCGCTGTAGAATTATTATTACTGTGTTATGTGTAAGGTACATAAACCAAAACTTTTCAAACAGTGGCAGTCATATCTCTACATTTAGCCCAGAAGGGACAAAAGTATAGGCGTGCAGACTACAAAGTAGGAAGACCAGGATTTACTGGGACGCCTGGCACTGTTCCGCGGGAGGCCACAGACCTGCCTCCAGCACCGTCCTCCATCAAGGAGGAGGCTCTGATCTCTGGAATCTTTGTATTCTGTTATCCCCACCGCTCACCATTACCCCTCCCCCAGCTCCTGGTGACCCTCACTATGTGGTGACTTAGAAGAACACATCAACAGTGGGGTTCTGTTCTTCAGTGTTAGTTGACAGCTTTCTGAATTCTGAAGAGTGCATAGACTGTAAAAGAAATACAAGCCAGGTTCCCTCCTTGAAAGAGTTTTCAATCTAATTATGTACAAGAACACACTTGAAATATTACAGCACAATCGAACAGTAAGCAAACAAGTAGTGCAGTGGGAGGTACTGCCCCAGTCCCCTTCATTCTTTATCCTTAATCTTCCCCACTCTTGGGATGGCCTTCTGGTGCTCAGATCCCACCGCCTGGCCTCCCGGTGTTCACTGGGGCTTTCTGATAAATAAAGCTAAGTAGGCTGCAGGCAACCCAGCCAAAAGGGGATCCAAAACACACAGAGAAATGTAGGCTGTCTTCCCAGAGCAAGCTTGTTACCAATAAGGACTGTGGAGCGAAGAGGGGGAACTGTAATTACGAGCTAATGGGGCTCTCGCTGCCATCCCCCCGTGCCAGCTCCGCCGGCCTTCCACAAGGCTGTGGAGACAAACATGCGTTTCCAGGTCTTCAGTTTTGTAACCACATGGATCACTGTGATGTGAAAGTTGATTCTCTTCCTTTGAAAGTAGGTCCCCATATTACATTTTATATTGACGGTGAAAGGGTTAGTGGTTTTCTCTAATTGTCTAAGGTTTTTCCAGTGGGTGATGTATGTTCTAGGAAACCTGACTGATAGCAAAGAGTCTAATTTAGTTGTTCTTTAGAAACTTGTTTTACTGTTGAGTTGCCGTTTTCTTGTTTTTCTTGATATGATTAAGTTAGGAATAATCATTTAGTAGAAATCTAAATATTCTGAATGCTTTAAAAAAGAAAAGAGAGAAATGCCGCCAGCATAGGCATCCATATGAAGGGACATTCAGTTAATCATTCTACTCATAGTTTTTCTGTGACCTACTGGCTTAACTATGTAGTAGAAAATAAGGCAGCCAGGGAATTTCAAACCTAAACACTCTACAATAACATTTTATGTACTATAATGTAAAAACATTTAGCATGTGAAAGTTAGTCGTCAAAGAATCACACTAGGCTTTTGAAAAATGGATTTGTTTTGGCAAAACAAATCAGGCTCTGTTAGAATGGTTTCTTTCACACGAACTCCCGACAGAACTAAAAGAGTGCTTTATGCCGTTTGTCGTTCAATCTGAACACTGTTCTCACTGTTGTGTTTACCATCTTTTCAGTGGGTTCAATTTTCAGACCGATCCTAGGTTAGCTTCCAATTCAGGCTTTATTAAAGCCTGGAAGGAAGCCCTTTCTAGCGACTGCCCTTCAGTAGAAATCCAAAGAATGTCAACACATATCTGATGTGATAACCAAGTCAAGTGTGTAACGAGAGAGTCCAGCGCGAGAGCCGAGGACCTCTACATTGACTTGTCTCTCAAAATAATTTTTTTAACAGAGCTAAAGCAACTGTTGGAGGTCAGAGCAAATTACGCCAGGATCCGACGGCAGCAGGGCCCTCAAGCCACAGACATCGTGGTGTTGCCATCCTCAAAGCTGCGGTCTCTGGTGAGTGTATGTGGTGAATTCCCGTTGACCTGTCCTCCTGGGTGCCATGTCTCACGGGGGTAGTCTGGGTGTCCACGCTCATGTGCTTGCTGTGATATGATGACCAAGCATCCTTTTTAATTTTACCCAGTCTCTTCCAAAAGTTTTTACCACCACATTTTACAGAGTGGCATTTGATGCCTCAAATCTGTTCTTGGAAAGGCAACAAAACCAGACAAAGCAATGCCAGTAAAATAACTATCTTAGGTGTATTTTCTTCCAGGGGAAAAAAAAGAAAATTACTAGCTATTATTGAAAAATAATTTAGTGGGGTCCAATAATATATATATATATATATATATAAAATTTAGTGGCATCAAGTAGTATATATTATAATATATATAATATATATAATATATATGTATATATAATTTGATAATAAAATAGACTCTGACCACATAACACTAAATTTGACCCAAAGTGATGTTTTTCTGGCTCAGCCACCATATTTTCCAAACCTCTGTGTTAAAATCCTACATTTACTGGATGGAGATGAAATGGCTGATGGCCACATGAGTGGGCCTTTCCTTCTGCAGCTTCCCTTCAGTCTGCCCTGTGGCGACAGTCCAGGACGTTTATGGGGCTGACTAGATGTTGTTCACAGAGTGAAGCTGGATACTTCCTGACGTAAACTCAGCCATCAAAAGTAACAGACTGTGTCCTCAAGACAGACGCTTGGGGAAAGGATGTAGGCGCTCTTTAAAAGAAAAGTCAGGTAGGGTTTTTTGTTTCTTTTAAGGGAACAAGGGAGATCCTTAGCAATCTTAGGTATCAATCCTACAGGAAGAGAAGAACTTACCTGTTAATTTCTTCTTGCAATGAAGAAAGAATCTTGTTTTTATTAAAAATAGCAGTGATAAACCAGAGTTTGGTTTCTGGTCGTGGTGGAAAATTTCCAGAGAAATACTCTTCTTCTCTCTGTTCCTCTGAAAGCCACTCACAGCTCTGCCTGAATACCAGTTGCAGCCTGGCTAGGTGAGTAAGAATGGCTCAGCCGCTCCCTCCTGCATCCCCCGCTCTAACGTGACGCGGGGAGGCAGTCAAACCCAGTTACTGAAGGAGGCTCTTGGTAATTGCGGCAAAAAGCCTCGTGTTTACTCCCAGTCTGCAGTCAGTGGGGCTGCCTGGACACCACCACAAGCAGCGCACGTGGTCCGTCACGCAGGCTGCCCTTTTGCAGATTGCGTCCTGTGAGATGTTAGATGGGAAGGCATTCCAGGACAGCTCTGTGATAGAAGGAGAAAAAAGCTGCATGTGACACCCATTTTGCTTTTCCTTTTTTAACAAGAACATCGATGCAAGAGGGGTTAAGGGATGTGTTCGGGTCAGAAAGAGGGCCAAGGGGAGCCTTGCCTGCTGGGCCTCTCCTTAGAACGGCTGGATCACAAGTGCCGTAGACACAGAACTTATTTTTTTTCAAAATTCCTTGAAAACAAAGGCATTTCTCTGGGTGCAAAAGCACCTATCATTTTGCTGCCAAGGAAAAGTTGATTTGCTATGAAAATGGCATAATTTCACCCTAGATCAAACGTGCAAATTCTCATGAAGTCTTCACGGTTGCATGTGAACACGCCTGAAGCGAAAATTGGTAATATCACACAAGGCTGTCTCCGGCACCAGGAGACACAGGCAAACGCCTAAGTGAACTTCTCCATTACTAGTAAATGGGATTTTAGATGTAATGTAACAGTCATCAACACATCACGTTTTACCAGCAAGGCAGTGATACTTACTTTGTTGACGACGGCATGCCCGGGCGTCTCGGCAGTTCATGACCATTTTACCTTAGACCAAGAGCAGCCCTGCTCTCTCCTTGTCACTGACCTTCCTCTTTGGCTGGCCAGGAGGTGGACGGGGGTGCACTTACCCACCTTCAGCAAGGACTATAGAATAAGACCTCTGTAATTCTGTTCAGCCCTCCTAGGGTTTTAATAAACCCTGTAATTTCCTTTGGGAACATGTTTATCAAATGTGAGTCAGCCTCATCTATATAAGTCACATTTCAACATTTTTCTACTAGAAACCATTTATTATTCAATTCTAAAGCAACCATCCCTACATCCGTCGCTTTCTCCAGAAATTTATTTCCTGCTGCTTCACAAACACCCTTAAGGTGATCCAGATGTTAGTCAACAGCACACTAGCATTTGCGATTGTCCTCAGGAGGACGAATTTTCTGGATTTTTCTGCCCCACCTCCAGCTTTTGTTGCCTGATTAAGTGCTGGGGTGAAGTTGCATGTTTCTAAGCAAGCTAACTAAAATCGATATGCCTGAAGGTTTGACACGCATGTCGAGGCTAACTGACAGCATTTGTAAAGAAGCAGCATTTAGTCTGGGGGCTCACACCAGCTTTGTAAAACAGGACACAAGTGTGAAAGTAGCTTTGTAGAGAGAGAATCCTGAATTTCCATTTTTTTCTTGATTGTTCATGATAAATATTTTTTGTGGATCAAGAAAACAAAGCAACACACAAACAACAACGACAACAAAATGGTAAAGGTAAATCTGTCCTCTGTCTTGGGAGTGTCACCGACAGTTGTGCCGAGTGGCTTCCGCAGCGTTTGTGAGCGAAACTTGTGCGACAACCCAGGTGCACTGAGTGTCACTGAGTTTTGTGAGTCACCAGGGCGGCAAATCTTTTCCAGCATCGTTTGGAAGGGAGTGATCAAAACCCACAGGTCTGTGTTATTCCAGATCATCACAAAATCAGATACAAACAGTTAAGTGGAGGCTGGGCCCAGTGGTGATCCTCAGTTGTTTGTCTTAAACCAGCGGCTCCAGCTCCCTCCTGCCTCTGAGCACATCTCAGCCCTTCCTCAGGCTGGGAGAGCAGAAAGAAGGAGCAGCAGTTTCCTTTTCAATATAATGAACTAGAATTCTGCATACGTGGCGTAGTTTGGGGCAGCTTGGCCAAAAGCGACTGCAACGGCGGTATCAACAGAGACCACTCGGGCGAGTCTGACCAGAGTACGTGGACGACTCGCGGCGGCGGGTGTTCAGTGGGGCCTGCTGCCTGTCGGAGGATTGTCTGATTCTGTGAGTCTGTGTCGTGAAACTCCCATCGACAGGCTGCCACCCTGTACCGTGCGTGCAAATAGAAATGTGCGAGG
Organism: Equus caballus; assembly: GCF_041296265.1. Lineage (NCBI taxonomy): Eukaryota > Metazoa > Chordata > Mammalia > Perissodactyla > Equidae > Equus > Equus caballus. Next base: position 99,153,377 of record NC_091690.1, on the reverse strand, counting down.
GGAGGCAGTGCTTGTGCACATGGTGGGACGGCTGGGGAGCGGGGAGGGAAGGAGACAGGAAATTGCGTTTCATGGCAGTAAAATGGAGATTCTGCGTTAGCTGTCTGTCGCCCATCGCCTGCAGCATCCCTGCCGGTTTGGGGGTGGATGCGAAGTTCATTCACCACGGGATCCTTCAGGTCCTGGCTTCCCAGTCCTAGACATCTGGGACTTGGGAATTAACACTGGGGTCTCAGCCCGAGTGCAGATGCTGGAGCAGGTCAGCTTGTCAGACTAGCCGGGCGCTCCGAGGGCAGTCCCCAGAGGCCGCCCCCAGCAGCTGTGTTTTAAAGGAAATGGGCCAAAGGCTCACTCTGCTGACCTGACGCACAGTCGTGCTGAGAGGCTTGGAGGGGAGGAAGGCCTCTGGGGCTGTCGGGGTCGGTGCCTGGCGCCCGGTCCTGCCCACCGCTGTCTCCCTCTTCCTCCTTTCCGTCCATCTCCCTGCTTTTCTCCTTCTTTCCTCAGTCTTCCCTGCTTTTCTCCTCGCAGGGCCTTCAAATCCCGCCTTTCATTTTACAAACAACCCTCCCTGGACCGATGTGTGGATCAGCGAGGGACGCTTCCTTAATGTGATTCTCAAAGTTTAATGTGCACAGGAATCACCCTGGGAGCTTGACGAAATACCCCGTCCCGGCTCCATCAGGGAGGTTCCTATTCCGTAGCCTGAGGTGCAGCTGGGAGTCTGTGTTTAACAAGCCCCAGGGACTCACAAACTCGGCCAGGAATTTGTGCCTGTCGCTGGGCCTGGCTCCAGCTTCAAGAGCACTGAGGACCTCTTCTGCTCGTGTCGGGGGCTGTGAAGGCAAAGCAGCACTGGCTGTGTGTGTGAGCGCTTGTGTGTGAGTGTGCGTGTCCTCGGGCTCCTCATCACCATTTCTTTGCGAAATCGTGCAAATGTTCTTGGGTCGGCACTGACCACCCAGCTGCTGTAACCAGGACTGGATGTTGGAGGCAAAGCCTGTGGGTTTGAGGCGTTGAAGCTCCATGTTAATGAGACTGTCCTCCGTGCTGATGTTGTACAGGTCACAAGAGGAACATCAGGGCTCCGGTCCGGGTCTCAGGGAGCAGAGGAATTTGGGGGTGGGGAATTGGCCGGCTTCCTGGAGTTTTCCTATGCATCTTTGTATGTGAAAAGAGAGAGCTCTGGAGCAGGGATGGGGTCCTGTTTGCCAAAGCAACCCTCCCTCCACTGAGGGAGCTGCCCGCTGCGGGGCAGCTGGCCCTTCTGCTGTGGGTCTGCCCTCAGTCTAGTTAGTGCAGAAGCCTGAGCCACGTGTCCTTGGCTGCTCGTCTGTAAGGGCGCCAGTCCTCTGGACGTTATTTTAGTTCCATTACAAGTGCTCCTAGAAAAATTAATTTTCAGGGTAGTTCTCTTGTCATATAGGTTGGGATCAGACACTTCCCCTAGAAGACAGAAAATAGAAAGAAAATTAGTTGTTTAAAGAACTAATTCATACATATACAGTCATGAGCCACATAACAGCGTTTCAGTCAACGACAGGCCACATGTAACGAGGGTGGTCCCGTAAGATTTGTACACACAGCCCGGGTGTGCAGTAGGCTGTACGTCTAGATTTGTGTAAGCGCCCTCCATCATGTTCACACAACCACAAAATTGCCTGCAACGCATCTGTGAGGACATGCCCTGTCGTAGTGACCAGGCACTGTATGCAGACAGGCACTCGCTGTTCTCGCGGCTGGGCGTGCAAAGGTGAGGTGACAGACGTGCCGCTCCGTCGACAAGGCAGAGCCCAGGCTGTGGAGTAAGAGGCGTGGGCTGAGGCAGAGGGTGGGCATGAGTCAGGTGGTGGAGGCTCTCCTGGGTCCCGCTGGGAGTGTGGACTTTTCTTTTTCAAGAGCAGTGGGGAGCCATTAAAGGGAACTTCTGTGAGAGCTGGACTAGCCGTTGTGTGTTAGATTAAGCTTGCTCAGGCTTCGGGGTATAGAGTTGTATTCGGTTGACCCCCGGTGATGGAGGTTTGTTGGGAGGGTTCACAAGGAAGTGAGCAAACCCAGGAAAGCCCGGCGCACAGGCTTCCTGGTCCCTCTTCAGCATGCATGGCCTTCTGTCCGAATGGCCTCCCGGGCGTCTGACTTCCCTGCTTCTCTGTGCTTCTTGCTTCTGCTGTGCGCTGTCTGCTTCTCCCGGTGTTCTTGTGCTCTGTGCTAAACGCTCACTTGCCTTACTGATGGCTTCTGCTGCTTCATGGCTTCTGTTTCCTGCCTTCTCTTTGTGTTTCTTTTGGCTCCAGGACCACTCCGCCATCTGAATTACTTTCTTTGTGTCTTCTAAAGGAAGACTGAATGGCTGGAGGCCAGCCAATAGCTGCCTTTTGCTGGTTCCCTTAGACTCGGATGTCAGGGATCACGTGGTACAAAGCACATCTTGCGGGTGTGAGCAATGGTGTGGGCTGATCCTTCCGCAGGAAGCTGTGCACGGGGCTGGTTTTCGAGGCTCCATGGCAATTTCAGGATAGACCGTGGTTCTGCCCTCCTTATGGTCCTTTTCTCCCTTCCCCACTGAGGGACGAAATTAGCAATGGAGTCTAGGCTGTCACATTCCTCTTGAGGCACTGGCCCTGATGAGTGACCTCGGGGACCTTTGCTCTACAGGCAACACAAACTTGAGGCTGGACTCTGTGACTTTGGTTACAACATCAGGATGCTTATGAGTTGGACTCTTAAGTTACACTTTGGAATACAACCAAGTGTGTCTGAGGAGGTGGATCTCACCAAGATATCCTGGCAAAACTCAAGACACCCTGGCCTCTGGGCCATTTTTTCCAAGTCTGTTCAGAATGCAGCCCTGTCTATCAACATCCTCTTGCCTCTGTTTATGGTGGTCGTTTTGATAGGCTGAGTTCTGTGGTAGATTTTGATTTTTGTTACCGTCTCTCCCTCCCCCGACTCTGCAAGCCCAGCCTAGCTAACAGTGTTCTCCGTGTTGACATGTGAGTTCCTCTCGCTGGGCTCGGCAGTGGTCTCCTATGCTTGAGTTCTAAGTCCTGTTACGCGCCTGGACGTCCATGGAGCAGTCTTGGCTGTGAGAGAATGCATAGCTCCCATGGAAATGTTCAGCTGGGCTGCAACCACATGCTGCCTCAGGATTAACCGAGGTTGTGAGGGTGGAGCCCCCATGAATGGAATTAGTGCCCTTGTAAGAGCCACGAGAGAGCCTCTGTCCTCCGCTCTGCCCTCTGCCTTGCAAGGATGCAACGAGAAGTCAGCAAACCAGAACCTGACCGTGCTAGTGCTCTCATCTCAGACTCCAGGCTCCAGGCCTGTAGGAAGTAGAGGTCTGTGGCTTGTGAACCTGTGGTGCTTGCTTACTGCAGCCCGAGCTACGACATGCATCAGCACATCAATCCACAGAGCACCGCAGAACCTTCTTACAGACCAAGCCTTGCACTTGTCAACAAGACAGTGTAGACTGACTACATTTCCTTTATCACAAAGCAAACCAAATCAACGTTGATTATGGTTCCTTCTTTGCCAGCTGTAGCTTTCAAAACACTCCTCAGGCCTGAGAAAGCAGAAGACACTGTCCTCCCCTCAGAGCCCAGATGGACCCTCTGCTGCAGGCAGCCGGGCTTGGAACAGGAAGTGTGTCACCCGTCCTCAGGTGTGATGATTTGTGGCTGAGCAGGGAGAGCCTGCGCCCTGAACCACATGCCCCCAGTGTAGGCAGGCTGAGGGAAGATGAATGGCATTATGAGACGGACATCTGAATGTTTTGTATTAAATTAGTCCCACAGAGCACCCAGAATTCTCATTCCATAAATCACAAAGCAAAGTAAACTCACTCCCACGTTCGACTGGTGGGACTTCGGCCTGCGGTGTCATAGATAATCTGAGAACAGTTCAACATTTGTCTGAAATAGTAGTAATTTTCAGCATTTTTACTCAGGGTGTAGAGGTGACCCAGACTGATCTGTTGCCAGGAACAGCGTGTAAATGGGAGTCACTAGTTTAGGAGATTTCCAGACAAGAGCCACTGTTCCTCCCCGTCCCCATCCCACAGGAGCTGCTGGGTGCTGGGGCCGAGATGAGCCAACTTCACCCCCGGGGAGCAGGCCCCAGGAGCCTGGCCTCACTCGTCCTCTGCTAGGTGGCTGTTGTGGCGCAATTATGAAATCCACCTTCACCTTGTCTTGGTCTGAGCATCAGAGAGCTAGCAAGGACCTGGATTCCCCTAAAGCCACATCTCTCTTCAATGATAGAGGCTTATTCTGAGAATGTTTTGTACATCTTTGGATCTGTGCCGGATCCTCTTATTCCTGGACTGACGTTGTGCCTACTGGGACCCAGTACAATGGGAGGAACATCCGCCTGCACTTCCTGAGTCCATTTGGCTCCACACTAAAGGGCTGAGGGCCTGTCTGAGCTGTTGCTCCTCTTCTATGAAATGAGGCCAGTAGACGCTTCCACCCCTAAAGTGCCACCCAGCCTTCCAAGTCTGATTCTGATTCAGGAGCAGATGAGATTGGGCACCAGGAGTTGGGACAGCTGGAATTCCAGCTGGCCCCGGGAGGCCCCTCTCTCCTCTTGGTAGGGACTTTCTACAGGTGTTCTAGGACCTGCATCCTGATCATCTTCCCCCTCAGAAGCCCAGTCCAAATTTCACCAGAGTGACAGAGGGAGGCCATTGCCCAGCTTTGTGATGGTTTCTCCCAGGAAAGATTTCTGGACTTGGTGTCGAAGGCCTGAACCAAGGCTTGCCTACTGCACTGTTGGTGGAGTCCCTTGGTCTGAGGATCAAATAAGGTGAAAAACATGGAGGCCGAAGGGCACTAACGCTGACAGAGTGTCTACACGTGCCCGGCACCATGTTGGACGTTTACACTGTTGGCATCTGTTTCGTGCCACGCTCATGACCACCCTCAGAAGTAGATACTCTATTTCTGCTTTCACGTTTTACAAATGAGAAAGCTGAGCCCTGAGAGGTGGAATATCTTGCCCAAAACCACCAGCCAATAAGTGGCAGAGCCAGGATTTGAACCCAGATCTGCCTCACCTCAAAGCCTTGTTTTTCCATTACACCACCCTATAAACGCTGTTAGTTTTCAACCTGTAGAAATTTCAGGTGTGGTTATTGGTAATTCTCAAACCCAGTTCACTGGATGCCTTCAAGGAATCATCTGATGGTTTAGTCGCTGCCTACTTGGGGGAGTTCCCAGATGACAGCTAAGTTAGGCAAAGTGAGCTACACTTGGATGGCCAGTGCAGGGTGGCAGGGGCCCTGCCATGTGCTTGGGAGAGGCCCTCACCCACTCTCAGGATATAGCAAGCCCTCAGAGGTCTCATCTCTCTACCTGGTGGCTGTGTTCACCATGAATTCACCAGCTAGGACTGCCGCAACAAAGTACCATGCCTCTGCTCTAGCTGCCGGTGCTTTGCAGTCAATCTTTGGTGTTCCTTTGCCTGCAGGATCATCACCTCAGTGTCTGCCTTCATCTTCATGTGACATTCTCCCTGTGTGCTGTGTGTCTCCAAATGTCCCCTCTTTGTAAGGACACCAGTAATGTTGGATTAGGGGCCCGACCTACTCCAGTTTGACCTCGTCTTAACTAATTACATCTGTAACAACCCTATTTCCAAATAAGATCCCATTCTGAGATGCTGGGGGTTCATTCTTACTTCAATATGTGAATTGGGGGGGCACCGTGCAAGCCGTAACCATCAGTGGGAAGAGCCCAGCCCTCAGCGCATGAGCACTTCCTCTGACACAAGTGTTCCACCATCAAAGACCACCGGGCCCTTTCCTCAGGGCATCCCCCGCCCTTTTATGTCTTTCTTGTTTCTTACTAGTGCTGAAGTCTGATATTAATGGAAAAACCATTAAAAAAAAACTGTTATCATGTGAGGTAAAGTGAATGCCCCGGACTGGAGAGGAAGACGTATCGATCAATTTCAGCTATGCCGCTCGCCCGACGCTGTGCAGCTGAGGGCTGTGTTTTATTGCCCGGCCAGATAGTTCAGATTTCCGGTCAGTCTTAGTAAAGACCCCATTTATAACACTGATAAAATTTTATCACAGAGCTATGAAAACAGAATTAGATTTCATAACTCACCTCAAGGCTTGAAGGGGATGCCTCTATAAATTTTACAAAGCTTATCAAGTTTTAATGCACCTACTCTGATAAATATTTTTCAAATAGCAACTTCTACTGAACTTGTCTCTGTGTATATAAATAGGTATATATGTGTGTGTGTGTGTGTGTATATATATATATATGTATTTTTTCCTCTCTCTCTACCTTACAGGAAAGAAAACTTTCTTCACCTACTTGTAAACAGAAGATGTGACAGAAAGGCCAATTATTTAGATTGCGGAAGATTCTGAATTTAGGAAAATCTGCTTCTATAAAAAAAAGTCTGTGTAGTTTATTTAAAACTTTAGTCCTAAAATTTATCTTTCACAATAACTGGATCTTTCATGGGTGAGTTTGAGGAATGATCAACAGTGATAAATCAGCTATGAATCATCCATAAATTCATAACAAGACACAGCACAACTGAGGGCAGTGTCAGAGCATCTCGCTTCCGTCAGCTGTTCAGGAAGCGCAGCCCTCAGAGTCAGAGCAAATCGAGCTACAACTGGACAGTCCTTTCCACCTTTCAGAGGTGAGAAACACTTCTCAAAATTGTGCAAATGAAATAAATGTCATGCTCCAAACTAGGCATCTCATAGTCGTAAAATGTATTTTTGATGATTACGCATTTTGGTTTCAAATGCCAAGTTAGAAAAAACATCCAAAAATTATGTGAAATTACTTATAAATGAATTGACAACATTCAAAACGTCAAAAGACGATTGTAAAGGAGTTTTCAAACTGTTTGGTTCACATACTTCTTTGAGAATCTTTTGAAAAGCCGTAAACTTACAAAATGCATATACAAAACAACAGTTTTTTCATACCATTTCATGGGGTTCACAGACCTAGATGAAAAACATCATGTACTTCCAAGTAAAGAACTCCTGCAATGAGAGAAGGTATTCCTGATTTCCATGACCTCTGAGGTTTGGGGGACGAGGGATCCATACCTCTCAATGGAAGGCTTCAAAATACCCCTCAGATGAAGCAGATTCTGACTTTCACTGTGGTACTGTGTTATCTCACCATATTCAAAAACAATAAACCATGAAGATTTCTTGTCATCTTTGTGCGTGATTTTTGCATCCATGAATTTTAAGGGGGAAAAGAGAAGGAAATATAAACTTCCTCAAACAGTGTTGTTAATTTTGGGCTTTCCTTGGAGACAACACTCATTACCTGGAAGAAAAAAAGCAATTAAGTCGACATTTCTTGCAATCACAAAGCCGTCTGACTTGCTCTTGCAGGCGAGGCGGTGCGTGCTGTTCCCCTTCCGTCTCTCAAGAGAACAGCGGGCACGCTGGCAGGGCTGGCAGGAGAGCGGCCGTCCAGAGCCTGGCTGACATCGCCGCTGCCCGGCCGGAGGAAGACAGGGCCTCGTGTGGGAACCCCGGGCGTCTCCACTGCTGACCGTCAGTCACTCGTGGGAAACGGTGATGCTTCCACCAGCCAGATCACTTTCTGATCGTTTTATTCCCGGTCGTGTCACCACACCCTTCAGTTGGTTTAGTCGAAGCTGACTGTGCCCTCAGTCAGAAGAGATGTTAAAATGCCTTCTAACTCCCTTCAAGGTACCATTTAGAAGCCTCCTTAAAACTGTTCAATTTTTATAGGAAAAAATACATTGGGCTGTGACTGAACGTCTCTGTCCTTGGCACAGTTCTCAGGTTAGATGAGGACACCAGACCCAGAGCCAGAGCCGCAGTCGCCCTGCCCAGCCGCCCGGTCCATTCTCCGCTTTGTTCCCGGGGTCCGGCGGGGCCACACACAGTGGGTGCCCCTGAACCTCTCTAAAATGTCAGAGAGGAGCTGAGTCCCAGCCCTGGCTGGGCTGCTGTCCACCCGCGGGGCAGATCTATTTCCTCATCTGTGAAATGAGAAGAATAATATTCCCTTCTGCCCCAAAAATGTTGTTTTTAGCATCAGATGAGGGAAAGCATGGAAAAGCATTTTTCCATCTTTTCTGAAGAAAGGAATAGTCTTCAAAATTAGGCATCTAATCTCATGCAGATATAATAGAAGTAGTTACCATTGGATCATTGTGGGAAAGAAGAGATCACAGACTTAGAATTCAAAATAATATATTTCATTTTATAGAGTTTTAATGCTGAAATGAAGGAGGGGAGCGTTCGGTCACCAGAAGTGAGGGCCCACCCACCCCAGCCTTAGCACATCACGATTATGACTTTCTTTAATCCGTGCGTCCGCCATGAGACAGCTCAGAGCTGCCTTGCCGCCAGCGGGGGAGGGGGCCGCATGACCGTCACATAGATTGAGGAGGAGGGACCTTTGGGTCCTCAACAGGGGAGGGAGAGGCAGGTGCTGTTAGCAACAATTATTTTAAAGGGGTGCTGATAGCATATGTTTACAGGATTCTGGTTTTGAGAAGTACTCGAGAAGCAAGGAGTACCCTAAACCCAGAGGAACTGGCATCATTTCTTCATGTAACATGTATTTATGGATTTCCTGTGATGTGCCAGCTCTGAGGCTGGGGCTGTAATGCGGAACGAGGCCGAGTCTTAGTCCTCAGAGACCTCGCCAGCCTAGTGAGGCCCACAGCCCATAAAAAAGGGAATTAAGGAATAGGTGGGGAGGAGCTGGTGACAGTGGGGTGCAGGGTGAAGGGACAGACAACGACCGGACACTTGATCCTCAGCTGCACACGGCTGTCACAGGGCATTTGTTGAGTGAATAAGTCAGTCCATGGTGATGTAGAAACATGGTCTGCAGAGGATGTTGGCTGTAATTTGCTACTTGGGATGCACCATTTACGGAGTTTGGGAGATTTATGCAGTTAGGAAGTGAGGAGTGACCTCTGCTGCCCTCGTGAAGCTGTGGGGCCTTGGGAGCCGCCTGTCGTATCTGTGTCCTGAATATAGACTGGGCGTGGCATCTGATCAGCAGAGGACTCCACCTCCAGAGGTACCAGGAGAACGTCATCACAACCACCACTGCCGCCCCCTCCACCATCACACCAGGGTGGTTGGGCGGGGAAGTGCTGCCCACAGGTAGACGCACAGGTTAGAGGCAACGAGCATAGCTAGAGGCTGCCCTCTGGGCATCGGGCTCTATGCTAACTTGGTTAGTCCTCACAGGTGTTATTAGCTCCATTTTGCAGATCTGGAAACCGAGGCGCTGGTGTCCAGCAACTGTCTGTGGCCTCCCAGCTGAGAAGGGGCCGAGTGAAGCCTGACCCGGAGAGCCTGGGCGCTGCACCCCACCAAGCCCCACACTGCCCACCGGCCGTGCCTTCGCTCCAGAAGTGTTTATTACCAACCGCCCACCACCTGCTGAGTCCTTGCTGGGCCAAGTTCAGTTACCCGGGAGCAGACCGCCCTCCTTAGTGTCAGGAGAAAAGCAAGTGCACAGAGGAGGAGAGAAAAAGAAGGGGAGCACACAAAGTATGCGTACTCGTTCCTTTGATTGAACTCGGGAGAAACAGCATTTCCCTGGCCACCACTCTCGGAGCTTCTGGAATCTCTGTCTGCTCTCTGTCTGAACCTGAGCACATGTAAAACTTACATTTCCTCTGTTCCTGGGGCTTTCAGAATCCCACAGCATTTGGTTTAGATTAAACCCGTTGATGGAGGCCTTAGAATTCGGCTTCAGCGCAGCTGATCCCATCACTGTCCCCTTTTCTAACCTAACTGCTTATGACCGTCCGGAGCACGCTCGTCTGGGGCAGGGGTGCGGCCGGGGGCAGGTCACCCAGGCTTAGCGGCCACATGTACACAGCACGGGGTCCTTTAGAACCCAGAGGAGTGGATTCGTAAAACCCCATCAGGACCATTTGTGTGCATTTGTATAATTTATATTTTTTTGCCTGAATCTAAATTATAGAGATTTTAATAGCTGCAGTAATTAGACAAGTATGTGGTGAGCCCATTACGTCTGTGTAATGCTGCCCTCCCTGCCCCTCCCTGCTTGCTGGGCTCCCTGCAGGCCCCTCCCTCCCTCTCTGCCATGGGGAGCAGTTTCTTTTCAAAGATCTTGCTGTTCTCACTGTTTTTGTCCCCTCAGTCCCGGGCCTCGGTTTGCTCTCCCAGGGGCTTCTGTGTGGCGCTGCCAGTGTGACAAGGACAGAGGGTCTGGCCATTCGTCTGTCTGCACCCACAGCACCCAGTACCCACGTGGGGTTGCACGGTGGTGCCACAAGGCTGCGAAGGTTCCTAGCACGCTGAGTAGCACAGGGTGGACACTTCAAAACTGTCACAACTGAGTCTGTTTATGAAACTCCTCGTGGGTCAGTTACTCACCTTCAAGGAAGCAGAACAAAGTGTGTAGGTTCACCGTCTTAAATCAACACATCTTCTGGAGAAAGCTGCCTTTCTAGCTCTCTGAATGGCTCCCATTATTTTTTCTGTTGTGTTTGTAACTTCCTATTCTCCGGCCATATTTTACTCCGTCGGCGTAGATGATGTCCCTGCCTGTGCTGAGGGCTCTGTCTTGAGATGTATTGGACATCTTGGATTTCTCTTATTGTTGTTTCCTCTAGCACTACAAAAAAAAAACTTTGGCTTGTTCGAAATTAAGGACAGGATGTGCTGTCTTACTAAAATAATGCAGTTTATCTAACCAAGAGATTGCCTTCTTCCATATGCATGTATTTCCTAGGGGCTGTCAGAAAGCAGCTCTCATCGCATTTATTTTGGGGCTCTTTTCAGGAAGGTGCTCCCAGAGAAAGACGTCTGGACGTGAGTATCCTGAGGTCGTGCTTTCCTACCCAGTCCCCCCGCCAAAAACAAAAAGAGAAAAACCTGAATTAACCATCTTTCCTTCACAAGGACCTGAAAATTGTCCTGTGAAAGCAATTCTAGAAATCTGTGAAGTTGGCCTCCAAACTGCTCAGAAAAGGGGAAAAAATAGCGTAAAATCAAAATCTTATCATTGAGTTGATGCTCTTTTCTCTCTGAATGGGGACCAGACAGACGGAAGTGGTGGCGTCGGCTGGTAGGAGACCCGAAAGCCAGCGGTGTTTTCGAGGACTCTGTCTGAAATCTTTTCTACAGAGACAGATAAAAGGATAATGAGCTGAGGTGTTTTTAAAGGATTCTCGCAGTTTACAACTCGAATAAATCTAATTTTAACATGCATGTGTTTTTTAGGCTGTAATGACTGGAAACATTAAATGAAATATTTCGCTTGAGCAGTGAAGGACAAGGGGGTCGATGAGCAAGTGAGAAGGTGTGGAGCCGCCTCGGCCGCAGCTCCCTCTGGGGGAATGGCTGACTCACGCGCACGCTCTTGTCACTCCTTGGAGAGAGGCTGCCCTGGAGGAGCCCAGCGTCCAGCATTCTGCTTCTGGTCGGGATTGATTCCAGATGTGGGAGGTGAAGGCTGCAAGGGGTTTGGAAAATGGAGTGGAAATGAAAAACCCCGCAGGCCGTTTGAGTGCTGATGACAGATGAGGTGCGTGTTTTCAGGTAACTAATGAACTTGCTGGGAGCCTGGAGAGGGCCTCGTCCAGTGGATATTTCACGGGCAGGAAAGCCCCAGCTGGGATGCCATGGCGGCCCCCATGTGCCAAGAGCAGGGAAGCATGGAGTCCGAATGGTAACACGTAGACGTCAAAGGCTGGGACACAGCTGCTCTGTAAATGAGCTGAATTCCAGTCTTTTCCTAAAGCTAGTTTATAGTTGGTAAATACATGTTTTTTTTTTTAACTCCCTATTATTTGATTTATCATGACTGTTTCATTGTTTGAAGAAATCTTGGACAAGTTTTCACTGTGTTGGTCAGTAAGGCAGGACAGTAGAGTGATTACAAACACGGATCTTGAGTGACCCAAACTTGGGTCTAAATACCAACTCTGCCGCTTCCCAACTGGATCTTGGGCAAGTTGTTCTAAGCCGCAGTTCCCTTACCTTTGAATGAGTGTAGTATTAGTACTCATTTTGGAAGCACTGTTGTAGGAATGACATGAGGTGATGTATAGAAAGTGCTTAGCCTACCACCCAGTTAATGCTCAGTAAATGTAAAGCTAATAATAATTGTTATTCTAGGAATTGGAGGTTGGACCAGCTGGTGATGCATAATCTCAGCATGGAAAGAGTTTAATCTCTAGCAGTGGAGATTTTGACTCACATGCCTTTCGTATTATGCATAGATATCCGCTATCTTCAAGTTCAATGTTGGTATTTTGGTTAGAGTTCTCGGTTGTGAGCAACAGAAATTTGCTATTGACAACATTAGCAAGCAGGGGATGGCTGTAAGGCTAACAGGATTGCTGAGATGCTGGAGGACAAGCCTTGGAAATAGTCAGGAAGCAGAGCAGCAGATGCAGCAACGCTCTGGTACCCAGGGCAGCCAGGCAGGGGAATGACTTTCTGTCACTCCCTTCAAACCCAAGTCACTAGCTCAAAATTCCAAGTCTCAGGAGAGGAGATCATGCCCATTTGGCTGAGCTCAGCTTACATGCCCCATCCCTGGCTGAATGAGGAGCGGGGAGAAGAAGAAACTGTGGAAGACCACTCCCTGAAATTCCACTCCTACCTCAGTCATAGACACGAGGGGAAACTGGGATGATATAAGTAAGGAAGACGTACATTGGTAGTCAAAACTTGTACGTATCCATCCTTCTGATGGACTGATCCAAGCCTCTATAATGCATTCCACAATTTTCACTTTATTTTAAGCCACATGGTCTTGGTATAACAATCAGGTTGCTCAAGTCACGTTCCTGGGTTCTGAAGGCTGAAGAAGACGTAAAGGTGACTGCCACTTTGTCTTGAGTGACTCTGCAAGGGAAAGCAGTGCCTTGTAACTCCTTCTTGTAACTTTCACAAGGATGCTGCCATCTTGCTGACCCTGCAGCCTTGGTGCTGCATCAGCCTGGAGCAAGTACCTCTTTCTAATTTGTACAAAGGGGTTTAGGGACTAGTTAGGATTGGCCATCATTCAATCTCATACCACCCAGGAAGAAGGGAGAAAAGGAGAGAAACAGCGATGGCTGCCTACCTCCATCTCTTGCCTCTGTCACTTCTTTCTTATCTTTCTCTTCTTCTCTATCCTAAGATGAGAGAGTCTCAGGACTGAAGGAGACTTGGACAATCTCCTAATCCAGATGCTCATCCAGGTCTTGAAATATAACCCTCTCCCCCAAACATAATATCCAGGACAACAGGTCATCCATTTTTAAGCTCCTCCATGGACAGGAAATTTATCACCTTCCCAGACAGCCCATTCTAAGGAAAATTCTTCCTTATATTGCCCTGAAATATGTACGATTATAACTTCTACTCACTCTGGTTAGTTCTATGTCTGAGGCTACAAGGAGCAAGTCTGACCTTCTTCCACATGACAGGCCTTTCAGTAGCGGCAGTCCAATGGGACACTTCTTCAAAGCTGTAACTTTCTCACTTAGACCTTGGGCAACACAATGTCATGATCTCTCTGGTCAAAAATTCTTTGAATTCCCTCGTTTATCACATCATAGCGCTCCTACAACGTGTCATCCAGAATTGAATGCAGTATCCAAGCATCATCCAGATAAAGCTCCTGATGGTGCTGAATGGTAATGACCGGAAAAGTCATGATACTGAGAGCTAACTGAGCTCAATTTAGAGCTCACCCCGTGCCAGGCATCGTGATAGGCACTTTACTTGTGATACTTCATTTAACCATCACAGCAACTCCTTCAGAGGCTCTGTTATTATCCCCTTTTACAGATAAGGAAAACGGGGCTCTGAGAGGTTAAATCACTCACTCCAAAAGCCTACTGACGGTAGAGGTAGTAATGAGATGCAAACCCAGTGTCCCTGAGACCAGAGCTCACGCTGTGTCCACTTCACTAAACTTCTCATAACGTAGCCAAGCACTCCCTTAGCCTCTTTGTCATCCCTCCCAACATGTTCTCCCAAGGATGTCCCCATACTTTCCAGCCAGTCTTGTGACCTGCGCCGTGGGGCTCTCATTACTGGTACTTCTCACTTGCGTGAATTTTTTTTTTTTTTTATGGAAGATTAGCCCTGAGCTAACTGCTGCCAATCCTCCTGAGCTAACATCCATGCCCATCTTCCTCTACTTTATATGTGGGATGCCTGCCACAGCATAGCTCGACAAGCAGTGCCATGTCCACACCCGAGATCCGAACCAGCGAACCCTGGGCCACCAAAGTGGAACATGCACTTAACCGCTGTGCCACTGGGCCAGCCCTGTGTGAAATGTTTTTGATGGAGTTTTACTGCCGGGTCCTCAGACTGAGCACAGCCAGAGCAGGGAAGGTGGTGGGGATGTAGGGAGCACCGTGCCTATACTTTCCCTAACTCTTTTTCACTCAAAGCACCAGGTTGCGTTCTAGATTTAGATTTCTTGCGAGTTTTGGTATTCTTTTCCCATGAGTAGTTTGGGAGCCAAACGGGAGTTGAGGGCAATTGCTGCTTCAACCAGGATGATAGAACAGCGAGAAGTTCAGCTCACTCCCACCTTCTTCCCACCGACTCGTGTCATCTTGGGGAGTTATCTGAATTAGGGTGTGCACGGAACTTCCAATTTGGTGAACATTGGTCCTTTCCATTGTCCCAAGCTCTTTTGACTGCTTGATGCCCAGCCCTCGTGGAAAGAATTCACGTGCTCCATGAAAGGTGAGCAGTTCTCAGCCAACCCCAGGTGAGCACAGAGAGTTCTCCCAAAGCCCCACAATGGCAAGATGGTGAGGTCGATCTGACCGTTAGTCAAAGGAAAGATCAGATTGCTTCAGCAAGTTCATTGACAGAGATGCAACAACTCCCCAGAGATCCCTGGAATTCTGGGAAGTCAATGAACTCACATCATCTTGGCAGAGTTCTCTTTGGCCTTTAGTTACAGAACAATCAGTTCCGTTAGGACTGCACCAAGGAAAACCTGGGTGAAAGAGTGACATAATGCTAACTGTAAAATTCAGTAGGGAAATCCTGGATGTTCTGAAGTGGTGTCTCTCTGCTTCCTCAGGGCAAGTTTCCTTGTCAGTCTTGCTCGTTCTTCTATCTCAGTCTGTTGCTTACTGCTCAGCACGTGGTAGACAGTCCCTAAACATTCTTTGAGCATCAGCCCTCACGGGAGGAACATCGAGGTGCATTAAAGATGCCTAATCCTGTAAGAGGTTCTGAAATGTAACGTGTCTTTAAATTTGTCGTCTGCTTTGAATTCTGAAGTCTGTTTTTCTGTTTGCTCCAAATCTTGACCACGTTAGGTAAAGCAGGCTCCTTTTATTTCGCATCAGCTTCTCTCCCCACTACCAGCAATGATAACCCAAAACCAGTGCCTTTGATGCAGATGTTTTCTGAGATTCTCCTTTTAAATCTCCCTTGATATAATGTTTGAAGAAAATTCCAAATTTGGTTCCTTTCAAGCTGAACATATGCTGAATATATAATGTTACTTTTTTAAATTTAGGGATTTCACTAGCTAAGAAGATTTGCCACTTGGACTTCAAATTTTAGGAAGAAAATGTTAGATTATAACTCATAAAGGATTAGTTTAACTTTTGTGCACAATGTAGTCCACCAGGTGGCACCTCAACACACAGAAAGCTGGATCTACGCATCGGAGATGAAGCCACTGCGCTGTTTTAAACATGGTTTTGAATGGCATTGAGCTGTATGGTGGTGATACTATTGAAATCTCAGCATTCGTGAACCAGAAGATGGAGGGTGAAGGAGCTGTGCTTCTCTATTAGATACGAGGGGCTCTAGTAGAACCTGCTCCTCTTTCTGACGGGGCCCTGTCCTGAACTTGCATCCAAGGATGCACACTCCGGTGCGGAGGCCTCCTGTGAGGTAACTCCAGATGCTGTGAGGTGTGATTAAAAGACACAGACACCAGTAGAAAATGTGGCGCAAAGGCATCTGAATAAACAATTCACAGACTACCTAGGGTCATTCAGGGCAGATTTAGACGCACGGTAAGGCCCTCCCGCAGCGTTCAGCATCTCTGGCCTCAGGACACAGAGTAGTTTGGATGAGGAAGACAAAGCTCCCAGCACCATCCTCCTGCGGTGGTGGCCCTTCTGTTAAAGTGAGCCTCCCAGCTCTGACCCTTATCCTGTTTGGATGACTGGCCATTTGGTCATGAGGACATTTTAAAGACTTTCTGCCATTTTTTCCAACTTAGAAATATCTTTAATTTAATATGCTTTATGAAATACTATTTATTATTTTCATCAAAAAAATGTCAGTTCTTCAGAAATTTTACCCAAAGATCCAAGAACTTTATAAAGTCTTTTTTGACTCTTAGGCTTGGGTGAGTTGCCCTTCCCATGCGCTGTGAGAGCACCTAGCCCCCTGCCATCAGCACGTCACACAAGACCAACTACCTGGTGTCTAACATGTGTCCCCTTAGACTGTAAGCTCAGGAGGACAGAGACCCTGACTGTCTTGCTCACCAGTGTCTCCCCAGGTGGTACATAACAGTGCCTAATACTTAAAAATATTTTCTGAATAGACAAATGACTTTCTAGGGAAGAAAAAAGAATGTGTTGACTTCTAAACTAAACGCCTTGAAATGTTTGCGTGGGCGACTCTATCACATACATTCAAAATCACTCTCCCTTTCCCAGTATTCACACAGACCCCAATCTCTATTACTGTGATGATTCTGGCCTTTTGCTTTAAATCACCAGTGGGAGCAAATAGCATCCGAAGGCTGCCATTCAGAAATAACTCTGGGCTGTTCATGCACCATCAAATGCATTAATTAAATTGGCATTTATTGACCACCAGTAGATGTGAAGAACCAAAATTTACATGAAATACTTGACACTCTACCCCCAGCAGGGTGTCCCCATCAAAGTATCTCCTCATGTTTCTTTAATTAGATACAGATGGATATATGGGAAACAGTATACGTTGCACAACAAAAGTTTTCATAATTTTTGTCACAAAGACAGCCTTGCAAACAGTACTGGAGCTTCTGGATGCTTCTGGCAAGGACATTTTATAAATGAGTCTTCACCACAGAGGTCAGGAGCTTGGGCTCTGGCATTGTACCAACTGGATAAGAACCCAGCTCCACCACTTCCTGTCTTGAGACTTTGAGTGTTTTACTTAATATCTCATGATACTATATTTTAAAAAGGGTAAAAATATCATCCATCTTATAGGGTTGTTGGGAGGATTAAATGAAATAACGTGTATAAATTCTTAGCATAGTGTCTGGCCCATAGCAAGAGATCAATAAACATTAGTTATTACTTATCTGAATGGCTTTCTTAGAAGCCCTTTGTAGTCAGTGACAGCCAGAATGAATATCCCATAGGTTCTCCCATACATCTTTCGGTTCTGTCCATTAGATTTCTGATTCTGTGGCTGTAAATAATTATAAATGAGCCCCAGGCATAACTCAGCTTCATGTATTTAAATCAGGAGCCAAAGAGAGATGATCCACTGCCCTCTCCTTTTTGGGCTAGGCTTTCCTCTCTATTACTTCCAAGATAGGTGTCCAGCCACTGCTCCCCCCTGGCCCAGTTATCTATTCATCCGTCTGTCCATTCGATAAGTGTTTATTACTGAGAACTAGGTGCTGCTCATCATGGATTCTACTACAGAAAGTTTACAGTCTGTAGGGAAAGATGAAACACACACACGTAACTGTGAGATGAGTTAGGAGGTGATGAGGATCACACAGCAGAATCCAGAGGGAGCAGAGAGTCACTGCCGTTCCAGTACCGTGCTCTACCCATGCAGATAGAGAGATGTTGGGGAGGGTATGAGGGAAATGAAAGCCATTGTTCTTGTGTATAAGGGATTTGGAAACTTGGAGGGAGACAGAGCTAAGCCATGAGTGATTCCAGGCCATCCCAGCATCAGCACCGGGCCTGGCCCTCAACAGACCTTCAGCTGAAGACATAAATATCCCTAAGGGTATCTGTGAAAAAACAGGCAGTGTCCTGCCTGGATAAAGAAGCTTTGAAGGAAGAAAATGAAAGTAGCACTAACTGCCTTACCATTGAGGGCAGGAAGGGCTGGTAAGGGCGGGCACAGGATGCTTTCGTTGGTCCCTGTAACACTTGGCTTCTGTCTTGGTTTCTTGGGCGGCCATAGCTAAATACCACAGACTGGAAGGCTTAAATAGCAGAACTTTCTTGTCTCACAGTTCTAGATGCTAGAGGTGTCGGCAGGGTTGGTTCCTTCCGAGGACTGTGAAGGAAGGGTCTGTTCCAGGCCTCCCTTCTTGGTTTAAGATGGCCATCTTCCCCTGTGTCTTCATGTTGTCTTCCTTCTATGTGTGTCATCTCTGGGTTCAAATTTCCTTTTTTTATAAGGGTACCGCTCAGATTAGGGCCCATCCTAATGACCTCATTTTAACTTGTTTATAAAGACCCTTTCCCCAAATAAGGTCACATTCTGAGGTATTAGGGGTTAAAACTCCAACATATCTTTCTTAGGCAGACATAATGAAACCATAACAGCTTCCAGAAACTGAAGATGTGTTCACAAATTAGTTTACCAAAGCCATTGATTAAAATGATGCCCAATTATCAATATCAGTTAAGTTCAAATCAGCACATACTTATTGAAGGCCTGGCATGATCAGAACATAATATTAGATGCTGGGGTAACAGACAGATGTAGTGGAGATATGGACATAGTCCCTGCCTGCCCAACCCTAGGACAGGACATCGGAGTCAAGTGGAGAGGCAAGGTGAGGTGGGCACAAATGACCACAGCACAAGCTCTGATGTGGCAGGTCCTCCGAGAGCAGTGGGAGCCCCGCTGTGGAGGCCTGTGAAGGGCAGGAGAGCAGCTCTGGCTGCGGTACTGAGGAAGCTTTCACGGAGGCCCTGACGTTTCAACCCAGCCTTGAAGGACTTGTGAGGTGTCAGAGGACGGTGTTGGCAGGAAGAGCAGCTCAGGAGGACGCGCCTGAGCAGAGACGTGGAACAGGGAGACTGCCGAGTGATGGCGGTGTGGTTGACTAGAGGAGTACTCTTTGAGCTTCATAAAACCACAGAAGCCTTCCTGAAGTGAGATTCTATGCAGACCCAGAAAATGTTTAAAACAGGTCTGCTCTGCTCTAAAATCCTGGCTGCTCCAAAGATCCACAGAGCACATTTGAAACCCCAGGGCTGGGGACTAGAGCAGTAGGAATTCAGCCTGGAAAGGCAGCATGTGGCCAGCTCTGGACACCCAACCATGGCTGTGGCCCTGGAGACAACCAGGAGCACTGGGAGGTTTCCTAGCAGAGAAGTGACGAGACCAGACTCCTCTGGGGATGATACATGAGACAGTTAGAACAGGGAGAAAGAACTTTGTCTTAAAGCAATATAGGTTTATAGAAATTTAATAAGAAAATTATATATCATTATGTATCCAAAGAGCTATAAACAGTGACCAAATCCCCTGCCTCCGTTCTTCTGAGGCTCTTGTGGCAGCTGCAGCTGTGGAGGGACCACCCCAGGCTGCCCCAGAGAGGAGAGTGCAGAGTTCGTATTTCTAGAAGCCTCAGTTGACAGCAATGTGTTTGGATGCCTGGGATGTGGACTCACCGAGACCTATGTGAATTCCAGCTTCTACCAAAGTTCCTTAAACCTGAGCGTCGATTCTCTCATCCACAAAATAGAGGCGATGATATCAACCTCATGTGGTTATTGCAGAGATTAAGTGTGGTCGTATTTTTAAAGTGTTGATGGGGCCGGCCCGGTGGCGCAGCGGTTAAGTTCGCACGTTCTGCTTCTCGGCAGCCCAGGGTTCACCAGTTCGGATCCCGGGTGAGGACATGGCACCGTTTGGCAAAAGACATGCTGTGGTAGGCATCCCACGTATAAAGTAGAGGAAGATGGTCATGGATGTTAGCTCAGGGCCAGTCTTCCTCAGCAGAAATAGGAGGATTGGCAGTAGTTAGCTCAGGGCTAATCTTCCTCAAAATGAATAAATAAATAAATAAATAAAAATAAAGTGTTGAGCATAATGCTTGGCCATAGTTAGCATTCACAATGTGATCATTCTCTAAGACAATTGAACCAAATGCATTAGGGGGAATCTGGGTGCCAGGTATGCCTAGCAGAGTTATTCATGCTGATGTGATTGCTGGGGTTCCCTGAGCTGGACCCATCCTTCCCTCTGTGGAGCAGAGTCTCTGATGGCCAACGCTCATTGCTGGGCCCTGTCCCCATGTCTCCGTTTCACCCCACCTTCTTTTAGTGGAGACCACTCAGGCATCTCTCTCCCTTGTGCTGGTCTGTGTAGCTCATTTGGCGAGTTGAGCCTACAAACAGATTCCTAGGCAACCAAAGAGAGACATGGCTTTGTCCACACTACCCAGTAGTCTGCTTTGTGGGCACTATCAAGACAGATTATGCAGCAAATTGGTGACGGCCACACAGCGTGTCAGAATGTGTGTACAGTAATTGAAAAGTATTGCTTGCACACTTTCAGCATCCGGGCAATCTCCCAGGAGATAGTGGAGTCAAGGGATAAGCTGCACCGTAAAGGATGGATTCCAGCTGCATCCAGGACAAATATCATGCACGTGCCCCGGGGAGTGTAGGAAGGGCATCAACTACACGGATGGCTTCGAAGGGAGTTGACGTTCCTGTCTTCCATGAGGCAGAGACGGGAAAGGAGCTTTGTCAAAAACAACCTTGCACTCACACGTCCCACCTTTAATTTGGCTCAGCATTTTAAGCTTCCTGGGATGCCCAACTGGAGGTGCATTGCTGCTTCCCACTCAGGTGTTTCCTGAGAGTGTCCAGGTTTCCGTCCAGCTCTCCTCCTGGTCCCTAATTTCCACCCCCAGGGCTTGAATCACCAGTTTCTCCAAAGTCTCCCACCTGGCAGTGACTGCGTCATGTTTCCACAACCACCAAAGGGCTGGTAAACTTCCTTTTCAGAAGACTGGGTGAAGACTCTGCTTTGTCTCCTGAGTTTGTTCATTGGGTGTCGTTGGCTCGGGCCTGCGTGGATGGACTTTGATTGGATTTTAGACTTGAGATTGAGTCCCTCTGAACTCCACTGGGAGCCAGAAGAAGAATGGTGTGACAGAGGGACTGCTGATCTTTGACCCCAGCCCATTGATGACTGTTGTCATCACTGTTGGTGGCTGCTCTGAACAAGAATGCATTGTCTCTGGCTATTGTGGCCTTGCCTTCACAGTCAGTCTTTGCAGGATGTGCCCCTTTAATCAGGGAACGTGTTTTCCCACTTAGGGCAAAGGCTGGATGGGGAAGGCAGATCAAGCAAGCGTAGCAATACTCTGAAGAGTCAGGACCTGAGAAGGAAATGCTGGGGAGAAATGACAACGTTAATAAGAATAAGAGTCGAAAACTAGTATTTATTGAATAGTTTCTGCATGCTGTAGTCTGGCATTGGTTGTTTCCTTTAATCCTCTCAATAACCCTGTGAAGTAAGCACTCTCCCACTTTTCAGATAAAAAATCTGAGGTTTAGGCTTTTTTCTTTATATAGGCAATAAGCCAGGTAGACCTGTGATTCTATAATTTGATCGCAGACACTGAATCCAGAGTCTGAGAATGTAAACACCACCTGGGGGCCCTCCATGAGCAGGAGGGCGGTTGGAATCCAAAGTGGCTTAGGAGCTCTGCCGGCCCATCTGGAGTTAGGAAGCCAGATGCATCTGCGTGAGAAGTCTCTCAAATCAGCTTAGGAACTCCTCGTGGCAAAGCTATTGCTATTGCTTCCATTTTATAGATTAAAAATTGAGCGTAGAGGAGGTTCACCCAAGATCCTATTTCTAGCAGGTCGCTGGGCTTGGATTTGAAGCCAGGCGAGCTGACTCCTAGACGTTGTGCTTCCTCTCTGTGCTGTATCGTCTCCTCCAGTTAAAGACTGTATGATACACTTTGTCAACCAATCAAGTAATCCGTATTTTCTGTTTTTCTCGCTAGAACCAGAAGGTGTTATTCTTGCTCTCAGAGCACTTGCAATCCAGTTGGAAACAACTTTTGTTTAGGTCTTCTTTGTGTAAATAAACTATTTGGGAGAAATCACAGAAGGAGTTCTAGGAGCGCCTGGAGGTTCTGAGGGGAAGGGGTTTTGTCCTGACTGCTCTCTTACACAAACTGTCCTCTCCCTAGTTCGTTGTTTCATTGTTGTTTTCTTTAGAGTCTTTGATTCTTGGTATTATAGAAGATCAAAGGCAAAGAAACTACCTCGTGCTGAAAGGGGAGAGACGTCGTATTTTCTTGATTAGTGCCTAGGGCCATGCTTTGTTTTCTTTAAATCAAATCAAGTCTGATTTCCAGACCCTAGCACTGTCGAGTGGTGAAAAATTCAGTCTTGGTAATTACCAGGCCCCTCTTCCCCTTCAAAGTGACTTCCTACTTAGGAGCCTTTCTGGGCTGGAAAATGGGAAGAGGATGGAAGGACTGAAGGACTTCTGACTTCTTACAAAGAAACAGTAGAAACCCCACAGGGTAATCCCTTCAGGATGTGAACTCGAAAAATAAAGGCCACCTCTGCAAAGAGATGCTGTAGGAGTCCATGTACTTCTGGGCCTTGGGTCTGGGTAGAAGTGGGAGAAATGTCTCTCCTGAGGATCTAGAACCAAACCCACACCCTACCAGATTTAGGCCTGAAAATCCACAAGGTGAAAATGTAGTTTAAAGGGTCTCAAATAACAGTACCTCCAGATGTCTGGCAGAAACAGTGGAAATACTGTTTGGGACACTAGGCTTTAAAGAACTCAAAAGATCTACTGTGGATAGTTGTTCTAAGGGGCATGAGCCAACAAGCCAAAATGACTAACAAATGAGTGAATAAGCCACCGTGATTGGAAGTCAGTAGAAACAACAGACAGTGGATTCTGAACTGCAAGGACCACAGACATTGGAGTTATCTGATGTAGAATATAAAATGGAGCTGTTTGATATGTTTAAAAATAAAAGGGTATTGAAATGTTGAAGAATGCAAAAGATGAAAACTGTGAAAGATGTTTAGAGACTAGGAAGATAGACTCTGAAGTTCTAATAAATGCCCCTTGGAGTTCTGGAATTGCTCATAGAAAGAATCGGGGAGAGTCAGTATTCAACAAGACAACGGCTGGCAGTTTTTTTCTAGAATTCATGAAAGATTCTAGTTACCAGATTCAGAAAGTCCAGTGGACTCTGTCATGAAACTGTGGCATACCAAACACAGAGTGGAAATCCTAACACTAGCCAGAAAAAAAGATTAACTATAAAGATACTACCATTAGAATGACACACTTCTTAAAAGCAACAATAGAAACCAGAAGACAGAAAACAGTATCTTCAAAATGCTGAAAGAAAATCCTTGTCACTCTAGAATTCTATACCTGCAAAGCTGTATTTCAAGAATAAGGATTCTGTCCAAACATTTTCAGGTAAACAAAAAAGTGTGTGCTACCAACAGACGCTCTCTCACTAAAAGGATTTCTGAAGGGTTTTCTTCTGAGACTCAGAAGGAAGGTCCATGATGTCAGAAGTAATTGTTAGCAAAGAAAACATAAACACACGAGGAAATCTAAAGAAACCTTGATGTATAAAGTGATAATAATGTTTAATCTGTTGGCCTTAATAATAAAGATATAATGAAAACCCTGCACAACGGTATTTAAGTCAAGAGGGAGATGAATGAAGTTAAGTGATCTAAGCTCTCTCAAAATTATTCAAAGAAAGGTAAAATATTGATTATCTGTAAACAGAATTTTATTTTCAAGCTTACAGAACAGATTTAAGGGCGCTATAAATAACTTTTTTTCCTGAACCATTAGAGACTAAGTGGCAGACCATATGCCCCATTACCCCTGAAGACTCTGTGCGATGCCCACAGACAAGAACATGCTCCTCCGTGGCCAAATTAACCATCAGAAGCAGAAAATTAACAGCAATGCGTTACTACAGCGAAATCCGCAAACCTATTCAAATTTTGCCGGTTGCTGTAATAATATTGCTGACAGCAAAAAGTTCTGTTCAGAATCATATGCTGCACTTAGTTGTCCCGTCTCTTTAGTCTAATTCAATAATTCATCCCTGACTTTCATGACCTTGACACTTGAAAATCACAGGTCAGTTATTTTGTAGAACGTCCCTCCTTTGGATTTGTCTGACATTTCCTCGTGATTGGATTTAAGCTGATGCATCTTCGGCAGAAGTGGCCTAGAAGTGATTCTGTGTTCCCCTTACATCCTGTTGTGTGGCTGCCCTTTGCTGGAGATGCTAAATCTGATCACCTGATTAAAGTGATGCCTGCGGAGCTCTCCCACTCTCTGTGGAAAAGCTACTCTTTTTCTCCCTTGGAAGTTCATAGGTACTTGATGGAAGGTGTAATGAAACTGCTTAAATAACCCATTCCTCATCAAACTTTCACTTTATTCATTTATTTGTGTCATAGGGACTGGTTCTTTTCTTATTTTGTTAAATGGGTTGTAATCCATTATTTTCGTTACTTGTTTTGATGCTCAAATTGTCCTCAATTTTATCAACGAGAGCCTCTTTAAGCTGGCTGCTGTGTTGTTTTGAAATGTCCCAATAATTCTTTGAGCACTTCCCTATTCTATGGCACAAAAATATGTCCTAGGCTCATCTTGTTATTTCTCTCAGCCCCCACAGGAACCTCTGCCTCACCTGCTCTGGCTCTGACACCTGGTGCGGGGCCACCATCCTGGCCAGAGGCCCTCCTTAAAGTCTGCCTTCCCACGTGAATGCTCCCTTCTCCCTTCTTGAAATTCATTACTCTGAACCAGAAGCCTGACTTTATTCCCCCCTTCCCCCCACCCCTCCTGCCGTGTATGGAGACCTCCTTGGCCTGCTTAGGTCTCCTTCCAGAGAGTACAGCCAGCCCACCTGCTCAGGCCCCAATACCCCTCCATGGGGGCAACCTACTCATTCTGACAAGGCTCCAACACCTTGTTCCAGGCAGCCCTCCCATGGGGACACCCTCCCCCAATGTGGGCCCCAACACTGCGTGCCAGGCTGTCGTACCTCATGGGGTGCCCTGCTCCCCCCGTGGAGAGACCTTCTTTTGCCCGTTGGGCTCTACTGTCTCCCCTGGTGGGGACACCTGCCTTGTGAGGCCCACCTGATGGATTTAGAACCAAATTGCTTGGGAAGGGACAGGAGGAAGAAAAAAGGAGGGGAGGCAGGGAGAAAGAGAAGGGAAGGGGAGAAAAGAGGACAGAAAAGGAACAAGAAGTGGAAGAGGAAGAACTCTATACTCAAAGCTTGTTAAACTGCAAATGGATGGTAAAAATGTGAGGGTAATCCCTAAAAGGATAGTGACGGAGAGTCTCACATCCAAACCAGCAGAGAGGGAAGGAAATGGGATAAGGGGAAGAGAACAAACTAAATCAATCAAGGGAAGGAAAGGGGACAGGACAAGAAACGAACCACAGTGGGGTTGGGTGCAAGCAGGAAGTACTAAGTTGGCAGAATTTGAACAGATTAGTGATCAAATCAATAGAAAGAACTAACTGCTTTAGTTGAAAGATAAAGAGGATCAGATGGGACACAAAAGCAGGATCCATGTACATGCAGTTCTCAGGAGCCAGACCTGGAACATCGGGACACCCAAAGAGTGACAAGGCACTGAGCTGCTCCCCCCAGGTTCCTGTCCCTGTTCTCCTGCTGGGCGAAACAGGAGGCCCCAGAGTCCAGGCAGCTGGGGAGGGCTCTGCTCTGCATGCGGGGTCAGAGCCAGAGCAGGTGAGGAAGAAAGGACAAGAGGAGCCTGGGATATCTTTCTGCGTCATAAAGTGAGGCAGTGCTCAGTGAATGCTGGAGACACGTCAAAGGACACAGAGGCCACTGTGAAGGGGCTCCCACTGGTCAAACCAGAGAGATGCTGATCTCAGGAGCTGCCTTCCCCGGACAGGCTGGGTTCTGCACATCTTTGTCCACTGGAGGCTGGGTTTGCACTGACGGTGGAAGGCAGTGGCCAGGCCTTTCTTCCCTCCTCTCCCCTTGGGCAGAGTCTCAGCTCCGCGCCGGGGGGAAGGGGTATCTCCTGCTACAGCCCCGTCGTGGTCACTGTGGCTGCACTTCTGCTGGCGGCCACAACCCCTGGGCTCTGATATCACTGCGCCTCCCTTTGTCTCCCCACTCGATGCGTGGTACCAGCTTCTTGCTGTGGCTCACCTCCAAGCTGCCTCCTTCTGCATTTCTCAGATCTTCTGTGACATGGGTCACCATTTCCTGAATGAAGTCCTCTCTGTTCAGATAGTTAAGGGGGTTGCTGTTTTCTTAATCAGACCCTGACTGATACTCCAGACAAGTCTTGGCGAAAAAGAAAGATGGTGTAATTATATTAACATTAGACAGAATAGATTTCAAGGCAAGAAGCAACAGTGAGGTAGAGAACATAATATAATGCTAGATTGTATGCACCCAATGACCAACTGGAGCATATGCAGAAAATGTCAACGAAACTACAAAGGAAGACGGACGAATGACCATCAGACTGGGAGACGTCTAGCACGTTTCAGCCAGCAATTGAGAGCTCATGCTGTCAAGGAGTAAAATGTAGAAGATTTGTACAATATAATTAAGAAACTTGATCTAGCAGACGTTATGGAACACCACTCCAATAGCTGGAAAACGCATATTTTTTCCCAAGCACACATGGAGCCCAGATCACATTTTAGGCCATCAGGGAGGGCTTAACAAATTTCAAAGAGTATCATGCGACCACATTCCTAACCACAGCACAGTGTGTCAGAAATCAATAACAAAAAGATGCTTAAAACGACCTCATACATTGGGGGGAGTGGGGAGCACATGGGTAAAAAAAAAAATCACAATGGAAATTGTCAAATACTTATAATTGAAAAATAACAGAAAAAGTAAAACAGTGCTCAGAGGGAAGTTTAATGCCCTCTAAACATCTATCAAGAAAAGAAGGAAGGCTGAAAATTAAGAACTTTGGACTAGAACAGCAGAATAAACCTGAGGAAAGCAAAGAAAATGTTAAAAATAGGAGCACATAATAAAAATGAAGGCAAAGATTGGTAAATTTAACTACATTAAAATTAAGAAATTCTGGTCATCAAAAAATACCATAGCGTGAAAAACAAACGCAGGCTGGCAATGGCATTTGTAACATATATTAGCACCAAAGATCAGTATTCAGGAATTTTTTATGAATTCCTGCCAATCAACGAGGCAAACCTGACCAGACACGGGCAAAAGAAAGAAACCCTTCACAGATGAGGAAACTCGCATTGGCATAAACGTATGGGAAGATGCTCCAGTTTATTAAGAATCAGCTAATTGCAAATTAAATCCACAATACATGTCCATTTGACATCCAGAGGAATGGCAAACTTTTAACATATGACAATCAAGTGTTAGTGAGGGTGTGGAGCGATGGGGACTCTGACACACTCCTGGTGGGAGCATACACTGAGACAGCTATTTTGGTGAATAACTTGGTGTTACTTAATAAATTTGGACACTCATGTGCCATGCAACCAGTCAGTTCACTTTCAAGGCGTTTCCTAAATTAACTGATGCACATATGCACCAGCAGACATGTACAGACTTTCCGCTGAAACAGTGTTTTTTTTAATAGATTTTACTTTTTAGAGCAGTTTGAGGTTCACAATAAAGTTGAGCAGAAAGTACAGTTCCCATTTGCTCCCTGAAAACATCACACAGCCTCCCCCGGAATCAACATCTCACCTCAGGGGTACACTTGTTTCCAGCAATGACCCTGCATTAGCACATCATTATCACCTAAGTCCACAGTTTACATGAGGGTTCACTCTTGGTGTGGTACAGTCTCCGCGTTTGAACAAACATATGAAGACGCATACCGATCACTGTAACATCCTACAGAAAAACGTCACTGCCCTGAAAACCCTCTGTGCTCCACCTGGTCATCCTTCCCTCCCCTGGAAAACACTGATCTTTTTACTGTCTCCATGGTTTTGCCTTTTCCAGAATGTCATAGAGTTGGAATCACAAAATATGGCTTTTTTTATATTGACTTCTTTCACTTAGTAATATGCATTTAAGGTTCTCTGTGTCTTTTCATAGCTTAATAGCTCATTTCTTTTTAGCCTTCAATAATATTCCATTGTCTGGAGGTACTGTAGTTTATCTGTTCGCCTGCTGAAGGACACGTTGGTTGCTTCCAGGTCTTGGCAATTAGGAATAAAGTTGCTATAAACATCTGTGGGCAAGTTTGTGTGGACCTAAGCTTTCAACTTATTTGGATGAGTACCGAGAAGTGTGATTCCTGGGTTGTATGGTAACAGTATGCTTACTTTTCAAAGAAACTGCCAAACTGTCTTGCAATGGCTATACTGTTTTGTATTCCCACCAGCAATGAATGAGAGTTCCTGTTGCTACATGTCCTCACCAGCATTTTGTGTTGCAGTGTTCTGGATTTTGGCCATTCTAATAGGTGGGTAGTGATGTTTCATTGGTGTCTTAATTTGCGTATCTCTGATGACATATGATGTGGAGTATCTTTTCATATGCTTATTTGCTATCTGCATATCTTCGTTGCTGAGGTGTCTGTCCCGTTTTTTAATCAGGCTCTTGGTTTTCTTCGTATTGAATTTTAAGAGTTCTTTGTATATTATGGATAGCAATCTTTTATCAAATGTGTTTTGCAAATATTTTCTCCCAGTCTATGGCTTGTCTTCTCATCCCCTTGACACTGTCTTTGACAGAGCAGAAGATTTTAATTTTAATGAAGTCCAGCTTAATTATTTTTTCATGGATTATTCCTTTGATGTTATATCTAAAAGGTTATTGTCACACCCAAGATAATCTAGGTTTTCTCTATGTTATCTTCTAGAAGTTTTGTAGTTTTATGTTTTACAGTTAGTTATGTGATCCATTGTGAGTTAACTTTTGTGAAAGGTGTAAGGTCTGTGTCCAGATTCTCTTTTTTGCATGTGAATGTATAGTTGTCCAACATCATTTTTTGAAAAGACTATCTGTTCCATTGTATTGTTTTTGCTCCTTTGGCAAAGATTAGCTGACTATATTTATGTGGTTCTATTTGTAGGTTGTCTATTCTGTTCCATTTATCTAATTGTCTATTCTTTTGCCAATAGCACACTGTCCTGATTACTGTACCTTTATAGTAAGTCTTGAAGTTGGATATTATCAGTCTTTTGACTTTGTTCTTCTTCTTCCATACTGAGATGGCTATTCTGGGTCTTTTCTCTCTTCATATAAACTTTAGAATCAGTTTGTTGATACCCATAAAATAACTTTCTGGAATTTTGATTGAGGTTGCGTTGAATATATACATCAAGTTAGGAAGAGCTGATATCTTGACAACAGTAATTCTTCCTATCCATGGACATGGAATATCTCTACATATATTTAGTTCTTTGATTTCTTTCATCAGAGTTTTTTAGTTTTCCTCGTATAGATTTTGTACCTATTTGGTTAGACGTATACCTAGATATTTCATTATTTGAGTTGTTAACGTAAATGGTAATGTGTTTTTAATTTCAAATTCCACTTGTTCACTGCTGGTTTATAAGAAGGTGATTGAATTTTGTTTATTAACTAGTATCCTGTGATCCTATTGTAATTGCTTGTTAGTTCCAGGAGTTTTTTGGCAATTCCTTTGGATTTTCCACACAATCATGTCATCTGTGAACAATGATAGTTTTAATTCTTCCTTCCCAGTCTTTTAGCCTTTTTTCCTTTTCTTATCTTATTGCATTAGCTGGTACTTCCAATATGATGTTGAAAAGCAGTGGTGAGAAGAGAGATTCTTGCTTTGTTCCTGATCTTGGTGGGAAATCTTCAAGTTTCCCATCTTTAAGTATACTATTAGCTGTACATTTTTGTAAATTATCAAGCTGAGGCAGTTCCCCTCTTTTCTTGTTTGCTGAGAGGTTTTTATCATGAATGGATGTTGGGTTTTGTCAAATGCTTTTTCTTTGTCTGTCGATATGATATGTGATTTTTCTTCTTTAGTCTGTTTGATGTGATGAATTGCATTAATTGATTTTCAAATGTTGAACCAGTCTTGCATACCTGGAATAAATCCCACTTGGTCATGGTGTATATTTCTTTTTACACCTTGTTAGATTTGATTTTCTAATATTTTGTTGAGGATTTTTGCATCTATGTTCATGAGAGATATTGATCTGTAGTTTCCTTTTCTTCTAATGTCTTTGTCTAGTTTTGCTATTAAGGTAATTCTGGCCTCATAGAATGAGTTAGGAAGTGTTCCCTCTGTTTCTATCTTCTGGAAAAGATAATAGAGAAGGCATATAATTTCTCCCTTGAATGTTTAGTAGAATTCCTCAGTGAACCCATCTGGGCCTGGTGCTTTCTGTTTTGAAAGGTTATTAGTAATTGATTCAGTTTATTAATAGTTATAGTCCTATTCAGATTGTCTGTTTCTTCTTGTGTGTATTTTAGCAGGCAGTGTCTTTCAAGAAATTGGTCCATTTCATCTAGGTTATCAAATTTGAGGGTACAACCCTGTTTTAATAATAAAGAAAATGGAAACCCATATTTCCATAAACATTAGAATAGATAGATAAGTTGTGGTCTAATCATCTAATGAGATACTATACAGCAATGAAAATATATGACCCACAGAGTATTTCTCAACCCTTTTCATTATCATGCCCCTAAGAAGGCTATTTTTCTAATAGCCCTCATGAAATTATAATATCACAGACAAACTATATATCTACATACTGTGTATATATCTTGCTTTATATATTAAAACTGGAACCAATTTTTACCCCATTAAAAATGCAAGATTCACTCATCAATATGGATGAATCCTAAAAACATATAGAATTCTCTTCATATTAGGTTCAAAACAGGAAACACTCAAGAATATGTTGTTTAGGGAAACAAACATATGTGGTAAAATTAGAAAGCAAAACAAATCTATGATAAATATAAAATTATTTTAATAGTTTTCTCTACAGGGCAAGTAAGTAGAGGGATGTGGGAGTCACATAGGAAGTTTTAAGTTGTTGACCAATTCTCTTTCTTAAGCTATTTGGTTGGTACATAGGTGTTTTAAAAATTATTATAATTATTTAAAGTGTACATACACACTACACGCATTCTTTTGCATATATTCTGTATGTTGCCAAATAATCACAACACACAATGTCATCAATGAGACTGCAAGGGTGGTTTAAGTAGATGACACAAGATTCACAGAAGGTTCAGAGAGGAGAACATAAGGAAACGAGGTTCTGAAGGATGTATAGGAGTTAACCAGGCAGAAGCAGAGAAAGGCATTTTATGCAGAGGGTTCAGACACTTAAAACAGCTTGCCCTTTGGAGGAACCATATGACATTCAATATGCTTTGAGCATCGAGTGTCGGGGAAATGTGAGTTATTGTGGGACATCATTTTATTGATGCAAATAATCCATAGGCAATCTATAAATCAAAATTGGGATGAATTTATTATGAGCCAGGTTTGAGGACTGTAGCCTGGGGCCTTCTTTACCCAAGGAAGGAAGGGAACCAAAGAAGTGGGGTGTGCAGAGTGCTTATATATCTTCTGGGAACAAAGCACATACATCACATATGACAGGAATATCTCTTTTGCTACTGTCACAAGATGCTTAGCTGGGACAGAGGTCAATGGTCAGCAGGTCAGTGGTCACAAGATGAGCACAGCAGGTCGGTAATTAATCCTTAGTTTCCAGGAGGAGATGCTTGTCCTCAAAGAAATGCTGATATGAGGGGAAGTTACATCTCTGTCTTTAAGGGCATCATTCTTGTGTTTGGGACATGGTAAATGTTAAAGCAGACGTACAATGCGTGCTCAACAGGCCACGTCAAGCCCTTTTGGAAAAACAAGGTCAGGCTGAATTCATTTTAAATCAAATGGCTTCCTCATACACTCCAATATTTTCTATTCTTTTTATTTACTTATCAATTTCTATAAATTTCTTCATGATAGGTTTTATCTCATGCCTGGAGCAGAATAAAGTGGCCTGAACCCTTCTTTTAAATAAAATACCAGCCCCGCCTCTGAGCTTTGAGTTCTGATGCTGAACGAGCTGTGAGTTCTGGCACTGCCATCTGCATCCGCTCAGGCTTCTTCCCACTTGGCCTTGCAAAATTGTTCTTTCTCGAAGTTCAAGATTTTTAATCCCTCTGGGCAAGCCCTCACTAATTAAAGCCCAAACAACCTTAAAAGCAAATGAGCATTTGGGGCCACTGGGCACCATTCCACGGCTCTGGAGCCATTGTTTGGCTTCTTAATACTCAAAAGGACTTCTTTGTTTAATTCTGAGCTTAAAAGTGCCTTTTTCTCTGAGTCTTTCCCCTCCCCTCTGCCTCTGGTTTAACTCAGCACAATCAGTCTAACAAAATTCCACCTGAAAGAAGCTCTGCTTTTGAGGTTACGTGATTTGATTCTCTGTAAATAGTCACACGTAGGCTGATGGAGAGAGCGATGGAGAAGGGAGGAGACTGTTTCTGCGCTGGCCAAGTTGACGATGGGTCATCAGTGAAATATAAGCTCGTGCCACTGGCTCGGTGGATTACTAGCCAAAAGAGAGACGAGAAAGAACGCATCCTGGGACCGCCTGACCGCTTCGGGGTTAAACACATCGTGTTCTGATGTTCTGATTTTGCCTGTCTCATTTTCCTCCGTGTGAAGCCTTAACTTTCTTACCTTTGATGAATAGCGTTTTCATTCAAAGATTTTTCCATTGTTGTAAGTTAAATTGTTTCTTAAGAGTAACGGCAGTGCCCCGTGCTTAGCAAATCAATAAGAGAGAGAAAAGAGTCCATCGCAGATCTTTGCCTCCTTAAGAACATGAGTAGCGTGTGTTATACAAATTAACACAGTTCCAACAATGTAATCGTTTTGTCTCTTTGCCCCATGATCAGATAGGAATCAAAGCCTCGTCCTGAATGCCCCCATTTTCTCTTCAGATCTGGGGATTAGCGTGGCCTTGGAAGCATGGATAGGCCTCTGCATAACTAAACGATCTCTCCCCTCCTGTTCAGAAAACCCTCCAGCTCAGTGCTCTCTGGTGCCCAGAAGGCTCCTGGGTGGGGTGCTGGTCCTCTCTCCCCACACTCGGGGAAGCAGCCGCCACCATGTGGACGTACTCCTGCATGTGCCAACCCCCTCAGCACAGGCAAGAGGTCCGGACTAAGGCTGTCATCTGAATTCACTTAGGATGACAGCTTGAGCAGTTCGCATCCCCTATTCGAATCTTGAAAATAAACAGGGTCACCTTGTTTTACTGTTTAAATTAGAACGGTTCAAGCCCCCACCTCACAGGAGTGGAAAACCAGTCCCCAGCGACCCTCCCTGGTCCTCCGATGTCCCTGGAGAGTCCCAGGGGCCGTCCAGTCCCTCGGTCGCTTTTGCTCTTGGGCCTCTGTCCCCGAAGCCTCGTCCCCGGGCAGCTCCTCTCCTGCAGCTGGCTCTTCTTCCAGGCAACGGAGGGTAAGAATCTGGGGGCTTACTCAGTGAACCTGAGGTCACTTGTAGCTGGGCAAATTTGGGCAATCCACTTACCCACACTGCCTCAGTTTCCCCATCTGTAAAAAAGACACATAGAAGACCTCCTCAGAGGCTGTTGTTGGCATTCCACGAGCAGAAGGATCCCATGGAGGACAAGCTCTGTAAGTTCTGACTCTCCCTGCTCCTCGCCCAGCCAGGGACACAGCCCTTTTCCTCGGCTTCGCTGAAGCAGCCTTTGCAAGCACAAGTGTGTGACTCAGTTCTCAGCGGTCTTCGAGGCCAGCGTTTACAGTCCAATCTTCCAGTCACTGCAATTCCCTGCCAGGCCCGCTGAGAGCAAGCTCGCTGGCCAGCTCCTCCATCCTCCGTCTCTGGCTGGGGGCTTGAGCCGCTCTTCTCTGGCCCCCTCACTTCCTCCTCCTCTTCCTTCTTCTTGGCCCCTCATTTCCTTGGCTCAGGCTCCGCTGGACCCTCCGAACACTCCCACTATTTTGAAGAATGGTCCAGCATGGCTCTTTGCCCAGAAGCATCTTTCAAGTCATCCCTTGGAAGCTTCAGCATTTAGAACCTAAGACTTTCTGGGCATTTTCCTAAATAAAGACCCCTTTTCAGAAAGGTAGTGTGCCACTCCCCTCGGGGCAGAAGCAGCTGCCAGCAGCTGTGATTTTTAAAGGCCACTTTTTCTCTCTATGATACTAATACTAAAAATAATCATGGATGACGGTGGACAAGGGTACCGACTTCCAGTTATAAGATAAACAAGTCCTGGGGACGTCATGGGTGGGTGACTGTGGCTCGGTCCTGTTCTGTGTGCCTGAAAGTTGCAGAGAGCAGACCTTGAATCTTCTCATCACAGGAAGAAAAATGTGTAACCACGTGAGGTGATGGATGTTAACCAGACCTATAGTGGGGATCACTGTATAATACATATATCAAATCATCATTTTGTACAGATAAAACTAATACAATGTTATGTGTCAATTATGTCTCAATAAAACTTGGGGAAAAGGAAAAAAACAAATCCCTACAATGTGCTTTGCAAACATCACAACTGCTTCACGTCTATCATCTTCCTGGTCCAGTGAGGTGTGACTGGAACTTTCTGGGTCTCAGTCTCCTCTTCTGAAAAATGGGGAAATTACACAGCCCCGTGGGGTCACTGTGAGAATTAAGTGATGAAATACAGGCAGGGCCAGTAAGACAGTGCCTGGCACTTGGTGAGTGCTAAATTACTGCTGGCCTGGTCCTTCTCAGCTCCATTCGACAGAGAATGAGGTGGAAGCTGGTGCCGTGGGGCCCCTGCTCACTGTTACCGAGGGAGAGGGCGGTGGCCGAGGTTTTGTCCCTGCCACCCGCTTCCAAGCTCGTCTTCTGCTTCTCTTGAATCAAGGGCCAGACGCAACCGTAGGGACTAAACCCACCTGTGTAGTTTCTGAGTTGAGGGATCTGAGTGTAGGATCCGACTAGTTAAAAAAGTTAAGTTAGCTGGGAACACTTGAACATTAGGGAGTTTTATATATAACTCTAGATAGAGGACTTGTCTTTGCAAAATTGAGGCAGTTTGCCCACATTTGGGGTGGAAGGGCTAAGTCGTTTTCTGGACCGTGGGCTCCCAGTCTCCACGGACCCCCAACACTCTGCTTTGTTATCTTAGGGGCTCAGACCCTGCCGACATCTCATCTGTGCCCCATGGCCTCACCTGGCTGACCTCAGTAAAAATACTGCGTTTTGGGGAGTTAAACGGAGTAATTAACAAGTCATCGCTCCACGTGATTCAGTGGAAGCCCCGGGAGACCCTATTGAGCCGAGTGTGTGGGGCCACAGTAACAAAATGCACAAAATTCCTCCCACAGCAGAGTCCTTAGCAGCCGCTCAGAACTGCCTCTCAGCCTCCCTGGCCGCTGTCACGGGAACCGAGTGGAAGGAGCCTCCACAGCCGCTCTGCGGACGTTCTGAAACTTCTCTTAATGCATCCACGACACAGACTTGGATACAGCTAAGGGGGCTGTGGTCACACCCGTGACGGGTCTGCCTGAGACATTTTCCAGAGAGCCTCTCTTTGACTCATTGCAGCAGGGGGCTCACCAGCCTCCACGCCACCAATTCCCGTGGCTTCAATTCATCCTGGATTCAAATGACAGAATAATCCTCCCCAACATCGATCTTATGACAACACTCACCTGCTCAAGACTTGACCCAGCCTCCCTATTGCTGCTGCCAATCTACGCTTTTCAGTCTTGCATTCAAGGCCCTCGTCCATTACACTGTCCCTGGGGGGACATCTCTAGCCGTGTCTCAAATTCCCCCTTGACACGGCCCCTCTGCTCCAGGTAAACCAGTCAGTGAGCCGTCTGTATTTCTGGGCTTCCATTCATGTTGCACCTGCCAGAAGCCATCCTTCAATCTAATCACACTATTTTTTTTCTGTGCTTCCCTCATCCTATACATATTTAATAAGGATTCTGTTCCTGAAATTAGCTCAATTTTCATCATTTATCCCCAAAGAATATCCAAATTTATGTAATTTTTTTTTTTTTTTTTTTTTTTTTTTTTTTTAATTTTTTTTTTTTTTTTTTATTAATGTTATGATAGATTACAACCTTGTGAGATTTCAGTTGTACATTTTTGTTAGTCATGTTGTGGGTACACCACTTCCCCCTCCGTACCCTCCCCCCACCCCCCCTTTTCCCTGGTAACCACCAATCAGATCTCCTTCTCAATATACTAATTTCCACCTATGAGTGGAGTCATATAGAGTTCGTCTTTCTCTGACTGACTTATTTCGCTTAACATAATACCCTCGAGGTCCATCCACATTGTTGTGAATGGGCCAATTTCGTCTTTTTTTATGGCTGAGTAGTATTCCATTGTGTATATATACCACATCTTCTTTATCCAATCATTAGTTTCTGGGCATGTAGGCTGGTTCCACGTCTTGGCTATTGTAAATAATGCTGCAATGAACATAGGGGTGCAACGGACTCTTGAGATATCTGATATCAGGTTCTTAGGATAGATACCCAGTAATGGGATGGCTGGGTCATAGGGTATTTCTATTTTTAACTTTTTGAGAAATCTCCATACTGTTTTCCATAGTGGCTGTACCAGTTTGCATTCCCACCAACAGTGTATGAGGGTTCCTCTTTCTCCACAACCCCTCCAACATTTGTCGTTCTTGGTTTTGGATGTTTTTGCCAATCTAACCGGGGTAAGGTGATATCTTAGTGTAGTTTTGATTTGCATTTCCCTGATGATTAGCGATGATGAACATCTTTTCATGTGTCTATTGGCCATATTCATATCTTCTTTTGAGAAATGTCTGTTCATGTCCTCTGCCCATTTTTTGATCGGGTTGTTTGTTTTTTTGTTGTTAAGCAGTGTGAGTTCTTTGTATATTATGGAGATTAACCCTTTGTCGGATAAGTGGCTTGTAAATATTTTTTCCCAATTAGTGAGCTGTTTTTTTGTTTCAATCCTGTTTTCCCTTGCCTTGAAGAAGCTCTTTAGTCTGATGAAGTCCCATTTGTTTATTCTTTCTATTGTTTCCCTCAACTGAGGAGTTACAGTGTCTGAAAAGATTCTTTTGAAACTGATGTCAAAGAGTGTACTGCCTATATTCTCTTCCAAAAGACTTATTGTCTCAGGCCTAATCTTTAGGTCTTTGATCCATTTTGAGTTTGTTTTGGTGTGTGGAGAAAAAGAATGGTCAATTTTCAATCTTTTGCATGTGGCTGTCCAGTTTTCCCAGCACCATTTGTTGAAGAGACTTTCTTTTCTCCATTGTAGGCCCTCTGCTCCTTTGTCGAAGATTAGCTGTCCATAGATGTGTGGTTTTATCTCTGGGCTTTCAATTCTGTTCCATTGATCTGTGGACCTGTTTTTGTACCAGTACCATGCTGTTTTGATCACTGTAGCTTTGTAGTATGTTTTGAAATCGGGGATTGTGATTCCGCCGGCTTTGTTTTTCTTGCTCAGGATTGCTTTAGCAATTCGCGGTCTTTTGTTGCCCCATATGAATTTTAGGATTGTTTGTTCAATTTCTGTGAAGAATGTTCTTGGGATTCTGATTGGGATAGCATTGAATCTGTATATTGCTTTAGGTAGTATGGACATTTTAACTATGTTTATTCTTCCGATCCATGTGCAAGGGATGTCTTTCCATCTCTTTATGTCATCGCCTATTTCTTTCAAGAGAGTCTTGTAGTTTTCATTGTATAGATCCTTCACTTCCTTGGTTAAGTTTATCCCAAGGTATTTTATTCTTTTCGCTGCTATTGTGAATGGGATAGAGTTCTTGAGTTCTTTTTCTGTTAGTTTATTGTTAGTGTATAGAAATGCTACTGATTTATGCACGTTAATTTTATACCCTGCTACTTTGCTGTAGTTGTTGATTATTTCTAATAGTTTTTCTGTGGATTCTTTGGGGTTTTCTATGTATAAGATCATGTCGTCTGCAAACAACGAGAGTTTTACTTCTTCGTTACCTATTTGGATTCCTTTTATTTCTTTTTCCTGCCGAATTGCTCTGGCCAGCACCTCCAGAACTATGTTGAATAGGAGTGGTGAAAGTGGGCACCCTTGTCTTGTTCCTGTCCTCAGAGGGATGGCTTTCAGCTTTTGTCCATTGAGTATGATGTTGGCTGTGGGTCTATCATATATGGCCTTTATTATGTTGAGGTACTTTCCTTCTATACCCATTTTACTGAGGGTTTTTATCATAAATGGGTGTTGGATCTTGTCGAATGCTTTCTCTGCATCTATTGAGATGATCATGTGGTTTTTGGTTTTCATTTTGTTAATGTAGTGTATCACGTTGATTGACTTGCGGATGTTGAACCATCCCTGTGTCCCTGGTATAAATCCCACTTGATCATGGTGTATAATCTTTTTGATGTATTGCTGTAATCGGTTTGCCAAAATTTTGTTGAGGATTTTTGCATCTATGTTCATCAGTGATATCGGCCTGTAGTTCTCCTTCTTTGTGTTGTCCTTGTCAGGTTTGGGGATCAGAGTGATGTTGGCTTCATAGAATGTGTTAGGGAGTTCTCCATCTTTCTCAATTTTCTGGAACAGTTTGAGGAGAATAGGTATTAAGTCTTCTTTGAATGTTTGGTAGAATTCTCCAGAGAAGCCGTCTGGTCCTGGACTCTTGTTTTTGGGGAGGTTTTTGATTACCGTTTCTATTTCCTTACTTGTGATTGGTCTATTCAGATTCTCCATTTCTTCCTGATTCAGTTTGGGGAGATTGTAGGAGTCTAGGAATTTGTCCATTTCTTCCAGGTTGTTCAATTTGTTGGCATATAGTTTTTCATAGTATTCTCTTATGATCTCTTGTATTTCATTGGTATCTGTTGTGATTTCTCCTCTGTCATTCCTGATTTTATTAATTTGCGATTTCTCTCTTCTTTTCTTGGTGAGTCTGGCTAGGGGTTTGTCAATTTTGTTAATTCTTTCGAAGAACCAACTCTTTGTTTCATTGATCCTTTCTATTGTCTTTTTTGTTTCAATATCGTTTATTTCTGCTCTTATTTTTATTATTTCCCTCCTTCTACTGACTCTGGGCCTTGTTTGTTCTTCTTTTTCTAGTTCTGTTAGGTGTCGTTTGAGGTTGCTTACGTGAGCTTTTTCTTGTTTAGTGAGGTGAGCCTGTATTGCGATGAATTTCCCTCTTAGGACTGCTTTTGCTGCATCCCAAATGATTTGGTATGTCGTGTTCTCATTTTCATTTGTCTCCAGATAATATTTGATTTCTTCTTTAATTTCTTCAATGATCCATTGTTTGTTGAGAAGCGTGTTGTTTAGTCTCCATATTTTTGCACCTTTCTCTGCTTTTTTCTTGTAGTTGATTTCTAGTTTAATAGCGTTATGATCAGAAAAGATGCTTGATATTATTTCAACTCTCTTGTATTTATTGATGTTTGCTTTGGTTCCCAAAATATGGTCAATCCTTGAGAATGTTCCATGTGCACTTGAGAAGAATGTGTAACCTGCTGTTTTTGGATGAAGTGTTCTATATATATCTATTAAGTCCATCTGGTCTAATTTTTCATTTAATTCTATTATTTCCTTGTTGATTTTCTGTCTGGATGTTCTGTCCATTGGTGTTAATGGTGTGTTGAGGTCCCCTACTATTATTGTATTGTTGTTGATGTCTTCTTTTAGATCTATTAAGAGTTGCTTTACAAATTTTGGTGCTCCTGTGTTGGGTGCGTATATATTTATAAGTGTTATGTCTTCTTGGTGGAGAGTCCCTTTTATCATTATATACTGTCCCTCTTTGTCTTTCTTTATCTGTTTTGCTTTGAAATCTACCTTGTCTGATATTAGTATAGCGACACCTGCTTTCTTTTGTTCATTATTAGCTTGGAGTATTGTTCTCCATCCCTTCACTCTGAGTCTGTGTTTGTCTTTGGGGCTGAGGTGTGTTTCCTGGAGGCAGCATATTGTTGGATCTTGTTCTTTGATCCATCCTGCCACTCTGTGTCTTTTGATTGGGGAGTTCAATCCGTTTACATTTAGAGTGATTATTGAGACGTGGTGGCCTACCACTACCATTTTGTGTCTTGTTTTCCGGTTTTCTTCAGTTTCCTTTGTTTCTCGTCCCATGGTTTAATCTGTTCTGATGTAGAGCTGCTACTCTCTGTTGTTGTCCTTCTACTTATCTCCTCTGCTCTTGGTTTTGTAGTCCCTTTCCTTTTTTGGATTTTTCAGGAATGAGGGTTTTCCTGAGGATTTCCTGAAGAGGAGGTTTTGTGGCAATGAACTCCCTTAATTTTTGTTTATCTGGGAAAGTTTTTATTTCTCCATCGTATTTGAAGGATATTTTCGCTGGGTAGAGAATTCTCGGCTGTAGGTTTTTGTCCTTCAGATTTTTGAATATATCATTCCACTCTCTTCTAGCCTGTAAAGTTTCTGCTGAGAAATCTGCTGATAGCCTGATGGGGGTTCCTTTGTAGGTTAGTTTCTTTTGCCTGGCTGTCCTTAATATTTTCTCCTTGTCGTTGACTTTTGCTAGCTTCACTACTATATGGCGTGGAGTTGGTCTTCTTGCATTGATAAAGTTTGGAGATCTATTGGCTTCTGTCACCTGAAGATCCATCTCCCTCACCAGATTTGGGAAGTTCTCAGCCATTATTTCTTTGAATAGGTTTTCTGCCCCTTTCTCCTTCTCTTCTCCCTCTGGTATACCTATAATCCTTACGTTGCATCTCCTAATTGTGTCTGATAATTCTCGGAGAGTTTCTTCATTTC
This sequence comes from Equus caballus, assembly GCF_041296265.1. Classification (NCBI taxonomy): domain Eukaryota; kingdom Metazoa; phylum Chordata; class Mammalia; order Perissodactyla; family Equidae; genus Equus; species Equus caballus. The sequence continues at coordinate 99,112,661 of NC_091690.1, read as the reverse complement.
TTTTAAGTCTTGCTTCTCTCTCCTCCTCTGCCTGCAACAATTCTATATTGCCATCTTCCAAATTGCTAATTCTTTCCTCCATATTATCGGCCCTACTGTTCAGAGCATCTAGATTTTTCTTAATCTCCTCTATTGTGTTCTTCATTTCCAGTATTTCTGTTTGGTTCTTCTTTATCGTATCAAACTCTTTTGTGACATAGCTCCTGAACTCGTTGAGTTGTCGGTCAGAATTCTCTCTTAACTCAGTGAGTATTTTAATGATGGCTGTTTTGAAGTCATCATCATTTAGGTTATATATCTCATTTTCTTTGGGATTGTTTTCTGTGTATTTGTTACTTTCTTTCTGTTCTGGAGATTTGATGTATTTTTTCATATTGCTTGATGATGTTGATTTGTGCCTCCGCATGGAGATAGAGTTTAGTTGCTCCTTTCACTTGTTTCAGCTGCTGCGGTGGGGGGAGCAGCTGTTTATACTTCACCAACCAGGAACCCTGTCCGTAGTTGCTAACTGGGCCTGGGCCCCTCTTCGTAGCCACAGTGGCCCTTTGGATTCCCTCCTCTGCCGTGGGGGCCGTCACGGGGGGCTTCAGACTGCAGGTGCCTACTGTTGTTGCCCACCTAGATGCGCTCTCTCCTTGGGGTCTGCAACGGTGTTATGGGCTTTTCCAGCGGCCAGGGGTGGGATCACTTTTATTTGTCGCTCGGTTGCTGTCGGCACCCACCAAATCTCACTTGTCCTCTATGGGTCGCAGGAGAGCTATTGGCATCTTCTACAGTCTGTGGTTAGTACACCTAGCTATGCTGCTTTTGCCCTGGGGTCTTCCAGCCTTGTGGCTGGCGGCTGGGTGCCTTCTACTGGTGCTGTGCCGAGGCTTTCCCTAAGGCTTCTGTGAGCCTGTAGGGTTTCCCCCTAGGCTACTAAGCTGGGTCTCTGGAACTCTCTCCAGCCCCAGTCCTCTCCGAGATCTCCGGCAATCCCTAGCCTCACCTGGTGGGCAACGGCAGCTGGGGGTCGCCCCGCCCTCTGGGCTTCTCTCCGGGCCTCTGCCGGGAGCTCTGAATGCTCAGCGTGGCCCCTCTGCTACCGGCAGACAGAGAGTTTTGTCTGCTGCCCGGGCGGAGCTCCGGCGCTTCTCCACCGGATCGCCGGACCCGCCTTTGAAAGTTCCCCCGCCCCGGTCCTCTCCGAGATCTCCGGCAATCCCTAGTCCCACGGGGCGGGCAACGGCAGCTGGGGGTCGCCCCGCCCTCTGGGCTTCTGTCCGGGCTTGTGCCGGGAGCCCTGAGTGCTCAGCGTGGCCCCTCTGCTACCGGCAGACAGGGAGTTTTGTCTGCTGCCTGGGGGAGCTCCGGCACTTCCCCTCCGGGTCGCCGATCCGGCCTTTGAAAATTCCCCCGCCCCGGTCCTCTCCGAGATCTCCGGCAATCCCTAGTCCCACGGGGCGGGCAACGGCAGCTGGGCGTCGCCCCGCCCTCTGGGCTTCTGTCCGGGCCTCTGCCGGGAGCTCTGAATGCTCAGCGTGGCCCCTCTGCTACCGGCAGACAGAGAGTTTTGTCTGCTGCCCGGGCGGAGCTCCGGCGCTTCTCCACCGGATCGCCGGACCCGCCTTTGAAAGTTCCCCCGCCCCGGTCCTCTCCGAGATCTCCGGCAATCCCTAGTCCCACGGGGCGGGCAACGGCAGCTGGGGGTCGCCCCGCCCTCTGGGCTTCTGTCCGGGCTTGTGCCGGGAGCCCTGAGTGCTCAGCGTGGCCCCTCTGCTACCGGCAGACAGAGAGTTTTGTCTGCTGCCTGGGGGAGCTCCGGCACTTCCCCTCCGGGTCGCCGATCCGGCCTTTGAAAATTCCCCCGCCCCGGTCCTCTCCGAGATCTCCGGCAATCCCTAGTCCCACGGGGCGGGCAACGGCAGCTGGGGGTCGCCCCGCCCTCTGGGCTTCTGTCCGGGCCTCTGCCGGGAGCTCTGAATGCTCAGCGTGGCCCCTCTGCTACCGGCAGACAGAGAGTTTTGTCTGCTGCCTGGCGGAGCTCTGGCGCTTCCCCACCGGGTCGCCGGACCCGCCTTTGAAAGATCCCCCGCCCCGGTCCTCTCCGAGATCTCCGGCAATCCCTAGTCCCACGGGGCGGGCAACGGCAGCTGGGAGACCTCCGTGCCCACCGTGTCTCTCTCTGGGACCCTCCGGGCGCCCCGAGCACCAGGCCGGGTCTCCCCGCCAATGGCGGGGAGAGACTCTCCCCGCGGGCTCAGGTGTGCAACTCCAAAGTTTCCCTCTGCGTTTAGGAGTAATTGCGGGGGGTTTAAGTAGGGTTCTGGTCACCTGTTTCCACCGTCGCTCCTCTGTTGTGTTCTCGCTCCTGCCCTAGATGTGTGTGGATCCTCTGGGGGCGTCCGTTGGAAGAAAGCCGCTTGCGGGTACTAGGCTGCCCGTCGGGGTCGGAGAGTTTTCACCTATTTCCACATCCTCCCGGAGGAAAGTCCGTCCACCTTCCGATGTATAGTCGCGTGGGTGTCTCAGACGTCCTGAGATGCTGTCTGGATATCCTTTGTCAAGCGATAAGTGTCCAAATAATTGTAGACTCGAAGGGCGAGAGACAAAGAGGACTACTCACGGCGCCATCTTGGAAGCCCCAAATTTATGTAATTTTCATGCTTTATTTGTAAACAGAGAAATTCCACACTAGTATGCACCACTGCCCACTCTTGTGCTCATAACAGACATTGCTAGTCAATCACTGCACATTTTCCCACTGAACTGCTCACAGCTTCTGTATCTTTCTCCACATTACGTTCCAGGTAAGCACTACATGCCAGTTGGCGTAGGATACAGCTTGCAACCTCATTGTCATCTCTGTTCTAGATTAGAGTCATTATAGTTCTAGATGGTGAAAGGGAAACTCTTCAGGAGGGCGGGGCAAATGAGAGGGCCTTACTATTTTGCCCCTGCATTTTCTGCTGAAGTTCAGGGCTCTATGTGTGGGATGAGTAGGTCACAGCCAATAGAATCATATTGTCCTCAAGATCGGTGCCTGCTTCCTACCAATTCACCTCAAAGCCTTCGCAGACTCCCCTCCCAGACACCAATGGCGGCAGCAAGAGCAGGCCCTCGTTTGTCTTCTCAGCTTAAAGTTCACTTGGAAAGAGCGATGTTCTCTTCCCAGAAGTCAGAGACTATTTCACTGCCTCTCATCAGCTCTGACTGAGTCACGTGGTCATCCCAATCCAATCCCTTGGTATGTGGGGGGCATGAGATGACATTCTCATGTCTCATGAGCTGGCATGATCAGACAAGAAAGTTGAGGGTGCCAGGTACTAATTATCTAAAAAGTTTTGTACTCCTGTCTGCCACGTAGGAGACATCAGTCCAGGTTCTGGGGACACAGCAGTGAGCAAAACCAAGAGTTGTCACCCTGGAGCTCATCTTCTAATTGAGAGATACAGAAAATATACAAATAAATATGTCTGCAATGAGTGGGATGGAGAGGATTGCTATGTAAAGATGTAATGTGGGATGAGCAATACAGAAGGGCTGAGGCAGGGAAGGGAGACGTGTGACCATCACATGGTTGGAGAAGGCACCTCTGTGACCTTAAGGAGCTGAGGGAGCAAACCAGACAGAGACACCTGGAGAGACACAGAGGGGACAGCAGGAGCAAATGTCCTGAGGGAGAGCCTACGTGGAGAGTTTGAGAACTATCGACGAGGCCAATACACTGGAACAGAGTGAGCAATGGGGAGAGAGGTAGGTGATGAGGTCAGAGGTTAAGGGGTGGGAAATGGGGCAGGAAGCAAATGGCAGAGGGTCTCAAGGCCATTGTGAAGACTTTGGCATTTACTGTGAGTGAGCTGGGAAGCCATCAGAGGGTGTTGAACAGATGGCCCTATAACCTAACTTATGTCTTAAGAATCACTTTCATTTCTCTCTTCAACCAGGATGGGGGTAGAAGGAGCGGGGTGGCAGTAGGGTGACCAGCTAGGCACCTACTGTAATTTCTAGGCGGAAAATTGTGGTGGCTTCTACCAGGTGGTAGTGATAGAAATGGTAAGAATGCAAGGTTGGACTTGGGGAACATTCTGAAGGGAGAACAGGTGGGATGTGCTGACAGACTGTGGGGATGTGGAAAGAGAGAAGGCAAGGATGACTCCAAAGTTTTTGGCCTGAACAAAGGAAAGGATGATGCTGCCAGAGGGAAGACTGAGGGAAGAGTAAGATTTAGGGTGGAGTGGATTTGAGTGTCTTAGATGTGAAGAAATATCAAGTCAATTATTGATATATGAGTCTTAGGTTCAAGAAGGAGGCATGGGATGGAGGGTTAAGCTTGGGAGTTTTTGGCATCAGGATGGTATTTAAATCCATGAGAAGAAATATAGAAATCAAAGAGTTTTTGTGGATAGATGAGTAAAGACATCCCAGGTCTGAGCCCTCAGCCCCCACAGCAGGAACCGGGTCACAAATCCTCATTAGCGTCATCCCCGAGTGCTAACAGCTCCCCTTCCCAGGACTGCGCGGTTAGAATCATTTTTACCATTGGTTTGACTTTTTGCTGAACTCTAGTTTTCCTATTTGAATAAGACCTTTCTATTTCACTTTAAACCTTGTGACTGTTTTCCATGCTTAGCCCCCTAAATATTGACACTTCAGGAAGGTCAGCCTCAATCGAACTGCCAAAGCAAATGCTGAGGTAGCCAAGAAGAGAACTCTAGTTTATCTTGGAAGGCAGGACCCCAAGCCTTGGCTTTCAAGGCCAGACTGACCTGCAAAGAGCAGAGAAGGCTGCTGGCTCAGGGTGGACGAGGCTGTAGCCAGGTCTCAGCGCTGCCTGGGCCGTTGGATGGGGCGTGAGGTCAGTCGGGTCAGGGGTCCCATACTGGGGCCTCCAGGAATCTGGCCAGCATCCTGGTGACTGGTGCCCAAGAGAACAAAGAGGCTCCTGCATCCCCAGTGGTCTGATTAAGCCGGCGCCCTGGTCAGGCCCCTTTCGGGGTGGTGGTGGGGGGGGTGGATAAAAGAGTAGCACACCTGTTTTCACTTGACTGCAATCCCGAAATAATTCTGTGGCTCCTACAAGATTTGAAACAAATTAAATTTGAAAGGGCAGAGAGGGCAGCTTTGAATGGTTGGCTCTGTGGAGAAATGTGGGTTTTCGCTCCAGGAAATGGCTTCACTGAGAGACAGCATGCCCTGGCCGTGGCGGCTGGGGTGGCTACAGTGCGTGACCGTGACGTGGGACTCGTGGGGCAGCTGCTTTTGCCCTGTTGTCTCTGGACTGAGCTTTTGCTTTCTGGACTTTGATAATGTCGGAGGAAGGTTATTCTAGAATTGACATGAAAGACGCTTGTCTAGAGGAGAGGGCACACAACACTGTTTAGGGAACCTGTGTTTTAAGCAAAGACACATCCGTCCTACAAGGCAGCGGTGACAGACGTGATTGCGTCCAGGCCTTGGGAGATGATTGTCAGAATAGTTTGGCCCATCCTTTCTTTTAACAAACGAAGAGACTCGTGCCTGAAGGAGTTGCTGCTATAGTGAGAGCTGGGTTCCAGGTGGAGCGCCACCTACACTTATGTTTCAAGTGGTCCCCAGGGCAAATAATGGGAAGCGTTGTCCAGAGAGTCCCAGACTTCCGCCTGCCTCCATAAGAACCTGTACCTATTCAGGATCTTGGGATTGGGGAGGCAGGAGTGGAAAGGGGGGAATTCCTCCCTCTGGACCAAGGCCCAGGAGCTGCAGTGATGGGAAGAGAAGAGTTCCCCTCAGGCTCTGGGTGGTCCCTCCCTCTTCCACGGCTCCTCCTTCACCCACCAACACTTCTTGAGCTTCCCCCAGGTGCCAAGAGTGGGCTGCCAAGATGGAAACTGGCAAGTGGACCTGTCTCATACTTAGAGACCTATTACTCCAATCTTTGTTATAGACACAGCCAGAGGTGACCAATGTGACAACCTGCCTCGTTGATCTGTTGCCAACTAGGGGTTTGACAGAGAAATTGAGAGCTAGCAGGTCACTGCCTTTTATGGTCTCTGCCATTAACACCCGTTTGGCAGCAGGCAGAATTTTTCTGCCTGGGACCTGGGGCAGCTGATTAAGTACCCCTGCTAGGCCGGGGTCTGGTCCTGGCTGATTTTAAGGCCTCCCTTCATCCCCACCACAGAGACAGCAGCTGGAAGGCCTGACTGCAAGGCCACTTTGTCCTTTGCTTAGGTATCCTCACAGACCGCAGCGCTGGGGTCAGGCTGGAGCACAGAGCGCTCTCTAATGAGGATTTGTCAAGCCCTTCCATTTGATCAGGGGCGGGCGCTGTCGCTGTGTCAATTTTCCTTCTCACTGATGTCCCTGTGGCCTTTGATAGCACAGATCATACACACATAGGTGTGTCTTTCAAGCTCCTGAGCCGCATGGGCAGGGGTCTGCCAAGCCATCATTAATATGCCCCTCCGTGCAGCTGGTGGGGAAAGGGACAGAAATAAAGGAGCTGAGGTTCCCTTTTTTATGAGCTCAGGAAACCCGCTGTACCCATGTGCAAAGTGGAGGCTGTGCTCCAGAGAAGAAGAGATCCAAGGACACATTGCAGCCACTTGCATCAGCGGCATTTCAAACTTAGAACTACTTACCGTCTTCTCGAACATCAAGGATCCTCCTTAAGCATCACCCAGTCCTCTACCCGCTCTTGTACCCTTTCATCTTACCATATTGGTAAAAGTTTTTTGGTTGTGAACAATACAGGCCAATTCTGGAAAACTTAAGTGAAGAGAGAGTTTTTTATAGGCTGGAGACTAGTTTTAGAAATAGGACAAACCAATGTGGTCCAGATATGAGCAGAACTAATTATTTAGCCAATAATGCTAAGCAATACTTCTGGGATAATTGTCCTCCACCCATTTTCCCATCCTGCAATTTTTACACAAGGAGAGAGAGGCTGTTGGGACCAGCTTGGGTGATGTGCTTACTCCTTGGGTGGCAAAGGCCGGTACGTGCAATGGGAGAGGAGATTCTTCAGAGGATGCCGGTGGTGCCATTCTCTAGAGGGACTGGCTGCCAGACAGCCAAATAAGTCCACACTTAGGCTGTAGTCTGCAAGCCCTATTCATTCTATTTCCTTCTTACATCTCTACGTTTCTGTCCAGCCCCATTGCCTCTGTTGTAATGATGTCGACCTCAATAAGGTTGCTATCAGGAGTAAAAGCAATAGCACGATGTCCAGCATTTAGCTGAAGGATGTTATCAATTGCATTTGACTTTGAATAGACTTGCTCAAGGATCTCTACCCCGTCTCCTTCCCTTCACTCTTCCCCCACATCACCGCCAGAGTGAACTTTCCAAATGCAAATCCAGTCACGCCATGCTCTGCTCAAAAACCCCTGGTGCCTCCCGTTGCCTACAGAACAGTCTCAAATTATTCTCCCGATATAAGACTGCATGTTCCTCTTTCGTTTAGGATTACCTTGGTAAATGTTCAATAACCAGTGCTCTGGGGAAGTGGGGCAGGAAATTCATGCATACATGTACATACATTAGTCTATTATAAGTTATACTGATATAACAGGTGTGCAGCACAAATAGTAATAACAGGAGACTCCTCAAAGGAGTGAATGCCAGCAGGTGAGGACCATGTGGGGCCATTCTGGAGTCTGGTAACTACAACCTTCAGTGAATCAAGACTCCCTTCACTGTTCCTATCTTTGGACCACCGTAGGAGAAGGTGAGATCTTTCAAGTTGCTTCACATCTGGCCTTTGTAAGTTAAAGTTCCCGGAATTAGTGACTTTTAGAAACCTTGGTTCTATAACATAGAAATATTAGCTGTTAGAAACTCAGATAGGGAAGAGCCGTTTTTGGAAGAGGCAGCCCAGACTTTGTCCTTGGTCTCTAAAAACACACATTCTATTATACTCTCTTTGCTGCCTGTTGGATTTTCATAGGGAGAATGTTCTTCCTTAGCTGGAGGGAAATTAAGCTTTGCTGGGTGATCCCACAGCTCTCCTAATCCAGTGTCTACACTGCTTAAGGCCAGTGCCTGTCCACAAGGCAAAGCACAGCTCAGGGGGCCCAGCTTTCTCTTGGAAAAGTTGGCAGAACGGACATCATTTTCTTCTCGTGCCCTCTGGGTACTCCCACCTGTCAGGAACTGGTGCCAACTTTGCTCCCAGTATGGCAGCACCTGGACACTCTGTACCACCTCATGAAGTTGGAAAGGGCTCCGGTTGGAATGCTTTCTCATTTCTCTGGGCTTCTCCCGTTACTCATGGGGCTGGTTTTCTTCTTCTTGCTCTTTCACAGCCAGGGACCGTGTATGAGTCAGATGAATTGACAACATGCAGGAACAGGGCAGCACTGGAGGCTCTGGAAAGCTGCCCCACCCCACCGGCCCCTCAAGCCGTGCTCGTCCCCCTCCCCTCCCATGGTGCCCATCACGAATCTCAGAAAGAAAGTTCAAGGCTGTCAACATTTACAGAAAAATGTCACGTTGGGTCATGGGCTCTGGGCTGCAGTTTTATGTTATTATTTCATTTTCACTCCTGACGACTTGACCTGAGAGTTTCCTACAACTTTTTGTGAGCATCAGTCTTTCTCAGGTGTCATCATCACTTCATTTTAATATGCATTTACTAAGCACCGGCTGAGCACCTGCATGGGGAGAGGCACTGGAGACACGGAGACATGGTGCTCTGGTGGAGAGGCACCCGAGTCTGCGTGCTGAGCCTGTGACAAGGGCCTGTGTCAGCAGAGGGCCCAGAGGATCGTTCCCGGAGGAGAGGATCAATGGGTGGAGTCTTCAAAGAGAAGAGTATTTCACCAAAATGGGAAAGTGGTTGACAGGCTCCCCACCACCTCCGGCAGAGCCACAAGTGTGCAGATATGAACCCAAGGGGCCAGCTGGGGGCACAGGTATGAAGTAGCGAAAGAGCCTACTGTTGCTGTCAAACTGGGGAGGGTCTGTGGCCTTCTGGCTGTCTCCTCACCTCCATCTTCCCAGTCCGTGGGGAAGTCACCAAGTTGTGCTGTAGAGCCCGTGTCACCCAGATCAGAATTTTAAAAACAACTGCTATGCACAATGGGGAACTTCGAAGGTTTTTGTATAGGAAAGTGAAATTAGTGTGTATGAGAGAGAGAGAGAGAAGTAACTCACATTAGCGTGAGGATGGATTTGAGAGCGAGGCCAGTAGGAGGCTGTATTAGAATTCTCCAGAGAAACAGAACCAATAGTATAAATATATACATATATAGTATGTATATGCTATATATATATATGTAGTGTATATACATATATATACAATTATATACACTTATGAGATTTATTATAGGAATTGGCTCATATCGATGCTGAGAAGTCCCGTGATGTGTGGTCTGAAAGCTGGAAGACCAGGAAAGGTGGTGACGTAATTCAGTCTGAGTCCAAAGACCTGAGAACCGGGAGCACCAGTGTCCTGGGGCAGAAGACGGGTGTCCCAGCCCAAGCAGAGAGAGTGAACTCGCCCTTCCTCTGCCTTTTTGTTCCATTCTGGCCCTCGAGGAAATGGATGACACCCAGAAATAATGTTTTTCCAGCTCTCTGGGCACCCCTTAGCCCAGTCAAGTTGACGCATAAAATTAACCGTCCCAGAGACTATTGTGTCAGTCCAGGCAAGGCTCATGGGGGCCTTGGCAGTGGAAATCGGTCTCTGTTCAGAATCTTACCTGCCTGCCCATCTGCAGCTGGGATCCGCTTCGTGACCTCGGCCTCAGGCGACTGTCCAGACCTGCTGGAAGACCGCAGGTGACGCGTACCTCCTGTTGGCTTGCTCTCACTTTGGATTCACTTCAGTGAAGATAGTGATGGCTTGGGCAGCTTCCTTCTGTTGTTCCTCTCACTGTCTCGGTTGAGGAACAAACAAGAATCGTCTCTCAGTGTCAGCCTTTGCGTGGTTCCCTGTCTTCTCAGCGTGATGTCTGTGAGGTTCATAGCACATGTCAGGCTTCGTGCTGCATAATAGGGTTGCAAAACGAACCAGCCCTCACCCTCCAAGCAAGCACCACCTCTTGGGGGTCCAAGGGGTGGGGCTCACGATGATGTCCTTACCGTGTACCTACAAGGACACCGATGAAGGAGTAATGAACACAGCCTGATTTGGGTGGGAGTTGGAGGTAAGAGAAGCCAAAGGGAGATAACATTAGCTTTTTACTATGTAAATGAGTTGGCTTTAGCTGTATGAACTGAAAGGTGAGAATGGAAAAGATGGTAAGGAGACAAAGGCCGCACGGGAGAGCAGATGGCCTGAGCACGCACAGGGCGGTGAAAGTCTGTCTGCAGGCTCCACGGCCGCTCCCTCCAGCCTCTCGTGGCATGATGTGAATGACTGCAGAGCAGCGAGTGCGTCCTCCGGAGGCAGGCTGCTTGGGGTCATAACCTGACTGTTCCACGTAGGAAGCTGTTCAGACTCAGGAAGGGTACCTAAACCCTCTCTGACTTAGTTTCCTCATCTGTAAAAATGAGGATAGTAATATTTCCTACTTTACAATGTGGTTGTAAAAACTAAACAAGTTGATTCATGAAGAGCAATTAAAACAGGGCCTGCCTCAGAGTAGGGCTCCAGAAGTGCTCTCCCGGAGGCTGGCAGGCTCTGAATGTGTACAAGTTATGAATGGCTATGGAGTCTTCACCCTGGTGACCACCACCCCCCACCCCAGAAGGGCTATGACTTTGGTGCAATCTGGTGTCCCTTTGGTGCTGGGCGGAGGGGTCAGCTCAGCATGGATGACCTGCCTCGACACTCCTGGTTTCCCAAGGGCCTTTTCTAAAGGTGCGTTAGGACAGGCTCAGGAACAAGTGGTCCCTCTGGTGGCAGTTGGAGTTTCTAGCACAGGAAGTGTGGATTCCAGGAGAAGCCACAGAGAACTGGCACCTCCAGGGCTGGCATGTCTTTGAAATTGAAGCCTGGGGGCATCTGTGCACTCAGGAGGAGGCCAGAGGCCACTGGGCTGAGCAAGGTCAATGCCATCCCAAGCATGGGGACAGCATGCCCTTCTGGCGCAGAGGCTAGCCTGAAGCCCTGGCTTCCATCACATAGGCATGGACCTCAGGAGTCAAGCAAGGCCAAACGACTTCCCCTGGGCCATGGTAGAGTAAGCAGTGACACTGAGCCAGAAGCCCTGGCAAGTGATCTGAACCAGCCGTTTAAACTCTCTGACTCTGGGTCTCCCTTCCCTCAGCTGTAAAGGAGAAAGATCAGTTCACCCAGCCCTACAGCCCACACGCCGTCTGTCCCAGAGAGTGACTACGGGATCACGATCAACGAGATCACGGGAATGAAAGTCCTCGGGTAAACGGGAGACCACACATTGCGGATGGTGCTCTTGCCTCCTCATCCTTACTTGTGAAACCTGGAGACCTTTCTGCCGTTATCACCTGCCAACCTCTACACGCTGTTCTCTTCTTCCTTCCTTGCTCCCTTCTTTACTTCCTTCCCTCCTTTTCTTCAGTCCTTTGAATCTCAGCTCAGTTAATGGTTCCTCAGAGAAGATGTCCCTGCCCCTAAGACTGAGCTGGGTGCCCTTTCTGGGTCCTTCCACGTAAAGGCCCCTGGACTTTCATTATCATAATACTTTGTACACTATTGGAACTGTCTTTTTAACTGACTGTCTCAAGGACAAGATTACATTAGCTGCTCAAGGGTGGGATTATAGCATAATCTCCTTAGTAATCCTGGCACTAGAACGGTCTGGGGGGTGCATATTTGAATAAATGAGTGAATGAATGAATGAATGACTAAATTCTTATACAGATGTAAATGGTTTATCATAATATTGTTCAACTGACATTTAGAGTGTCGCTCCCTTGCTCCAGATTCTGTATCAGGGGCTGGGAATACAAAGATGGAAGGCCAGCATCTTCCTTCCCCTTCCCACTCACAGTAGAGTAGGAAAGGCTGGCGTGTAAGTGGGTAGTTAGCACAGAGTGCAGTCCATGGACCACTGAGAAGGACAGACCAGATACTGAGCCTTCGGGATGCATTGTGAGGCCTGCCTGATGCAGAGGAGACTTGTTGGCCCTGCCCCATGGTACCTGAAACCCACCTACAGACTTCCTCCTGTAGGCTGGCTGTGGGATTGGGCCCTGCTCACGGGAACAAACCAGGGTGTTGAACCATCTGTGGTGGGCAGGTGAGGAGGAGGCTGACATCATAAGAATATTTCTAGCAAAATCAAACCACGTATTACTTGGGAAAAAATAACATCATAAAGTGATTCCAAGTTGCTGAGACAATGTTAGGTGTGACAGGATGAAAATACCTCTTGTCCACCCCTCCCTACAACCCCTCCCCCCATAAGAGGGTTTTCTTTCCTGGTCCTCCTCCTAAACAGACTCCAGGAAAAATGATGACACTCCTCTATTTTAGGAAGAATACCAAGGTTCCAGCATCCTCCCATAGACTTGTTTCAGATTGTGAAAATCTTCTAGATCAATCTTGCTTTCTCCGTGACTTCAGTGAGCTTCCTCACCCACTTTTTCTGTAGAGATGGAATAAGCAGGGTCTGTATTGGGAGCCAAGGAACCTTTTATCTAAGCCAGACTATAATTAGCTCTGTGACCTTCAACGAGTCACTTAATCTCCCCAGAAGATTCTTCATGTTGCAGCGAGATCTCTGATTCTGGGTGTGGTTGTAATCAGACCCAAGTGTGAGGCCTAGAGCCGTCTTTGAGGTCTCATTTCCAAATTATCACCCTTCCCTCCACAGACGTCCCATACAAATCTTGCTAATTTTTCATTTACAATATCTTCTGTCGTCGTCACGTTTTTTCTATCCCCAACTTCAGTTTGAGATCTTACCAAGCATCAGTCCTCGTTCTGAGGCCCTTAGCAGGCCCTCAGCTAAGGCACAGGAATAAAGAGGCAGAGTCCAAGGGAGCACATGAAGAGCTGTCCGTGGAGAGGTGTAGGTGCCTAGGGTTGACTTGAGAGCAGAGAACGTCTGGTGTTGGCACAACTGGCGAAAATTGCCCTCTCTCTGAATCTCAGGAGAGCCCCAATTCAAAGTCTTAGTTCCGTCCAAGCCCTCAGGTCCAGTAGGGTAAGTAAGATACTGGAAGAAAGAAAACAGAAACGAGAGAAGAGAAAAGGAAAGACCGAAACAGGAAAAGAAAGTAACAAGTGTTATGGGGTCAGAGTTTCACAATCCTTGACTCCACAGACCCCACTGCCCCCTGGGAGAGGTGGATTAGCATCTTCTTTACGCACTTGGCCCACAGCCGGCGAGCTCTTGAGTGACAGGCAGGATCTGAATTCAGGTCTTCAGATTCAGGGTTCTTTGTGACAGGAGGCGAGCAGTGCGAAGCATACCAGAAAATCTTCTCAACGTTCTGGTGCCACGGGATTTTCTTCCAATCTGCTCTCAGGAGGGCGTCAAACCCTTGTTGGCTCAAGCTTTCTTTTTTTCCTTTTTTAAAAAGATGGGTCTGCAATCCTGGCACGGTGGAAAGGTTGCATGTTTCTGAGTCATATTCAGTCAGGTGTTCATCTTACTTGCTTTTGTTTTTCGTCAGACCTCTTGCTTCTGCTGTACCAGATTTAACAGTATACTAATTTGTGCTTCACTGTCTTAAGCCAGACAGGTACATCTGATGAATTCTACCTGCATTTTCAGATTGGAGCTAAATCAGGCTTTGAAATATGGTCACATACTTAAGAGCACCTGCACTGAGTCATCTTCCCGTTTTCAAATGCTAGCCTATAGCCTCGGCTCTTATCTATATTTAAAACTGACGTTGTTAAATGCATAAGCACATCTGAATTATTTATATTTAGGTTTATACAATCTCCAGCTGCAACCATATATTTCAATATCTTTAAATTCCGCCTTGCCATCTGGACCAGATTGCTGCTAAATCAAATCAGATAAACGTTACCTTTCCGTTACCTCTGATTTATATCAACCATTCATTTCCAAAAGCACAGCCCTGTTAAATCCAATCTACTCTCAAAAAGCTTATGAAATCAGCTCAGTTTTGAGGATTTGATATTCGTTCTCTAAAGCTTCAGCTTTGAAAAGGCCATTTGGGTAGACAGAAAAGCAGAGCTGGGAGCACTGGGTTTCATTGATTATTGGGCAAATCTTCTGAGCCTGACTTCATCCAATTACTCAAGACTTTTCTCTAATCAAGTTATTGTGAGCCAGTTTATAGACCACAGAAATAGAATATGCAGGTTTTAAAGTGTTAGGATGTTCCCTGTAATTTAACCTGGCATCTCTCTGAGATGGAGGAAGGTTGTAGCCAAATATTTAAACGACGGATAGAGAGATTGAACTTTTACAATTGTATTTTTGTAGTCTACTTTACACTGATACTTCTTTTCCTGGAGGGAAAAAAAGGTGGTTAGATAACAAACAAATTAGTCAATTGTTTTCCACTTTCCACTTTTCCAAATTAGAGACTTGCTCTGAGATCCTTATTTATTGGTGAAAACAATAATGGCCTGTAAGTTTGTCAATGAACAGAGTCAATCTATTTATGCCTCAAATAAAGCATCAGAGTATTTTATAGAGAAAGAAAGAAAGAAAGAACAAGGAAGGAAGGAAGGAAGGAAGGAAGGAAGGAAGGAAAGAAGGAAGGAAGGAAGGAAAGAAGGAAGGAAGGAAGGAAAGAAGGAAGGAAGGAAGGAAGGAAGGAAGGAAGGAAGGAAGGAAAGAAGGAAGGAAGGCACAAAAGATGCTAAAACATCAAGGTGACGGTTAGGGGCCAGGGCGATATGCACACATTACATTTATTTATGTACAGGCACTTACAGATATTACCTTTCTCTTTCTCAACCCATATAATTCCTAGTCTGAACTCATTTAGCAAGTCTAATGACTGGAACATGAAATATTTTCCAAATGGCTCCACTGAATGGGTCTGCAGTCCATCCGCATATAGTTGGAATGATGTCATAAATGGTTCCATTTTAATCCTTCCTGTATTTTCTAAAGGGGAATGGGGAGGGGAAGCTGGGAGAAAGTGGTTTGCATATGATATTCTAAGCTTGAATAACTGAATACAAATCCTAAATGTAGGAATGGAAAAATGGTTCTTTTTCAGTATGACTTAGTGCTGATTTTTCTTGCGCACAAAAAAAGGAATATGCCACTCTTTAATGGTAAATTGCCATTTATTGTAAATGTGCCATATGAAGGAAGCTATAAGTCATTATTATTGACCTATTATGATTCATTCTGCTTTAGCCTGAATTAAATAAAAATGTGCACTTTGGGATAATACACTTTTACTTCAAGCGTTCTTTTACTGGACTCGTGCCTACTAGATTTTACAGTCACATAGCTTTGGGGACAAACACCTGTCTGGCAAAGTAGACACCTCATCATCATCACCGGTTGTCCTCATTTCTGTCCTAGGCACAGGAGATGATTTTTAATCTCTGACTTAATGGCCTCTCACTGTGATGTGAGAATTCAAAACTTTCATCTAGACTGGGAGGCAAGCTGAGCCCTCAGGAGTGTTGGCTCTGTGTGTGGTGCAGCACAGAGAAGGGAGAGCCAGGCAGAGAAACTCATTTAGCTGCACGGAAGGTGGATGTGTTCAGAGAATGTGGGAGAAAGTTATTCTTGAGGAACAGATAAATTACAAATTAGACTTAGATGAAAAAATAAAATAAAAACACCATAAAACTGTTGAGAAAATAATGCACTTTACTCCAGGAGAGAAAAATAAAAATTGTAAAGTAGAAAAATAGAGAGGGGTACTTAAAGAAAAAGTTATTAAAAATATTCAAGAGCAGTGTCCATCTCTGAGTGGGGCTAATGCAGATGGCTTTATTTTCATTTTCTTAGTATTATCTGATACACCTACTGTTAATATGTATTTCTGGTTTGATAAAACACATATATTTTAAAGATAGTTTACTTTTCCTTAAAGTGCGTGTTCTGGTGACTCACATCCAACATGCTAATTTCTTAAGCATTTCTGATGCTGTAGAAGGTACCAAGCAAAGGTCCAGTTTCTGCTCACAGGAAGGAGCGACCGGCAGCATGAACTGGTAATTGACACAGTGTTTCTGGGACGTGCTTCAAACATATAAGGTAGGAGTGTTGGAGCTACTGTCTGTCCAAAGCCACAAAGTCTTTGTTCCAAGGCTGGAATGCGAAGTGCAAGGCATTTCGATGGTAATTGAAAGGACAGCCAAATCAGGTAGCGGTGCATAGAAAGAACTAAACGCCCTGGTTCGGTGACTTGATCGTGATATTTCTTCAAAAAAAATAAAGGGGGAGCTGGGGGCAGCCATTCCAGAAGCAAAAAGGATCATTCGTAAATGAGTAAATGAAGAGTCTAAGACCTCAAACTGTGTTCACGGAAAATTGACAGCGTATTGCCACTCCCAAGACCTAATATCGAGTATTACCAAAGATGGGATGTTTCCAGAAGAGAGAGATGGAGGGTAAGTAACGGACAGACCAGAACAATTATTACAGCATGAGAGTGTGTGCCAATTAGTAATAAATATTGTGGGGATAAAAATAGCCTTCGGCATGAAGAAGGAAGGCTACTTGTTAATTAAGGGAATTGAGGGGCTTATTGGACATCTAA
This sequence comes from Equus caballus, assembly GCF_041296265.1. Classification (NCBI taxonomy): domain Eukaryota; kingdom Metazoa; phylum Chordata; class Mammalia; order Perissodactyla; family Equidae; genus Equus; species Equus caballus. The sequence continues at coordinate 99,096,116 of NC_091690.1, read as the reverse complement.
AATATCGGGAAGGAAGATAATGAAAGCATAATTGCAGATAAAAATTATAAGAGTGTCAAAAATGACTGAGAAGCGCTGAAGTTGCAAATGAAATGGAAATATCAGAGCCAGGAAGATAACATATTACTCGTGGCCTAATTGCTGTAGGTAAAAAGCCACAGGGAGAAATAATGACAGCAGGTGCAGAGAGAAAGTGGAATTTGCACTAGACTCTGAGAGCCACTCGCCAGAGGGCACATCTCAAAGGGACAGCCCTGGACGTGATGAAAACCTGTTTATTCAAAGGTATTCATTCTCAAGATAGTCAATTTCTAAAAGCTGGGACAGTCTGGATATTGTCATTTTGTTTTTCTCCCAGATGCTATTTGGTTGAACCGTATGAAATTACAGATACTCAACAGTTACAACATCAGCCATTTCATATGGTTCATTTAACAGAATGTACAAGGTAACCACTGCTTAAAGGTAAAATCAATCATCTGTGGAATATTTCTTGGATCCTTTATGCAAAACATAATTTTGGAATTAAAGAAAAATAAATCATTTGTAGCCCAAAGCTAAATTTTTCCTTAGCACCTACTCATTTCTCTAAACACGGATGTGTCTGGCTGGGAACTCCCAAGGGGAGGCTCCCTGTCTTTTCGATGTATGTCCCAGGTGCACAGACACAAAGAAATGTCTGTCACTGGGCGATAATTATACATACGGCCCCAAAGAAAGCTTAGCTGACTTGTGAGATGAACTATTTCTTTAAAGGAAAACAAATGTGAGCTTTTGTGGGGGGGCACCTGCACTGTGTCCTAACACACCTTTCTGAATGGTAATGGTGTGAAATGTTACCAGCCTTTCCATGACATTCTCCCTGTGTTGGATGTTCCTTAACAATAAATAAAATAAACCACCAATACTGAAATCATTAAATGAGTCTAATTCTGCTTGATGGATATTAACAAATATTTACATTAAGGAGAACATTTCAACATCCCTCGAGGGGTCGTTCTAGAGACTAACAAGACAAGACAGTTATTTTCAGCAACAACCAAATAATTGGTATTTGATAGAGTTGTCTGATTCACTGATAATTAAAATTATAAATGGGTCTTGTTTGGCCTGAGTGATTACGTTCATGCTCGGGCGGGTCTGCCCTTTCAGTACTGGGGCGTGTAATTAGACCCCTCGTTGACCTTTGAATATCGCGGTGACCACATCTAGGCTGTGACATCCATGGCCTAGATAAGTGCTTAGAACCAGATGGTGTTTTCAGACAGAATTAACACGGGCTCCTATTTCCATTCCTTGGCTTGCCCCACGCCACAGAGAAAATGACTTGGGAATGTCACATCTCGCACACATTATGCTACCATACCCCAGGACTCACTTTTATTCCCCTGAAACGTCATTGATATATAGATGATTCAAAACACGTTTTCTATAACTCCCCTTTCTCTCTTCCTTAAATTATTTTCCCACCACGTCCTCTGTAATAAACTCTCCCATTAGGTACTGTACAGTGTGTGTATTTAGTCTGTGACTGTCTGGATTCCTCCAGGTACCATTAGGTTGAACCAGGTGAAATTACCAGTATTCAACTTGTTTATGCCCCCTCCCCCCGCCCCGTGCAAGCTGGATTCCCTGGGTATGTCTAGATTTAGAATCACAGAATCATAGAACGTAATAGCTAGTTACGAGAGTGTATCTACTTCAATCCTTTCATTTTACCGATGAAGAAATTGAAGTACCAGGGATTAGAGGCTAAATGACGTGTTGAAGAACACCCGCTGATGAGGAGTCAGCGCTGGGACTGTCTCTTGGTTCCGCCTTTCTAGCTTCTTTCTTTCTAAAGGTGAGCCACAGGTGGTGAGAGGCCGTTCTCCACAGAGCAACGCGAGTTGAATAGTTCCTTCCACTCTAAGTTCCCCCAATACTGTATTCCCAAACCACAGCCTGTGAAGCCCTGAGTTCCGCATTCTTTCTCAGAGATGTCACACAAGCTTATCTAGTGGTAGGACTCACGATCATCTTAGGCTCTGAGATTTCAATACGAGAGGGTCTTAGGGCTTTAAGCCCTTTGGTAGGAAGGTGGGGACCCATCTTGCTTCTAACCAAACAGTTTCAGTTTTACCTCCTCTAAATATATGTTGATGATCCACATAAGATTACATCTTAAAAAAAGTTTAGAAGTCACTAAAACTCATCGAACTATACAGGCATCTAGGATATCCTGTGTGATAAGGTCCTGCTAGAAGAGCAGCTCACACTGCACCCAGCCCCATCCCCAGGCCTGGAGCAAACAGAGGAGACCCACTGCTTGTCAGCTGCACCCACCCCCGAGTTCTCACTAACTCTAAGTGCATTCTGATCTGCAGCCACTCCTGAGAGGAGACTGCATTTTGTCTCGTTTCATTTATAGAATTCTTTTAACTGAACAGTTTCTGACATTTATTTTAAATGAATAAAAACTGTTTTTTGTACCACATAGAATTTGAAAAGTAGGCAAATTTCTTTGCTGCCAGACCTGTTACTGCCACCCACACCCCTGGGAGAACATCCCTGAGTGGCTTTTTAAATAATCAGACTATACGTGAACTCAGCTGATCAGAAGCCAGCGATGTCCTGATCATCAGCAATGTCCTGATCACACACACAGAAATTCTTCTTTTCACCAGATATCTAAACGCAGGAACCAACTGGTGTATTCATTGATCTGACACCTGTGAGCAGTACACATCAACTTGAGTGAGTTACCTGTGGTGTATAACAAGAAATCGTTAGGTTTGTACCCGTTGGAGAAGTGACTGAGGGCAAAGAACAAGACCAGGGCAGCAGATCTGAATTCAATCATATAAAATGATGTGAATGGACAATTATGAAAGGGAAGGATACAACCTGTCTCCTGCATCACACCTACCAACGGCCTGCTGGTCCCAGCACCACCTCTGGTAACTGAACATGGCTGACTCATGCAATTTGTTTCCTTGACATTGTAACAGCTAAATTATGACACTGATGAAGTTACAGTAGACCCACATTTGAAGCATTAATTAAAATCTTGATGAGGGTAAGTCTTCTGTCACAGAAACCGTCCAAAAGGAAAATCATATTTTAAATACTATGGTAATGGAGTTACCGAGAACAAATCTCAAACACTAATTGAGATTCTTTCAAGATGACTTCATCTCAGTGGCAAAAGTCATTTGAGTGGGCTCTTTATTTCTTTTCTTTCGGTTCAAGTAATACTACAAATATTAACTGATGTAAAAAAATATTCAACAGAATGGAAATAACTGAAATAGCCACCATTTATAAAATAATTCTCTCCCAGGTACTGTGCCAGCCTCTTTACATGCATTAACTCATCTACTTGGCACAAACTTTCTGAGATGCGGCTTCATCATTATCTCTGTTACAGGAGAGGAAACAGACACAGAGAAAGGTGCAGCAGGCTGCCCAGGGTTCCACAAAGAGCCAGCGGCAGAAGTGGGATGTGAGTCTGGACTCATCACTCTCTGGACCAGCACTGGCCAGCAGAACTTTCTGCAGTGATGAAATTCTCCAGTCTGCATTGTCTGCCACGGCTGCTACCAGCCACGTGGAGCTATTAAGCACTTGAGACATGGCCAATGCCACATTTATTATTAATTTAATTGTATTAAATTGACTTAAACGTCTGAGTTGCCGCTGTGGCCAGTGGCCCCCTGTTGGACAGCACAGCTCTGGGCTGTGTGCTCGAGCTGTGTGCTCTGCTGCCGTGTCACTTGCACTTCTGGGCCTTTCACCGTTTTGGAGTGTGACGGCTCAGCCCTCTCTCAGAGAGCATATATACATCCTGTCGGTTCTGTTCTTCTGGGGAATCAGACACCCTCTCCATGAAATTTTAATACCACACATAAACTGTCTATCTTTTGTGCAGTGTATGTATATCTGTGCTTTACACATATAATGAGTAGGATCCCATCCTCTGGAATCAGTTTCAACTTTGCCCCCTTGCGTACGATATCATCCCCAATGAAAATTCGTGCTCTGGACGGTGCAGCCCAGTATAGTGAGAGCCAGGGGCCACCTGTGGCTGTGGAGCTCTTGAAATGTGACTAATTTAGTTGAAATATTAAATAAGTGTAGAATACACACTGGATTTGAAGGACTTCATATAAAAAATGCAAAATATCTCAATTTTTTAAATATTAACTACATGTTGAAATGATAGTATTTTGGATATATTAGGTTAAATAAAATACAGTACTAAAATTAATTTCACCTCTTGCTGCTTTTCTCAATGTGGCTACTAGAAAATTTGTAATTACTTATGTATTTTGCATTCTGTTTCTATTGAACAGCTCTGCTCGTGAGTAAGCTCCTTCTACCTGGCCTTTCTGAGATTCATTGTCTTCTTACTCACTGGTCAGTAGTTAGCAATAATTTCTACTGCCTATTGTATGGGTATGAGCTACTTTGTCCTACAGAATTTCCTTCTTAGCTTTCAAGATATCTACACTACCATAACGCAATAGAGAATCAGAGGATGATGTCCGTCTCAATGGAATCTGTAATTTCTACTTAACTGATTGACTCTTAACTCTCAACAAATAAACCTCCCTGATAGTTTTTTAAACCCCACAGATAAAAAATGGTTTAAAAATCCTAGTGAACCAAGCCTAGACAATTACTTAACTTAGGCAATTGCGTTATCCATCCTTCTACAGAAAATGAATTTTAAAATTTTTCTACAAATCGTTGTCAAATATCATTTCAGACCAACCTCATTTTGATTTTTTTAATTGTTGCCATTTATTTTACATATTTCTTTCAGTTTCCCAGTTTCTCATATTTGTCAACAGACCTGAGTACACGGAATAGGAAGAGAGCTGTGAACTCCTTGAACAGTATCTGCAACTTCCCATCAGGTAAATGGGCTTAGAATCAGACAGACCTGGGTTTTGGTTCGTGGATGAAGATTTATAAGTTTCTATAATTCTCTAAGCCTTGGTTTCTCCATATGCAAAATGCAAGTAATAATAACTCTTGTCTTAAAATGACCATTGTAGGAATTAGATGAGAGAATGCAGATAGAAAGAGTTTAGCGTAATGCTAACACATGACAAACAGTCTCTAAGTGTTGTCTCTTACTATTAGGACCATTATTTCTTTCCTAACTTAGAGTTGGACCTCTGCAGAGGAGAAGAGCATCATCCTTTGCATCTGCAGAATGTCCGGGAGAGAATTATGCATTTGGGAAATGGGTTGGGGTGAGGGTGAGATAGGGAAAGCTTCCCCTCTCTGTGTAGCTCAAAGCCCTCTTCACTCACAGTGAGTCCTGTGTGCCGTTAGACTAGTTCTCCACTGCTGAGTGACACATGACCGAAAGCCTAGCAGCTTAAAAGATCATGTATTTCTTCTGTGGGTCAGAGTCCAGCACAGCATGGCCGGATCCTTGCTTAGTCTCACAGCTGAAATCAATGTACAGCCCACAATGGGCTGTTATTGGGAGGCGCTGCGGAGAAATCCACTTCCAAGCTCCTTCAGGTTGTTGGCAGAATTCCGTTCCTTGAGGCTGTGGGACTGAGGTCCCTGTGTCCTTGCTGGCTGTCAGCTGAGGCTCACTCTCAGCTCCTAGAGCTGCCCCCATTCCTTGGCATATGCCCCCTCTGTCTTCAAGTCAGCAAGGCCATGTCAAGTCTTTCTTGTGCCTCTTCCCTCTCTCTGAACCCTAGACGCAGATTAAAAGGGCTCATGTGACTAGGTCAGGCCACCTAGAAAATCTCCCTATCTTAATGTCAACTGAATTGAGACCTTAATTATGTCTGCAAAATCCTTTCTCATCAACACTTGGGTCAGTGTTTGATTGAATAACTAGGAGGTGAATTGTATGTACCAAAGGCCAAGAATTTTGGTGACCATCTTGGAATTCTGGCTACCATACATAGTGATATTAACATAACTCAGACATGAGAACTGTGCTCTGTTCATTCCCAGTTCCTTTTGAGACCAGGGATATTTATAAAACAGTGCCTGCATCTCTCAGGGATGATCAGAGCTACCTGCTGGTTCATATACAAAGCCCTCAATGAGGTTGGGTGGTTCTTCTCACGCAGACTGCTCCTCAGCCTGAAGCTACAGCCATTAGGGAGGCAAATTATTTGATATGAATTTGTTTTGCTACTAGAGAGTTAGAAAACTTTCTTGCAAAAAATAAAGTTTAAAACAATAACGTTTATTAGGATATTTTCCCTTATATAAACATGAAACATATCTGAAAAATGCTGATGGGCCAATTGAAGAAAGAAAAATAATTTATAGTCCCATCACACAGATCTAGCCCTTTAAACATTTTAGTGTATTTTCTTCCACTTTTTTCCATGTATTAAAACTATTTTATAGTTACTCTCATGCCAAATATTCACTTTTGTTTTCTGCTTTTTTCCACTTGACATTAAAGCATAGGCAACTACTTAAATTATTATATTTCATAATCTTTTAATTACTCCATAATATCTCCTATGTGGCTGTAACTATAACTTACGCACCTTTTTACCTGCTGTAGGTGTTTATTTCCAATATTCCAATGCCATAAGTGCTGTTTCAATAAAGAGCTTTTTCCCATAAGACTTCTGTACTTAGGATTGTTTTTCTAAGAATCACTTACAGAAATGGAATTTCTTAGCAAAAGATCAAAGATTTCATTTAAATCCTAACTTTGTACACTTTCTGGGATGTTCTTAAAAGAATTTCCCTTTGTCTTCTTTTAAAAGTCACTCCATTCTCCATTATTGAAATCAAATTGGGGATAAGATATTGATTAGTTACAACCATTGGCTACTCATTCACTGTCTTTGCCCACAGCCAAATAAGGTTTAGAGTTCTCACGGGAGTTTCAGGGGAATGAGAGATGGGACAAAGACCCCACCGTCGATGTTTGAAGAGAGATTTCAAGGACAGTGAAAACTGGGAAAATCCTTCAGTTGTCAGCCACAATAAAAAGAAGCTAGCTTTAAATAAGAAGACCTCACATATCCAATACCACCGTGTCTTTCTGAGCGAATCTATTACTCACATGCTCTGGTACCTAGAGAGTCATGTTATGTGGGCCATGAAATATGATAGTTCAATATCATCTTTGTGTAACAGTAGCTTAAAAGCATTTTCATGTCATAAGCTGACCGTGAAGAGATCATCTTTGATCACCTCCATCAAAGAGCTCTCCTCTCTGTTTTGGCTGTGCCTTGGCAGACAGCAGCCAGGAACTCTGGCCACGTTTGCTTTTGTTTTGGTTTTAATTTGGGCCCTGCCCAGCGCTGTCAAAACCAAAGGCATGCTGCTGCTGTTCCAAGAGATTTATGCTCATGTTGTCTCTGCCCCTCCATCCGCCTCGTGGACAGAAAACAGGCCCAAGAGGTGGATGTTAACCAGCATGGTACTGTGGAAACAGCATGACGTATACACACAACTAGACGGGGTTTCAAATGCCTGTTCTCCTGCATATTGGCTGTAGGACCACAGGCAAGTAATTTGTTTAATTTTTATGAGCTTTGTTGTTTATCTACTGGAAGTGGTGATGCTTAGCACACAGATTGCTGTTACAGTGAGATGATGTTGTAACAAACTGTCCAATTCTTTACCATTCTAAACTGAAGTGCCCCTCGGTCCTGACTACGGGACTTCAGTCTCACTACATTCAGCTCCATCCCCACTCTGAGCGACCATCTGAATTATCCGTCTAGGGAGGAGAAAACTGGTCCATGGGCTTCTGCTTTGGCCTTCTGGGTCTTTTATTCATTTACTCAACAAATTGTTGTTAAAGTCTTACCCTATGCCAGGCGCTGAGAACCAATGAACAAGGCAAATAAGGCTGCTGCTTTCGCAGAGTTGGCGTTCTGGTGAGAAGGAAGGCGAGAAAACAAGATATGTGTACGTATATCATCAAGGAGTATAAAACAGGGCTGGGTTAGAAGGTATAGGATGGGTTGGTGGGGGTGCCTCTCTGGGGAGGAATTGTTGAGACTGTCTGCAGGCCACTTAAGCCCCTTGCTTCATAACTGCTCTGTTGATGCCTTCCTGGGGGGTTGCCCATGATCTGTGACCGAGGGAACCGGCAGTGCTGTTAGAGGAGTGAGCTTCTATTATCCCGGCTCTGTTCCCTGCTCACCCCCGTCAGGTCTGGTTAAGTACATACATAACCTGGTTCCTAAAATACAAAGTCTCCTAGTCTTTCATGAACAACAGCTTTTAGGTTCTCACCCTACCCGTTCTGTTTAGAATATTCAAAGCATTCATTCGGACCCATTCCCCTCAGACTCTTTTCATTCTTCAAAAACAACTCCTCCTCCTCAGAAAGCTCTCCTACTCATCAAATTGTGCAGCTGGACACTTGGACATCTGGAGCACTGTGTCCACCACCAGGCTGTCCCAGGAGGAAGTACAGCCTCAGGGTAAGACTGGGTTCCATCGGGGCTTTCCTACTTGCTAGCGTTGTGACCGTCGGCAAATTACTTTTCCAGCCTCTGCCTCAGTGTCCTTATCTGTAAAAGGGACTAGAATGCAAGCCCTCCCCCATGGGCTCCTTGTGAAGATGAAACAAGGCAATACAGACAAAGTGTTTCCCACAGTGACCGCCAACCGGTAAATGGCAGGAAGTCTTCTCATGTGCAGGTGAAAGATTTCCAAGAGTGGCTCCATCACAAGGACTCAACGTGCATTCTAGGTGACCTGAAAAGAAGCAAAAACAAAAGATGCTAGGAATCAGAATTTGGATTCTAGCTGACCTGAAAAAAAGCAACAACAAAAGATGCAAGGAATCAGAATTTGGTGGTTGGAGTCTGGAAAGAGGGAGGTCCCATGTGAAGCAAATTGCTGTAGCGACCAGGCCTCGTTAGGTAAGAGAACTTCTCAAGTCTTAACAACTTACAAAGACAAGGAAAACCGTTAGTTAAAGGCCAGTTGAAACAAGAAGCCTGGCTCCGGGTAAACCACAGAAATATTTTTGGTTGGGGGACAGTTGGAGGAATTTCCCTTAAAGAACGTTATTTGATTTACTCCCAGTTCACAACCCCTTGGAAAAAGACCAAAAGCCCTGGGACCTTCTGGGCCGTCAGCTGTACTGTGATGGGAGTGACTCAACCCCTGTCTTCAGCGAAGCTCGTTTGCTGGCTTCCCAGGGAAGCCAGCAGCACTTTGCTTCCTAATTTAATTGCTTTTTGCTTCACTCTTTAAAACCAGCTTTGCAGGTGTAGACACAGGGCTTACATCAAGCCTTGAATGAGGTTCAGGTGGGAAGTGATGCCTCCCCAGAGTGGACTGGGCAGTAAAGGGTATGGGGCCATCTCCAGAGCTCCCCCTTCCAGAAACCAACCCTCGGAGACTACTCCAATCGGGTCCCCTCCGTAACCAGACTGCCCAGAAGCTTTTTCCAAACTGCAGAGCCCATAAAGTGAAATTTACTGCTCTTGGTTGTATTTTACTAGAGTTGGAGAGTTCAGATAAAATTTACCGGGTGGACGTAAAATTCCGTCGACAGGAAAATGAGCTGTTTTCACAGGCACTCTCGTTGAACGGTTTCAATCGCCGTGCTGAATGCAGACCTTGCTAGAAAGCTTTCCTCCTGTTTTGGCATAATCGAGGGCAGGTAAACACAATCCCCGCTTTGGTGGAGGCTGACAGGCATCCTCTGAGCTGCCCTCAGGCCTCAACCAATTCTGCCACGGCTGTCACTCCCTGCTGGGTGAAACAGTTTGCCATTCTTTCAGTCCTGAGAGGCGAGGCGGCAAATGGTGATGAGAAGCCCAACAGGCTGAGCGGGTGCTCTCTAGGAAATGAAGATGGGTGCGGGGCTGAGAGCGGGAGGGGTGGGGTCACCCTGGAGCTTAAAAGGGCGTTCAATTAAACGGGACTTTGAAATTGTCCTGGGATGCTGGCCTCATGATCCGAATTCACCACAGCTCAAGAAAAGTACTGTGGGGAGTTAATAAAACCTCTGTTTCTCCCAAGATCATGGCCTACCTTATCTTCTTCAAATTCTAACAGAAATAGTGGGAGAAAAAGAGAGAGAGCCAGAGCAAGGGAGAGGGAGGCAGGAGGGAGGAAAGAGGGAAATGAAGGAAGTGTGGGGGAACAGAAAACACCCCCCTTCCCCTCTGGGTTCTTATGGCTGTTTGAACAGTTAAAACAACATAAATGATAACAGGAGAAAATCAAATTTAATACATGCGCATGGGTAATTCACATAAGCGTGAAAAATTCCAAAGACAGTGAAGTAAAATGAGACGTCGTACCGTGATGCATCGCTTAACAATGGGAATGCGTTCTGAGAAATACGTTGTCAACCAATTGTGTCGTTGTGCGAACGTCACAGAGTGTACTTACACAAACCTGACGATATAGCCTATTACACACTTATGGTATAGCCTGTTTCTCCTGGGCTGCAAAACTGCACAGCATGTCACTGCACTGACTGCTGTAGGCAATTGTAACACAACGGTAAGTATTTGTCTATCTAAACATATCTAAACATAGAAAAAGTACAGTAAAAATACAGTATAAAAGATAAGAAATGGTGCGCCTGTAGAGGGCACTTACCATGATGGGGCTGCAGGACGGAAGTTGCCCTGGGTGAGTCAGTGAGCGAGTGGTGAGTGACCGTGAAGGCCTGGGACGTCACTGTGCACTGCGGCGGACTTTTAAAGACTGCACCCTTAGGAGACGCGAAATTTATACAAACAGATTTTTCTTTCCTCAGTAATAAATTCACCTTAGATTACTGTAACTTTTTTACTTTATAAACTTTTTAATTTTTTTTTTTTTTTTACTTTTTGACTCTTTAGTAAGAACACAGCTTAAAACACAAATACACTGTCAGCTATACAAAATATTTTCTTTCTTTGTATCCTTGTTCTATAGGCGTTTTTCTGTTTTAAAATTTTTTGATTTTTTTTTACTTTTTAAATTTTTTTGTTGAAAACCAGGACCCAAACACACTCATTAGCCTAGGCCTACACAGGGTCCGGATCATCAACATCACTGTCTTCCCCTCCACATCTTGTCCCAGTGGAAGGTCTTCATGGGCAATAACACGCAAGGAGCTGTCATCTCCTAGGAAAACAATGCCTTCTTCTGGAACACCTCCCGAAGGACCTGCCCGAGGACCTTCTGGAGGAGGTGTCACTCTTTAGAAACATGTCCATGGTAGTTTGCTGGGCTTGTTTCTTTTTTCATCATAGATTTGCTTGTAAGCAGATAATGCACCATGAACACTCCTCTCTATTAATGAAAATCTTTTGGTGTTGGGGTGCATGCTTTCAAGCTTTTTTAAGGAGCTTATTGAGGTCTGCAAAAGCTTCTGCTAACACCTTCACTGCAAATTTTCTTGGGGGTTCATCTTCTTTTTCTTCTTCCATGGTTTCCTTTTCTCTTGCCTTTTCAGCTATGTGTTCCGGTGCCCGTTCCAACAACTCCTCATGAGTCAGTTCCTCAGGAACCACTTCTAGGAGCTCCCCAATGTTGTCCTTTTCCACACCTGGGTTAGAGTTGTTTGCTGTCTCAACCACAGACTCGTTGATTTTTGCAACCTCCTCATCCTTGGCAAATCCTTTGAAGTCATGGATGAAGCTCTTGAGTGTCTTCTTCCAGATGCCATCCATACACTCCTTGGTGACTTCACCACAAGCCCACACAAGGTTCTTGATGCAGTCGTAGGTGTAATCCTTCCAGAATTGCATTTGGTGTCTTCAGTTGCAGCAATAGCCTGGGTAAAGGTCCTCCTCAGGTAGTAGGCCTTAAAAGCTGCCAGAACTCCTTGATCCATATGTTGGATTAAAGAGGCGGTGTTTGGAGGGACAAACACCACTTTAATATTGGAATGAAGATCACCACTAAAAGGAGGATGTCCAGGACCATTATCAACAACAAGCAAAATCTTGAAAGGTATGCTAGTCTCCAAATAGTACTTCTCAATTCTGCGGCCTGACAGTTCAGAAGGTGCATGTTGGAAGAGGAGCTGGGTCATCCGTGACTTCTTATTGCTGCTGTTGTACACTGGAAGTGTGTGCTGATTGATATGCTTGAAGGCCTTGGCGTTCTCACTGTGCCAGATCACAAAAGGTTTCAATTTGTAGCCTGCAACATTGCCACCAAGTGAGACTGTTATCCTGTCCTTAAAAGCCTTGGAACCTGGCGCTGACTTGGCCTCCTTATGGATGAAAGTCATTTCAGGCATCTGTTTCCAGAATAGGGAGGTTTCATCCATATTGAATATTTGCTCTGGCAAGCAGTTTTCCTCCACAGTCAGCTTGTGTAGAGTTTCCAAAAATTCTTCAGCTGCCTTCACACCAGCACTCGCAGACTCACCACTCACTTTCACAATATGTAATGAATAATGATTCTTGGATTATTTAAACTACCCAGAGCTAGCAGTAAATTCAACATCATAATTGGGTCCAGCCTTTTCTTTCGACATCACAAACAAACTTTTCCTTTGGCCATGATGATGAGAAGGATATACTTCTGTGTCTGGTCTTCAATCCAGGTCATTAGAAGTTTCTCCATGTCTGATACAGGCCCTTCCCGAATGTTTGTTTGTCTCATTTCCTTTGATGAAGCAGATCCTTTCACAGCTTCCATCACTTTGTTCTTGTTCTTCAAGATCATAGCCATGGTGGGATGGGACATGCCTGACTGGAGAGCAATAACCATCACTGATTTTCCACCTTCGTAGTTGCCAATCACTTTTGATTTTGTTTCCAGGTCAATCACTCAACATAGCTTCTTACTGGCAACATTAGCAGTAGATTTTTGTATGCTTAGGGGCCACGATGAGCAAAAAAACATGAGATTAAATCAAGCAAAAGAGAAAATGATGCAATCAAGAGATGTGGTAAACACAAGATGTATGAGGCTGCTGCTGGTGTAACATGGCACAGTTTTATGGTAAACATTTTTTTATAACTATAAAGAGGATGCTCTAAAATAACGATAAAAAGTATAGCATAGTAAATACATTTTTATGTATAGTAAATGCAGTACTATACATTGTACATAACTGTATGTGCTACACTTTTTATACGACTGGTAGGTTTCTTTACACCAGCATCACCACAAACTCATGAGTAGTGCATTGAGCTGCTATGTTACCACGGCTATGACATCACTAGGTGATAGGAACTTTCCAGGTCCACTATAATCTTATGGGACCTCCGTATATATGTGGTCCATCATTGACTGAAACGTCATTATGTGGCACATGATTGCGTATCATCCTAAACTAAGGAGAAGAAGGTACAGGTCTGACACTTCAAAGGGAGGAAAGACAACTCACAAGAAGATGCAAAGAGTTGATGTTTAATAAACAAATGTTTGCTAACCATGCTGAGACAATGGGCCCCACTGGGGACTTTGATCAAACAGGTTTTGCTAGGTTCCTCTCGGTCTACCACACCTGGTTTGTATTTTACTTTAGCTATCTATGGTGGTAATCCTTCCTGGAACAGGTTCCCTGTCTTTCAATTCTTCTAGGCAGTTTTAGAGAAGGTCAAACTTCCTCCTGAGCCTCCTGGGCCTTGATTGTTTTCAGCTCAAAATAATTTGCCTGTCAGAGAGGCACATCTTGGGGTCACCTGCCCTGAACACCATCAGAAGGAGTGAAGAAAGAGAAAAGGAAAGGCAGAAAGAGGGAAGAGAGAAACAGGGTAAAAAGGAAGGAAAGATGGGGCCAGCCCAGTGCTGTAGTGGTTAGGTTTGCACACTCCACTTCTGCAGCCCGGGGTTTGCAGGTTCGGCTCCTGGGCACAGACCTACACACCGCTCATCAAACTATGCTGTGGTGGCATCCCACATGAAATAGACGAAGATTGGCACAAATGTTAGCTCAGTGACAATCTTCCTCACAAAAAAGAAAAGAAACCAAGAAAGATACTTCTTTAAGAAGAAGAAATCTTCCCTGGTTGAATTTCTTCTGTGGTGTCTATTTCCTTAACACAAGTGCTGAACAGCAAACATTCCTCATCTGAGACGTGTGCATGTGTGTGTGTTTCTAACACACTAAGGCAGCATTTACATAAGTGCAGAGTGCCTGCTAGTGATAGACAAGATGTTTTAGGTGAGACAAGGATAAATTTATTTTAGTACTTATAACTTATTTTAATGCAGATTCGAAAAATACTTGTTTTCCATTTATATCAGTGACAAAAATCTATTTTTGAAAACTAACATATTTAGTAAAAAAAAGGCATATAAAGGAAAAATAATGCTACACGACATCATGCAAACTTGTTAAGTGGCACCGGAATGTCTGAAGTTTGAAACTATTACGTAAGACTATAGACATCTGAGGAAAATAAAACTATGTTATCTGTATTTCGTCTTTCATTTTTTTGTCTCCCTTGGCCCCATCACCACACTTCGTGGGACAGAGACAATGTAGTGCCCTCTTTTCACCATTTATTTCTCTCTTGGGGTCACAGAAAGGCAAGTCCTTGCCCTCTCTCCCCACAGCAGGGCCATGTGACTAATTCTGGTCATTGACCTGTGGGAAGGGGAGATGTCTGCCCCTAAAACAGGATCCTCCGCGCACTTTCTCTGCTCAGCGGATGGCTGATCGCAGAGGGCCCAGCCAAGCACCCTGCCTTCCAGGAGTTTACCGCGCCCTGGGTAAATGGACACCTGAGTACCTAACAATATTACAGGACAGGTTGGTGGACGTGCCGTAAGGAGGTGAAGCAAGAATGTCGAGGGCTTGCAGAGGCAAAATGAAAATATAGTAAAAGCAAAGACGTCAGCAGTGTTTGTGGAGTGCTTGTTCTGTGCCAGGAGTTGTGCTAAACTCTTTAGTGGCATCATCCCCTTTAATCCTCACCACAGTCCAATAAGGAAAAAAACTAAAGTTAAGAAGTGAAGTCACTTGCGTGGGGCCCCTTAGCTCTTGTCAGAGGCAGAATTTAAGGTCAGGAACCTTGAAGTGGAGATCAACTTGACGAGTGCATGCAGTCTGATTAGACTCAGGGATGAGAAAAAGTGCAGGAGGTAGAGAGAGAAGTAGAAGATTGTCCGGCCAACATGCCGGGGAAAAAGAATGTTAATTTTAACCATGACACAGAACTCCTTATTTCTTGGTAAAAACAATTATTTCCATTTATATCATGTTGAGTTTATGATGCTGATGGGTCTCTGGTTGAAAGGGTACTTAGAAATTCTAGTCTGTATATCAGAAGAGAAGTCAATCTGAAAAGTGAAGATTTGGGAGTCATTGGCACTCAAGAGTTAAATGTAACCAGAAAGCAGTTCAAAATCCTTTAGGCGGAGAGTCTAGAGTAGGCTATAAGAGCACTGATGACAGTGCTGGAGACTACCTTTTGTTTTAAAGATGTGGGAAAACAAGGAGCAGCCAACGAAGGAAACAGCGAAACTATCAGAGAACCAGGAGGGTACTGTTTAGATTCAGTCTGATTTGAGTCAGTAGAGGTCCTTTGAGGGCCCATGAAGTCTAAGGCACTATGCTAGGTTCTACGGATGATTCTGTGTATAAGATTCCTAAACACATTCCCTCTAGCCAGGAAAAGTACGCTTACCACCATAGATATGATAACAGGGGACTAGGAAGAGAGAGAAATGTGCACAGTCATTTTCAGAGATGGGTCTGCCTCCAGCTGCCCTTTGAGATGGGAGATGCACGGGAGACCACTTTGATCAAATGGATTAAACGAGTCTAAATAAGTAACTAGGCAAATCAGTAAACACCTTTTCCCAGCAAAATTGCCCTAGTCTTTTCTTTTTTCTCTTTTCCTAGATTGGCTAAATCAACTGTTGGCAGAAATGATTCCAATCCTATCGTTTCTCACAGTTCCCAACATTAGGTTAGACGTGCTTCCTCATAATGAAACTAAGGGGAAGAGCAATTGTTTTCATGGATCTGAAGGACTGTAGAATTGTATTCAAGTTAGAAGGGACATTAGGGGTCACAATGTCCCAAACTATTTATTTTTACAGATGAAGAAAATGGATTGGGTCGGGGGAGCCGAAGTGACTGCCTGACTCAGAGGTCAGCGACTAAACTGGGCCTGGACTGCCAGGCCCCTGCTTTCAATTCAACCCTTGCTCCACTGCGCCATGTTTCCCTTCCTACAATTTGTCCACAGCCGTGCAACTGCTTGTCCAGTCTCCCACAAATAATATTTCTAAGTATTATCCTTCTACAAATTCTGGTTACCTACTTCAAAGTATAGAATAGCCAATCAATCATCTGGTCAGGTTAAGTCCCTTAATTTGAAGCCAAATCATGGAACAAAAATTGGACACATGTCACTCCCAGAGAAGCCGGTGTTTTACAAATCCCACATTATCTTTTTCTTTTAAACCTTGGAATTTTTTTCAGGATTCATAGATAGAGCATTTATGAGTAAAAGAATGGATAGAAGAGAAAGCATCATAGAAGATTAATAGATTTTTTCATTTTATAACCATTTAACCAGTGAAGTATCTTTTACTTACCCCCAGTAATTACTTTAGCAAAGGACATGATTTGTATTGATGCAGTCATAACTTATGGACATATATTATTAAAGGATGAAGCCTACGTTGAATCAAGTGGTGTTGGATTAAAGGCAAAATGGCTAAAGAAATTCGCTCGTGGGCTGAGAGGTTATAGTTAAGCTGCCGCCTAAAGTGAGTTTTTATAGCTGTGTTATAAACCTCTGGAAACACTGCGACACTTAACTGCAGTTGGCGTCTTTGCAGTTAGATAAGAGAAGAACCACCTTCAGAAACTACCAGATCTGCTCCAGCCACTGTCACAGTTCAGGGCACATCTGAGGACACGAGGAAGAAACTGTGATGAAAGAGAAAGTCTGTGCATTTCAGACCATCTAATGAATAAAGCAGAGAAAGGGCTCAAGACCAAGACAAAGAAAGGAAGTGGGGATGAGACACCAATGGGATGATGGAGAAAGAGAGAAACAGAGAAAGAGCGAAACAAGTGCCAGAGAAAAGATTAAGAAAAAGAGGAGAGTGAGGCAGGAGGAGAAGTGAAAATACAAAAGGGAGAGTAATGGGGGCCATTTGAGCATCAAATAATGATAACAAATTAGATCCTGTGGACGAAAATAATCCATAACCAATCTATAAATGAAAATTTGGGTGAGTTTACTCTAAGCTAAAATCTGAGGACCGTGGCCCGGGGCCTTTCTTCCCAAAGGAAGAAAGAGCACCAAAGAAGTGAGATGTACAGAGTTGTTATATACACCCAAACAGGATGTTTCACATATGATTGAAATGTCCCTCCCATGATAGTCACAAGATTGCCCTGTCGGCACAGCACTTGATGGACACAGCAGGTAGTGGGTCTGCTATCTTGGTGGGCGTAGCTGGAGGCAAGTCTATTGTCTGGAGCTGGGTGGTCACAGGTGAGTGCAGCAATCAGTTCCTAGCCTAAGGAAAGATGCTTAATCCTTAAGGAGATGCCAACGTTGGGAGGGGGAGGGAAGTTGCAACTTTATCTCAAGGGCCTTTGTTCCTGCCATAGGGAATATCTAAAGCAGACATACAATGCATGCTCAATGCCCCGGTCAGGCCCTTTTGGAAAAACAAGGTCAGGCCGAATTAGGTTTATACCAAATGGCTTCCTCATATTCTCCAATATATCCTATTGCTTGTCATTTTTATTTGTCAATCCTATTAAGCACTATTGAATGAAATAAGAATCTATGAACCAATACGGATACTAATTAATAAATACAAACTCAGGGGAGAAGTAGAAGCTCTTCCTTGGGTCAGAATGCCAACCAATCCATGTAGAACGAAAGGTGAAATTAGAAAAATCACCATTTGGCAGCCATCATAGTAAAAACTGCTTCAGGTAAGAATCATCAATACATCAGCTAAAAATAATAGGTGAAAGTTTGATGAGAAACAAGATGTTTATATATTCCCAAAGTAGCGCTCTGTGATACTGTGCTTATAATAGGAAATATGTATTTGCTCTTCAACTGGTTTCTAGCACAGAGCTTCTAAAATTCCTGGAATTTCCTAAACGTCAGAAAGCCACAAAGGTATCTCTTGTTATGTGAATGAGGTGACTTTTGGACCTCACCTGAGGATGCGGGCTGACCATGAATGGAGGTTTGAACTTTTAGTCCCACCCCCTGACTTCCAGGGAGGGGAAAGGAGCTGGAGGTTGAATCAATCACCAATGGCCAATGATTTAATCCATCATGCCTATGTAGTGAAGCACCCAGAAAAACCCAAAAGGAGGGGATTTGGAGTGCTTCCAGGTTGGTGAATCAGACATTCCACACACCACTGTGCGGGTTCCCAAACTCCTGGAAGCCAGAAGCTCCTTTGTTTGGGAGCTCACCTTAAGTATCTCTTCACCTGGCTGTTGATTCATATCCTTTGATATTTTTTTGTAATAAACTGGTCATCTAGTGAGTAAACTGGTTTCCTGAGTTCTGTGAGCCACTCTGGCAAATTATTCAAACCCAAGGAGGAGTCCATGGCAACCTCTGATTTTCAGCCAGTTGGTCAGAAGCACAGGTAACAACCTGGAACTTGGGATTGGCATCTGAGGTGGAGCAGGAACAACCTTGTGGGACTGAGCCCTTTATCTGTGGAATCTGATGTTATCTCTGGGTGAATAGGGTCAGAATTGAGCTGAGCTGTAGGCAAGCAGCTGGTGTCAGAGTTGGAGAGGTGCTCGGTAGTGTGGGGAAACTACCACCACAAGTTGGAGTTGGGTGCAGAACCTGCGCTCCCCATAAGACATTTCTAAATTACAAAGGAAAAAACGGTAGCTCTACAGTGGCGAATCCGGCAGACACAACCTTAAGGAGGACATCAGAGTTGAAATTAACTGGTAATAGGGCAAACAGACATTCCGTGCCTTCTGATCAGATGCACTGAGGACAAAACATCACTTAGGTGCTATTCCTTCCGAAAACACATTACCTGAATCTGAGCATAAGGAAGCACAAGAAAGACTCAACTGAGGGGCGCTCTACAGTCTAATTGGCCGGTACTCTTCAAAGATGCCAAGACAGATTAAAGACAAGGAAAAATGGAAGCAACGTTCTAGATTAGGGTCTAAACGTGTAGAACAATTAAATGCAATGCACGATCCTGATTGGATCCTGGATGAGAAAAATGAAATTTGGTACACATTTGAATTAGGCAAAATATGAATCAGCTCTGTAGATTAGACAACAGTGTTCTATCAGTGCTAAGTTCCTGGCTGTGATCACGAGCTGTGGTTGTGGAAGAGAATATCCTCACTTAATCAGTGAAATATTTAGGGGTAAAGGGCATCATGTCTACAGCTTACTCTCCAACAAGGAAAGTGTGAGCAGAGTCTTTGGGGGTTGCCCAGGAAAGGGTATATGAGAGTTCTTTGCACAATTCTTTCAATCTTTACATATATCTAAAATTATTTCAATACACAAGTTTTCAAAGAAACATAGACAGGAATAATAAATGATGAGTATGGAGGAAGGAAAGTGAAGAAGAGACAAGTGTTGATTGTAAGTAAAGAGAGAGAAGACAATGAAAGATAAAGGAAAGAATAAATGAAGAAAATTAGTGTGGCTCTAATAAGTAACTCTGATTTAGTGTACTTAGAAAGTCCAATTCAAGTGCTTAAGTCCTTTAAAATCAGGGGCTCAGAGATCCCGCTGAGCTTCATTCTAAGACTCCTTGAGCTGCCTTGCAAAACACAGCAGGTGTGGGAGTTTTTTCTTGGAAGAAGTTTCCTGACTTTCTTTAGATTCAAAAGGGGGCCAGTCTCTCCTCCCTCTCCACTCCACCCCAGAGTTCAAGAACCAGATGTCTATTTAGATAACATCATCTTTATTTCTTACTGAATTTACCAGACTCAGTGATTTAATTTCTTTCTGAATTTACCAGACTCATGCCATGTCTTCTCAGCAGTCCTTTCTTCCTCCAGCTTTCCTGGAGGAAAGAGGCTCCACTCTCTCCATAACCCCTTTCCCTGGACCTCTATGCAGCCAGCAAGTCAAGAGACCTTTGGAAATGTCTGTCCCTTTAGAATGTGTCAGTTGGTCTGACCCATGTCAAAAGCAGGAAAATCAGAAGCAATATCATGCTCGAAAGAAAAGACAACTTGCCTTCAGTTGGCAGGACGCCCCTCTGGATTACCAGGCCATGGCCATAGGCCTGTTCCTGTGGGCGAGAGAGGCTTCGGGGATGAAACGTCCGGGGAACACAGGTTCTCTGTCTCTCAGCAGCTGCAGTGGCATTGTGGGCACCACTGTGCTACAGACACGGCCAGGGGAAGAGGAGAGGGATCCTCAGATCATGACCCCCAGCTCCCAGAAGCCATGAGATCTGAACAGACGTGATGCTCGCTCAAATCTGAGCAAGCACAGCATCTACCGTGCTCGAGAGCAGGCGGCACGTGTGTCCTAGGACCTTAGGGCAAAGCAAAGAATGTCAGTCTTGGTTCAAATGCCTTCTCCCGCCACCCTGCTCTTCTTCATTTCCTGCAGGGCCTTTCTTAACCAAAAGTGAGATGCGTTTGTTGCCTCATGTAAATAGAAAATTCTAGAAGAAGGCAGACATCAGGTTTCCTAGAGGGATTCCGTAAGCAAGCCATCAGCACTCTGTCTCTGGCTCTCTCCCATCGCTTTCCTTTCTGATGGTGTCATTCTCAGGCCCGCACTCTCTACAAGGTAGTTCTGGGTTTACCGGGCCCTTAATGAGGGTCACCACATGTCACGATTGGCCTCAAACAGGCCATTTACATCTATTGTACCAACATGCTCGTGTATAGCACCCACTTTCACTGTCAAAAGTGCCTCGTTTGTATGATAAATCACCTGCTCACTCTAGCCTTCATTCTCATGATCTCAGAAGAGATTAAGGTGAACTCATGTTAATGCTGAAAAGTCTCCGAGTCTGCCAGTGTCACATGGTCACCTCTGAACCGACCGCCCATGGGATGAGTTGCACTCATTGGTCAGTGAGGTCACGTGCTCGTCTCTGTTGTCAACAAGTCAGGCCCAAGTAGTTTGTGGCCCGTCAGAGGAGGAGCACTTGCTCTGGAAAAGCAAAGAGGCCAAGTTAACCAAAGAGAAATTAGGATGTGATCATTATACACACTTGCCTGGGGCCCTGCCCACGTTCTATACAACTTGTTGGCTGAATTTTATTGCCTCTGATTGATATTGTTTCATGCTGACAGAGCTGCAGACTCTCAGAGGTAAAAAATTAGACACAGAGCCAGATTTAGATTATATATATAGGTCTAGATCCCATCACATGGAGAAGGCACTTATGCCCAGAGAAAGTGTTCTCCAAATGCCTTTAAATCTATCAAACTTTAGAAACAAGAACTGAAATTAGTTTTCAAGTTGAAAAATCATTTTTATATGCATCACCTAGTTTATTTCTAGAGATTTCAGGAGATGAGTATTCCTTTTATCCCTTTATTACACTTGTGAAAACTGAGGCCTAAGATCATATACGTCTTTAACCAAATTAACGGAACTCAGATCCCAGTTTTATAGTTTTAAAATGATTTTTCTCCTACATCTATGAAACTGAGGGCTGTTTTATTTCTCCCAATCATTTACCTTTTTTTGTTGTTGCTGCAATATATGTTCATGATAAAAAAAAAAAAGAAAGAAATATGTGGGGGGAAGGAACATAGAAAAGCATAAGGAATATTGAATCATCCATATTCTCATTTCCCAGAGACGATCAACATGAAGACTCCAATGCAGTTTATTCCAGTCTTCCCTTCACGTGTGTGAAACATGCTATGGACCAAATTACGCCCAGCCCCCTCCTCATGTTGAAGTCCTAACCCCTAATTGACTGCATTT
Source organism: Equus caballus (assembly GCF_041296265.1). Taxonomy (NCBI): domain Eukaryota; kingdom Metazoa; phylum Chordata; class Mammalia; order Perissodactyla; family Equidae; genus Equus; species Equus caballus. The sequence continues at coordinate 99,074,307 of NC_091690.1, read as the reverse complement.
GGAGATAGGGCCTTTAAGGAAGTGACGAAGGATAAATGAGGTCATAGCGTGAGATCTTACTCCACTTGGACTGGTGTCCTTATAAGAAGAGGAAGAGACACTGGGAGTGTGCGCACATGCAAGAAAGGTCACGTGAGGGCACGGCAGGGAGGTGCCGTCTGCAAGCCAGAAAGAGATTCTTGGCAGAGACCAACCCTGCTGGTACCTTGAACTTAAACTTCCAGGCTTCAGGACAGAGAGAAAATGAATTCCTGTTGTACCACAAGTCTGTGGTATTCTGTTATGGCAGCGGAGCAGACAAACCCAGGATATATATTTTAAACAAAATGAAGATTATACTACATACGCCATTTTGTATCCTTCCTTTTCAAATGATTGGAATTTTGCCAAAAATTTTAATATTCTTTCAAAATCTGATTGTTGAAATAGATATGTAATAATACACGATATTGATACACCTGGATTATTTAAATAATCCTCTATTGGATATTTAAGGTGCTTCCTGGTATAAAAAATACTGCAATAAACATTATTATAAGTTAATATTGGCTTGTACTTCTGGTATTTATAATACATTCTTACAGATAAGGAAAAGTTTGAAATTTTGATGTAATATGCAAAATTAGTTTCCAAAATTATTGTACAAAATCACATTTACACATGCATTATTTCAGAATCTCTGTTTTACTGTGCACTTTCCACCTTTAAGTATCTTTTAAAAAGTATTTACCAATTTGACAGGTGAAAATTCTTAGTTTTGTTTTAATGTGCATGTTTTTCATTTCTGCTAAAAGTAAGACTTTTTTATGTGTTTATTGACTATTTGATTTCTTCTTTTGTAAATTGTCAATATCCTTTTGCCATCTTTGAAGTTGACTGGTTTTATATTTTATTGATTTTTGAGCACTCTTTATATATTGTAGATAGTAACATTTTTCTCATTTGTTATAAAACTTTATTTTAAATGTTACTTTAATGTACTTTTGTAAACACTTAATCACACCTTTACCCAATTAAAACCATGAATAGGTTCCCTAATAGCTAAAAGAGGCTGTATTTCTTTCTGTTCCTTTGATGGGTCTAATGTCCACAAAAGGTCTTCCATGCACTGCAAACCCTTGTTATAACTCGATTCATTATCACAAAGACTTTGCGGCAGGATAGGTCAAAGCATGTTCCCTGAACTAAGCTTTGTTCAGTGAAAAACCGATGTTACACAGTTAACCTCTAACCTAGCCCCGATTCTGTTCTCCGGCTCCAGCGTTGTACAGAAACGCTGCAGTTTTTTGAAGTGTTAAGTTAGAGACGTCCCGATTTCCAATTACTGTGAGAGGGACCCAGCCCGGCACTTTCAAAGCTTGACATAAAACGGCCACCTTATTTGAAAAGTGCTTTTTAAATCTCTGTCATAGCAACGTTTGGAGTCTTTGGCCAAGATAAATAATTAACTTTCTAACTGTTGTGGGGATTCTGTCTTTCATTTTACTAAGGACTTGTGAGTCTGTGCCAAACATATTTTGTGTTTCTAAATCATCCAACTGTGATATGAAAATAATATATGTTAACTTTCTTAAATAAAATGAAGAGAACTGGGTCAATCTTAAGGAGGCATGTAGTAATTTTACCTGATGATGTGCCAAGCTTTGTATCGCGATCTGAAATCCTAAAGATTCTGCGTTTTTTACATGCCTTCCACATACTTAAAAAATTACAGCAGGCTTTTTTCCTGCCTTGTTTATGGTGAACAGACATAATCACATTGGAAAGGAGTGTTGTTTGTGCAAACCACATCAGAGAGAAGAGTCACAAAAAATAAAGGGCCTGGGCTATTTGGATGTGTTTTAAAATTTCTTAGTTTAGGAATTAGAGGATTTGTGTTCAAATTCAGCGGGTGCCAAGAAAGCCTTGGGCAGGGTAACTTATAGCTCAATCCCTCAATTTTTCTTGCTGAAAGTGGGGATAAGGGCTATTTTTTCTATCCTAGAAGTTCAGTGAGTAATGAAATTCTCAGGAAAGCACTAAAACGACTCATAACTTATAGAATCTACGAGAGCAGAACTTGTCCCGCAAAGAGGTTTGGTTTGGTTTGCAGGATGTTTAAAAAGTAGATTGACTCTGAGTACCCTTAGACAGGACACACACTTCCCACCTGACCGTCCTCCTCTCCTCTCTTTGCCTTGGACCCACCTGGCTTTACTCTCGTTGCCTCCTGGCCTCGGTGAACATTTGTGTGTGGGGCCACATTGTCGTTCACGTGCTGTGTGCAGACACCTGTATGTAGGGGCTTGTTTAGAAAAGCAGTGAGCTGGGTCTTAACCAAGGCCTGCTCACTCTCTGGGGGATGGGGCCTAGGAATCAGTGCTAGGAATAAGAACCCTGCACAAATGTGAGGGACGTTATTTTTCATCTTTGAAAGAGCAACTGGGATGCATGCACAGAGTCTTCAGGGAAATTAGAAACCCTCACTCTCACAGCCACAGGCAGAATGATCTAGAGGCAGGGTCCAGCTTGGACTCCTGTCTAATTGTGTGCTTCTCATGAATAACATTAAACGTAAATAGGAATAGGCCTGGCCAAGGCATTCGAGCTCCTCCGTTTCCTCCCTGTCACAGGAGGGGCTGCATCTGTAGGGCTGTTCCTGCTCCAATGCCTGCGACCCAATGGGCAGTCTCCCTTCGGGACTGTAAGAGATGGCTCGCCCAGCCTCACCATCAATGTGCGGACACACTGACAGACCCTCTCACATCCTTGGACGCAGCGTTGAAGAAATGCTGCTACCGCCCTCAGTAGTGGACATCTGTGGTTTCTGCCTTCCTGGCATCTATTGTTTCTCCTTGTGGTGGAATCCCAGTTGGACTTTGGGGAACCACCAATCAAGGTGGGACAGTTCATTCAGGTCCCGTGACCAAGCTCGGCCTGTCAGATATTCTCTTGCTGGAACTGGCATGTTAGATGAAGTGACTCTAGGGCAGAAAATGGACAAAGCTCATCCACCTGGAAGCAGCTCCATGAAGGGAGGGCGCACAGCTCCTGTTTGAAGGCCCCCATTGGCCGCGATTCCATCCTTCCAAGCCCAGATCTTCAGCTTTTCCTTTGCTCTCCGGGCCACCGCAGATCTTTTCAGCTGACCCTTTTGGTCAGTCGAGTGAGCCAGTGACGGCTTCTGCTACGAAAGAACTTTAATCCATCCCATGCAAAAGCCTGCCTCCCCTCTCCAGCGCTTACACAGCAAGCTCAGGGAGGACCCGGCCGTGCAGGAGGCTCAAGAAAGCTCACCTGCAGAAGAATTTCCCCCTCCCAGCTGGTGCCCGGAGTTAGCCGGGCTGCACAAAGCACCTTCTGCAGGGAAGCGGTCTGACTGTGTGAGGACAGCTGTCTGTCCAGGACGAGAAAGTGACTGCCCTGGGGAGGAGAGGGAAGATTGAACGGGAGCCATAATTTTTTTGCTGACACAGGGCAAGGTATTAACAGGGTTTTGCTGTTGGGGAATTAAAAGCCAGTGGGCCTATCCCTTGTACAGACATTTCTCATTTTTAATACTGTGGTTTAAATGCAGTAACACGTGGTTGAGAACAAAATGGAAATGCGCACCCCGACCTATACGGATTTCCAAATCCCCATGTGATTGTGGTGTTTGGGGAACATCCCAATTTGAAAGGCCTCCGCATCCAGGCTTCCAGCCACACCCCCTGCTTCACCCCCCTTGACCCGTTCACACCACATCCTGGGGCCATCTCTTCCGTCCTACAGCGTTGGGTTCTCCTCCCTGGCTGTGCATTCAAATCACTTCGAGGGGTTTTTCAAAATATTGATTTCTCACCCCAACCACAGAGATGCGGCTTTAATTGGTGTGGGGTACAGTCTGGGTCTCAAGATTCGTGGTGCTCCCCCGAGGGATTCTAATGTACAGTCAAGTTTGAAAATCTGTGTGTTGGGACAGCTGTTACAAATAAAATTTCACTGGAGCCCAGCCACACCCATTCGTTTGCATGCTGCCTGCTGGTACTTTCTTGGTACCACGGCAAAGCTGAGTTGTTGTGACAGAGACCTCATGGCTGGCAAAGCCTAAAATCTTTGGGAGTTCAGTGTTTCCAGGTCTGCTCTGGAGCAGTTGTTCTCAAACTTGCACCTGCATCAGAGTGACTCTTCACTTTCCAGGTTGTGGAAGCAGGTCGCTGGACCCCACCTTCAGGGCTTGTGGTCCGTAGGTCCAGGAGGGGCTGAGAATGTGCCTTTCTGACAAGTTCCCTGGTGGAGCCGATCCTGTACATCTGAGATCACCCTTTGAGAATCATCACACTAGTGCTGTGCTTCTCGACCCTTAATTGCCTATAAATCACTGGAATTCTTGTTAAAACGAAGATTCTGGTCTGGAGAGGGTCTTGAGTTTCTGTGTTTCTAACCAGCTCCTGGGGGATGCCAATGGGGCTGGTCCAGGGGCCACAGTTTCAACAGCAAGACTTTAGACACTGTTGATTTCTCATCTCTGAACCTTTGTTCACAATGTCTTCTCTGCTTGGCGTGTCCAACTTTTATCCATCTTCAAACTTCTGTGAGGAGATGCCCTGAGATTTTATTATTATTGTCATTTCATTAGAATCCATCGCTGCCTTTCAGATGGTGCCGTTCACTTTTTCACCTTGTATCACCATTTCTTACCTTCTCTTTGTTCCACTGGACAGAAATCACCTTGACAAGTGTTTTAGACACGATGAGAGAACATATTAGAAATGTGGAAGTGGAAATGTAAATTGGTGAGGCCACTATGGAAAACAGTGTGGAGGTCCCTCAAAGGATTAAAAATAGAAGGAGATCTGATCGGTGGTTACCAGGGAAAAGGGGGGGTGGGGGGAGGGCACAAAGGGGGAAGTGGTGTACCCACAACATGACTAACAATAATGTACAACTGAAATCTCACAAGGTTGTAATCTATCATAACATTAATAAAAAGAAAAGATTAAAAATAGAAATACTGTATGATCCAGCAATTCCACTTCTGGTGTGTAACCAAAGGAAATGAAGACACTGATTTGAAAAGATACCTGCACCCTCATGTTCACTGCAGTCTTATTTACAGCAGCCAAGACGTGGAGGTAAACTAAGTGTCCACTGACAGATGAGTGGATAAAGAAGATGAGGTGTATGTACACAATGGAATACTACTCAGCCATCAAAAAAGAAAGTCCTACCATTTGCTGTAACATGGATAGATCTTGAGGGCATTATGCTAAGTGAAATAAGTCAGACAGAGAAAGACAAATACTGTATGATTTCACTGATAGGTGGAAGATAAGACAAAAACAAAAAACCAAACTCATAGATACAGAGAATAGAGTGGTGGTTGCCAGAGGCAGGGCCGGGGGGGAGGGAGTCGGGGTGCAAAATGGGTGAAGATGGTCAAAAAGAAAAAGAAACGTGTCAAGACGAAGATCACAGGTAATTTTTCTGGTGGTGTTCTCATATTTTTTTCTCCTCTCCATGCAAGCAGGCGGCAAATCTTGGGACTCCTCTGCACCAAGGGAGGTTTGCTGCGTGGTGGAAAGCTGAAGCTGCTTATGGTCAAGAACATGTCCCGTCTCGTGTAACAGCCTAAAATCATGGAAGAGCCTATGTTAAGTCACCAGGGAGAGTGGGACAGAAGACTGCCTTTGAAGAACACGACAAGATATAAACTGGGCTTTTTTCTCCCAAACTGAGGAGGGAGGCAGCAGTGACCCATACCGTCTTCTCAGCAGCACCCAGAGAGGTAACAGAGCTCAGAGACGAGCGGCTGTGCAGTGGTCCTGGAGACTGGACCTGGGCACTGATGTTCCTGGGCAAGGGAGAGTCTTCCTGTCTCATGGCGGGTACGGAAGCAGAGCGTTCTATGCCTTTAAGGAAGAAAAGGGTGTGGCCAATGCGCTGCCTGTGCTGACCAAGATGGCCTGTGTTGAGTGTCTCATTCCCCCACATTCCAGGCACCATGGAAGCTTCTCAGAGTCTTGCAAAACCCTGAGGGCAAGTCCGATTTCCTGCCAATCCGAGGGAAGGGGCCTTGGGATCAAATCTGAGTTGATCCAAAGGAACTACACAAGTGTGATGCTTTTTTTGCAAACCCATGGACTGTGATCCATAGTCATGCACATTTCTAGAAATATTACTTAAGGAAATAGTTAGAAAATTGGCAAAGATTTATCTATGAGGACGTTCATCATAGAGTTGGTTATGTGAAATATTATAAAAGGAGGATGATATAACCATAAAATGGACTACTACTAAAAAGCAAAGCAAAAGATTTTTAGATGACATGAAAAGTTATTCTCAATGTTTAGGGCAAAAAGATCACAAAACAGCATATACTCAACTTTCTTTAAAAATAACACGTCTTTTGGCTTGAAAATGCTGGAAAGGTAAAATAAAATATTAATGGTGGTAACTCTGGGTAGTGAAATAGAGTGATTTTTATTTTCATTTTTGTGGCTTTCCAAATTTTCCAAAATCTTGACAGTAAAGTACATACTTTTTTTGATATCAGAAAAAGTGCATAAATGTTATTTTAAACAAGTAGCTTTGAGTCTTAAAATCTAGAAATCTCTCGCTTTGGGTACCACAAGTACTCAAATCTCGACGGCACAGTTAAGACCGAATCTCGATTTCTCTGACATTTTGCTTTTCTTTCCCAAGGGCTTAGCTGACAAGCTTTTAAAAGCTGCACTATTGTGACTTACTCCCAAAATTTTCACCAACTGCTCCAGCCTCCTGCCGTTAGTACCCCAACCTCTAGACTGTGTGCCATCCGCACGGTGCCCTCGTGAGCTTCTTGAAGCACAGGCGCTCAGTGCTGAGGGGTCGTGCAAGCCTGGGTTCAGATCCAGCTTTACATGGTCCAGCTGTATGTCCTCACTCAACCTTGGCTTCCTCCTCTGCAACGGGGGCTGATGACCGTACCCATCTCCAGAGCTGTTGTAAGGACCCCACTCTACAAAACATCTAACACAGCTGGGTTACTTCCACTCTCTTAGCTTTAAACGACTCCTTAGGCGTATCTTGTTCTTATGGGAAAAACATGGCTTTCCAGCCTCCAGAAATGTGAGAAAGTAAATTTCTGTTGTTTAAGCCTCCTGGGCCATATTTCAAGGGAGGACATAATAAGTGGGTTGAAACCAAAAGCTTTGAACTATCTTAGCAAAACCTGAGTTGTCAAGGTGGTGGAGACGGGGGAAGGACAGGTGACAGCAGACAGGCTAGTGAGAGAATAGATCTCGAGGGGAGATGGGAGGTTGGGAAGGAAGGGTTAGTATCTTGTTTTTATATAATAATAGAAAACTATGAGTCTAATTGTGAATTTCAGGACAGAGAGATTAACCACTAATGAAATGGAAAATACGGTTGCTCTTCTAAATTAACAGATGCAGCTACAGGGGCTGGAATAAACAGTTTACTTGATCAAATCAGAAAAAAAAAAAAAAAGCCAGATGGATATGGCCTGTCATTAACTGACCTTGTTTCTATCTTTCCAATGTTTGAAATACAAAGGACAATAAAGTTTTAAACAAAGGTGAAAAGATTAATTAACAATTAATAGAAAGATAACTACCATTAACTTTGCATTTTAGAGTTGAGCAAAAATTTTGGCTCTAAACTTTCTAATTTTTCCTTTTGGCACAAATTTTCCCAGATATTTTATTTTTTGAGTCTATTTGGTTTTGTAAATTGCCTTAAGTAAGTTTATAACAAGATACAGCACATATTTTGAAAAGTCTTTTACAACAAGATGAAGTGGACTGTTTTTTAAAAAGGGCCTACATACAAATGTATTTTAGAGAAAAATATGACCAAAAAAATGAAAAGAAGTCTGAGAGTAAAAGAATGAGCAGAGTTCACAGGCAAAGGCAAAGAATAAGAAAAAAGACAATCAGACAAAGAATTTAGGTTAAAAAATACCAGACAGAGTAAAATATACCTGTCATAAACCTTTATGCATCAAAATACATAGCAGTTGAAAATAAAGCAATAATGCATAGAAATGTAAGTAAAGCTGGATAAAAGTACAAATATAGAGGTACCTTCTAATATGCCTATTTCAAAATTGGACAGTTGTATTAGACCAAAAATGAAGACGTACATAGAAGAACTGAATAATACAATTTTATAACTTTTAAATAGAAAAATACACAGTCATGCATCTCTTAGCAATGGGGATATATTCTGAGAAATGTATCATTAGGTGGTTCCATCATTGTGTGAACATCATAGAGTGACTTACACAAATCTAGATGGTGTAGCCCACTGCACACCTAGGCTGTATGCTGCTAATCTTTTTTATTTTTTTTTTAAGATGAGCCCTGAGCTAACAGTTCTCCTCTTTTTTGCTGAGGAAGACTGGCCCTGAGCTAACATCTGTGCCCATCTTCCTCTACTTTTTATATGGGGGATGGCTGCCACAGCATGGCTTGATGAGAGGTGCCATGTCCACACCCGGGATCCCAACTGTCAGACCCCCGGCCGCCGAAGTGGAATGTGCAAAATTAACTGCTGTGCCACTGGGCCGGCCTCATGTATGATGCTAATCTTATGGGACCACAGTTGTTGATTGAAATGTTGTTACATAGTGCATGACTGCATTGTAGACATATCCGTGGAATGTTTATAAGAATTAATTACATCCTTGGCCAGAGAAACTGCATGGGACATGTTATACCAACAAAATATAGTGAATTTAGGAATAAGTAGCTTTTTAAGTAGACTGAAATAATAATTTATAAAAGAGCTTGGATCAAAACAGGAATCAAATCTGAAATTACAAATGGCCTAGAAAAGAGTGAAAATAAAGTTATACCACCTGTACTAAACTATACTAAGGATCATAATAAAGGTTGTGTTCAGGGGAAAATATGTGACCTTCAATGCCTTTATCATTAAAGAAGAAAGACAAAGAAGGGAAAAGGGAGAGAAAAGGAACTGAATACTTATTAGGAATTTTTTAACTTGTTATTAGAAAAGAATAAGCAACAAAATCTACCAAAAAATAGTAAACGGAAAGTAGTAAAGATCAAAGCTAAAATTGATTCAATGAAAACAAAAACAAAGAGCACACATATTCAAAAGCTGATTCTTTGATTAGATCTAAAAATTTTTAAAAACTCAGAAAGCCCGACTAAGTTAGACAAAAAAAGGGCAAAAATATACAAGATTATAAATGACACAATCAATTAGGAAGACACAACCATAGATGCAAAAGAAATCAAGAGAACACTCAGCAAGGTACTCGCAACCCAGCAAGGAACCAGAGGAAAAGGTGCTTTCTCAGTAAAGTCTAAGTCCTGGACACAGTGCTTTACACATGGCTTTAACAGTGCCGTCTATCGTTATTACTGTTAATAGTGTATCACGCTCAAATATTTCTACCAGTTCCTTGTAAGATACAGCTCAAAATTCCCTCCCCGAGAAAAATTGCCAGGAACTATCAGAAGCTGAGCATCCTCCTCATTATTAACAAGCACTTACGGAGCTCACATTATGTCCAAGGCCTGTTACGATCCGGGGAAACACAAGACACGACCTCCACCTGCCGGGAACTCAACCCCTTGAGGAGCTGGTGTGTACACAGGAGTAATTATTTCAACTGGGAGCAACAGCCGAAGAGGCAGCTGAGATGACGCCTGAGACAGGAGGACAAAGGAGCAATAGACCCCTTTTGGTAGGTTGATGACAGAAGGGCTTCCTGGAGGTGGGATTCAAGTCGAACCCTGAAGGATGTGCTAGATAAAAATAGATTTCTAAGAGGAAAAGGGAGTGGGGGCTGGAAAGAAAATGAGGAATTCAAAGTCTGTAGATTGGCCAGTTTGGTTGAAACAAGGGAGTATGTTTGTTTCATAGGGAGCTAGGAGGTGAAGAAGATAAGAATATGTCCGAGCAGGCCATGGAGAAATCGGGATTCAAATCTGCAGAGTGTGGAACTGACCCACAGGCAGTGCACAAATCAGTGGGGTTCCCAGCAGGTGGGGACGCAAGCAACAGCAGTCCCGGGGCCTCTGCTGGCAGCAGGATGCCAGGTGGACTAGCGCAGGAGGAGCAGGCTTGGCCAGGAGCAGCAGGACAGCCCCAGCGGCACTGCTGTCATCATTTTAAGCCCCACAACACCCTGGAGAACTCCGACGTCATTATCCCCATTCTGCAGATGGAAAAAACACAAAGCAGCTTATTCGGAGCCAAACAATTAGAAGCCGTGTAGGCAGTAAAACTAAGATGCCCCCAGCAAGACTGGTGCGGCAGCTACTCAGCCAGCGCTGCACGGTGCTCCCGTCACCTCTCTTGATTTCTGTAATATTTCTCAGCTCCCCCAGAGATGGCCACTTGGGAAAGGGAACCTGTTTGTTGCTGACGGATACACAGCAGTTATACACCATGAAGGGGGCAAATCTTCCAGAGGATTTTACTGAGTGGAAGCTTGGGGTTGCACCCTCGGCAAAGCTTCGCGTCCTCTCCCGTCCGCAGCCCTCCTCCACCGTGTGTGTCGCCTCCAGGACCACAGAGAGTTAACCTTTGCAACCGGATTTGCTCTGTGCAACATGAAGTGTCACCCAGGAAAACGATGTACAAGGCGCCTGTGAAATGTATGAAAAGAAGTCCAGGAATTCAGTTAATTAACCGCATCAGTTTCTTAACGTGATCAATTTTAATTAAACTGAATTTTAATAGAGATCTGTGTAGTCTGTAGAGACCAATTGCTAATTCTACAAAGCATGTGCTGCTTTTCAGTTCAGATTTGCTCCCATCTAATTAATATGGATCGAGCATTAAGCCTTTTTGGACTCTGGTGGTTTTCATTTCATGACTATTAATGATTTTAATGAACTGGACTAATTCAGTCGTTTTCATCCCAGTGTTTCAGGGCTTTGTTCATCACAAATTTCAGGTTTATAATTGGTTTCCAGGTCTTAACAGTGGTCATTGATCAGCTTCAGCAGTTCCTTTTACAACTCAGTAGGCGCTGGGGCCTCTGTTAACCCCTTGCCGCCCGGAGCTGAGATGAACAGTGTGGCCTTGGGAGCAGGAGTCAGGCCTCAACCACCCCTACCAGAGCCTCTGGGCCAGGAGGACTTAAAATCCATGAGGGTAATGTTAGCACAGGACAGGACGGGAGCCATGGCCCCCACAATGCAGAGGCTTTCCATTTTAAAAAAGGACATGTTTACCTTGATTTTTCAGCTTTAATTTTCAACACTCCGTGAGACATACATTATGAAATGCTCCTTCTTATTCTGACAAACCAGATTTTCTAACCACCCATTGGCCTCTCCCAACCCCCAGCAGCTTCTTTATCAACCGCCAAGCAGCTAGGAGCAAGGAGAAAGAAAATGAAGAACCAGAAAGAGCTGATGGGAAAGAGAAGCAGGGAGGCTGGGCTGAGGGGAGACACGGCCTGTGAAAAATAACACAGATGGAGAAGTGAGCGCATTGATGACAACGGCAGACCTGCCTGCTCTGGACCCAGCGTCACAGTGGAGCCCTGATCAAGGTCCTCGATTGCCCTGAGGACAAACAATGGTACTTCAGCCTCCTGTTCAAAATGAGAGGCAAAACTTTTTAACATTCCGTATCTAAGGTGACCTCTTCGCTGCTGCTGCTTTCTTGCTCATTTCTGAAACGTGACAGGCAGGGTGGACACACCTAGGAGTCCAGGTCGCACCACCCAAAGGAAGCCAGTTTCCCCGATGCAGGAGCCCACGTCTTTAACTGTCCCAGAAGCATCAGTATAAACACTAACCCCAGTCCCAGCGTCCAGAGATGCAGTTCATAATCACTGGAAGCTACCGAAAAGCTTGTTTCTGTAGGCCGACCCGGAAGTTTCCTCCTGGCCCCTCCCCCAGCACCTGAAGAACACAGCGTCTTTGCAGAGGGCCGGCCTGTAAGTCTCCGAAGACCCAGACTCGTGTCTGAAGTCACTCTGCCACAGAGGAGCTAATTTGGATCCCAGGTTCAGTTGGAATCTCTTCAGTGGTTTGATTTGTAAAACAATCTTTCTCACGACGTAAGCTTCCTACCAGCATGGTGATTTTCACATCTCATCACTATTTTTAAGCAGAGAGGATCCGAAGAACAAATTAAACTGGTGTAGCATTTACAATGACTCAAGAGAAAAAAATATTTACAAAGATGAGACATTTGACTAATTTTACCTTTTCCTCACTCCCTTTGCCTCAGTGGTACCTGGCTTCCTTGATAACGTTGGTGGCCAGTTGATCTCATTTCTTCTCGTGCGGGCTGACGTACTTAAACAAGCTGCCAGTTGTAAGGAGTTGTCTCTACGTCTTAATTCCTGTTCGCCTCTCAATCCTTTTCACTCTTGCCGCTGTCCCACAGAGCTGCTGAAATGCTCTGTCATTATAACATGGTGATAATAATGGCTTCCTAGTAGGGTCATTGTGCAATGAGCACACTTAGCAAGGTGCCTCAATAAATTACGGCTATTATCACTGCTTAAGTCACCAATGACCTTCTGATTGACAAGCAGCTTAAATCCTCGTCAGCCGAGCGCTCTGAAGCGTTTGACACTGTCGACCACACTTCCTGAGGCCCTTCCAAGAACCATTCGTTCATAATTCCTTCTTTCAACAAATAGAGATGGGACATCTGTTGTGCATCTGGCAGTGTTCTAGGCACTGGGGGTACCATGGTGTGCAAGACAGAACCTCCTTGCCCTCTTTGAGTTTTTCTTTTTGCCTATGGAGGAAAATAGACAAAATAATCGCTAACATTTATCGAGCCTTCCGATTTTGCCAGGCAACATATTCAGCTGTTTACATATTTTGAATTATTTAACTCATTTAATTCATGCAGGATGGGTATCATCATCATCTTCATTTTACAGATGAACACACAGAGAAGTTAAGTACCTTGGCTAAGGACACAAAGTCTGCACGTGGTGGAGTCAGAATTTAAACCAAAGCCGTCTGCTCCATAGTCCAGGCTCCTGAACCCAGTGCTCCAGCACGGACTAGGAAACAGAGAGCTCTCACACACAGAAAGCTGCTTTAGAGGGGTGGTCAGGGAGGCCCTCTCTGAGGAGGTGATGTTTGAGCAGAAACTTGCATACTGAGAGAGAACGAGGAAAGTATGTCCCAGAAGCCAAGTGCTGTGGACTGAGCTGTGTTCCCCCCAAATTTCATATGTTGAAGCCCTAACCCTCAGCCCCCAAAAAAGTGACTGAGTTTGGAGCTGGGGCTTTTAGGATGTAATTACAGATAAGTGAGGACACAGGAGTGGGTTCTGATAGGATGAGCGCCCTCGTAAGAAGAGAAAGAGCAAGAGCTCTCTTTCTGTCCTCATACACACTCCCCGAGTAAGGGCTGTGTGAGGACGCAGAGCCCGGAGGAGCATCCTCGGCAGAAGCTGAATGCGGCCTGAAGCATGATCATGGACTTCCAGCCTCCAGGACCATGAGAAAATAAATTTCTGTTGTTTAAACCACTGTCTACAGTGTTTGTTTTGACAGCCCAAGAAGACGAAGACACCAAGTAAATTCTAGAAACCTAGAAGGATAACTTCTGAAACGTTCAATGAAAGAGGGCCAGGAAGTCACCAGAGCATTTGGAAAGAGGAATCTTGACAAGAGGTGTTGTAATGGGTTTAAAAGAGAGGATAAGACAAGCAATGGTAGACGGCTCTTTCGAGGAGTTTTGTCACATGTGGAAGTAGAGAGACAAGCAATAGATGGGGAGCCATGACATCAGAGGAGGACATCAAGATGGGAGACATCACAGAATGCTGGCATGCTGACGGGATGATCTAGAAGACAGAGGAAGAGTCCCGAGACATGATGGAGGCGGGATGGCTGTAGGAACATCGTGTAGAGGAGAGGGAGTGAGACCCCGTGCACAAGTAGAGGGTTTGGCTGTGGTAGGCACAGGGACAGCTCATCCACCGAACCAGAAGGGGAGGCAGGGTCCACAGGTACACGCATCAGAAGGGGAGCCCAGGTCCATGGGCTGGTCAGACAGAAGACTTGATGATGGAAAGAAGGGTTTTCTGTTTCTCTGTCTTTAAGGATAGACTGTGTCTCATTCATAACCAGACACTACGGTTATTATATCTCCCCCCTTATACAAATGAAGAAACTGAGTCCCAGAGAGAACAAGTAAGTGGCCCAAGTGTTCCACTAAGCCGATGAGTGGTGAACTGGGATTTGAACTAAAACTTCCTCTTCTGACTGTTATTTTATTTTTCTTGAGTGAAATAAAAAAGCACCATCATTAGCTGAAAGTGAAAGGAAGAGAGAGTTTTGGAATTTTGAAAAAAGAGCACACGGTGAGACAATCATTTTAGAGAAGAGAAAAGCAAACTGACCCATGAAATATCATAGGATTGCCAGGCTGGGCTGAAGGCTTTCTTGAAATTTGGGCCATAAATTTAAAATAAAACCAATCTGTACTGTCGTGTGGTTTTGTTTTGTGTTGCACTGCGTCATCTATAGCTCTGGTTAACTGCTCAAATAAAGGAGCAAATTTTAAACAGGGCCTGGGACTTGCCAGGAGTAATTCTTCATCAATTAAGATTTTGGTGGTTGGAGTGCAGGGTATTTGACAGTAAAACTTGAAGTGGTGCAATTTGTTAATACTGTCAAGTCCTAGGGTCCGACCATGGGCTGGGCTGCAGATGAAGGCGTGTAGGAAGTAATGAGGTCAAAGACACGAGAAGCAGGGTATGAATACTGGAATTTCCAGGGATACGGCAGGAAGAGCGGTGAGCTGGGTGCTGACACCCTCATGTCGAGGTGTCCAGGGAACAGGAGCCCACAATAGGGAGAAACAAAGGATGGTGTGGTCTAATGTCGCCTGCTTCAAAAGAACCGGAGATCTTGAGAGTAGAGGAAGGGACAAGGGTCCAGAGATAGCAATAAGGAACAAGAATGACACCGATCCCCAACCAGACCCAAATTCAACCCTTTCAAATCTTTCAGATGAGTTTTTTTGTATTTTACTTTATATTTCTAAACAGTATGCGTACGTGGCCACTTCTTGACTTCCCAGTTTCAGGCATTATTTATTGACTTTGCACTGTGAAAGAAGAGGATTAGCTCTCTCACACACACACACACACACACACACATCCCCCCTGCAACCACTCTCACCATTTGTAAGAATTCTGTTTTTCTTTCTGAAACCTTGTAAAACAAATTTGGCCCCAAGTGTTTGAAATCATTATCCTGGTCACTCAGTGGACTTCTTCCATCTGACTCATGCTCTGTGGATTGGGGGAGAATGTTTTATTTATTTCCTTGAGGCTCAACTTTCCTCCATTTTTTCTTCTTACTCTCCTATTATTCAGATGTTGCTTGGTCATCTCATTTTCTTATATTTTCTCTCTTACTTTCCCCTTTTTTTCTTTTGAGGAAGTTTAGCCCTGAGCTAACATCTGTGCCAATCTCCCTCTATTTTGTATGTGGGATGCTGTCACAGCATGACTTGATAAGCGTTGCATAGGTTCATGCCCAGGATCTGAACTGGCAAATCTTGGGCAGCCAAAGCGGAGCACATGAACTTAACAACTGTGCCACTGGGCCAGCCTCTACTTTCTATTTTTTAATCCTTTTGCTCTAGGGGTTTCAATAGTCCTGAAGGATTTTCTTTTCTTCTTTGCTTGAGGAAGATTAGCCTTGAACTAATATCTGTGCCAATCCTCCTCTATTTTGTATGTGGGATGCTGCCACAGCATGGCTTGATGAGCAGTATGTAGGTCCACACCCGGGATCTGAACCAGCAAACCCTGGGCTGCCGAAGCAGAGTGCGTGAACTTAAGCACTAAGCCACTGGGCCAGCCTCTCTTGGAGGAATTTTTGAGTTAACTTCTTAGTTTGGGGTTCCCTTGCTAGATGCAATAATAAATTTAGACCTTTTAAAGTAAACGATCTCCCCTTCTCCTCCATCTACCTTCTGGGACAGCAGCAAGCTTCCTTGTGGCTTTCCAGAATAAGGGATCAGAGTTTCCCTAGTCCTCTCCATAGGCAGGGCAGTGTTTGACATTCATAGGCTCATGGACTCCATATCCCCTTTGGACCCAAAGGTGTGGTTCTATCTCCTACGTGGGCCCTAAACTGCACACCCCAAGACCATAGGACCAATGTCCAGTCTGATGTCCATCGGACTCAAAGTCCTTCAAAACCTGCTCCCATGGGACCCCCGCAGTGGCGTAGCAGTTAAGTTTGTGCACTCTGCTTCCGTGGCCCGGGGTTCGCCGGTTTGGATCCCAGGTGCAGACCTACACACTGCTTATAAGCTATGCTATGGCAGGCATCCCACATATGAAATGGAGGAAGATGGGCACAGATGTTAGCTCAGGGCCAGTCTTTGTCAGCAAGAAGAGGAGGATTGGCAGCAGTTGTTAGCTCAGGGCTAATCTTCCTAAAAAAAAAACCACAAAAAACTTTGATCCTAATTTTTATGGACTGAATTGTATCCCCAAAATTCATATGTTGAAGTCCTAGCCCCTAGTGTCTTAGAATGTGACTGTATTTGGAGATAGGGCCTTTAAAGATACTTAAGGATAAATGAGATCGTGTGCGTGGGCCCCAACCCAATATCACTGGTGTCCTTATAAGAAGAAGAGACACCAGAGATGTTAACGCACAGAGACAGGTGAGGACACAGCAAGAGGATGGCCAACTGTGAGCCCAGGAGAGAGGCCTCAGGAGAAACTAAACCGGCCAGCACCTCGGCCTTGCACTTTCCGCCTTCAGAACTGTGAGAAATAAGTTCCTCTTACTTAAGCCCCCAGTCTGTGGTATTTTGTTGTTGCAGCTGGAGCTGACCAATATGCCAGTCTATCTCGCTAGCCTTCCACAGCACTGCTTGCCTTTCCTGGATCCCAGACGAGGCAAACTCTTAATCCTTCCTCAGCGGGGGAGATTGTCTTTCACAACTGACAACCCCAAGGAGTATTGTCCTTGCCAGATGTGGAGGCTGAATAAAGGCTTCCAAAGACATCCAGGTCCTAATCCCCAGAGCCTGGAAATGTTAACTTATATGGCAAAAGGGACTTTCGGATGTGAATAAGTCATGGATCTTGAGTGAGAGGGATCATCCTGGATGATCCAGGTGAGCCCTCCAAGTGATCACAAGTGTCCTTATCAGAAGGAGGCAGAAGCAAAAGGTGTGGGTCATGTGATGACAGAGCAAGAGGCTGGAATGACTTGAGGAAGAGGTCACAAGCCAAGGAACGTGGGAAGCCCCCGGAGGCTGGAAAGGCAGGAGAGTGCTCCCCCCGGAGCCTCCAGGAGTCCCAGCCTGCGGACCCCTGAGCTGTAGCCCAGCAGGGTCACGCAGAGCCTCTGACCTCCAGGGCTGTGGGAGAGTAGTTGTTGTTGTTTTAAACCACCAAGACTGTGGTAATTTGTTACAGTAGCCATGGAAACCAAAACACCAGGGACATGTCTAGTCATCTTTCAAGAGCTGAATCCCATGCCGTCTTCACTTGAAGCTTTCCATCATGCCCTGTGCGGGTCGTGTCTCTGTATCCAGTTATTCTGAAAGAAGTAACCCTCACTCCAGGACTTATCGCACCATGTGGGATTTTTTTAACTTTTGTTTTCAAACGACTATAATGTCACAGGAAGTTGTAAAAATAGGATCAGGCACCCTTCTCGCAGCTTCTTCCAATGTTGACATCTTACGTGACTGTCATACGATATCACAACCAAGAAAGTGACATTGGCACAATGTTGTCAACTAGACTACATGCCTTACTTAGTTTTCACCAACTATGGTGGGTTTCAATTATTTTCTTACACTAGATTGTGAGCTCTTCAAAGTCACGGACCGTGTATCTCATTCATCCTTATGTTTGTAATGCCTGAAGAAGACTAGGATCTCAATAAATGTCTTTAGGATGAATGAGCTGAGATGAGAAGAGAGGAGGTGAGATGAACTTGGGCTTGTTTGCTCGTATTATTTAAACAATTACAGGTGTATCTTTGGGTTGAAAGCAGGATATAAATGGAACAATAGGCTTTAATGACATTAAAATTTTAGTGAAATTTATATTTTATACTCTGACTTCCTGCTATATATTTTCACATTTGAAAAACTTAAGAGCACACGCATTTTCATTTTACGTGCTATGCATCATTTCAAGTAAACATGTCTTTCAGACAACCATTTAACAGTCCAGATGTTGAGAACTTTTATTCTAGCTAGTATCTTGGTTAGGATTTTCCGATGGGAATAGCTGAAAATAAAGAAATAGAAGTTTTGTCTAGTATACATTTTTCTCGCTGAGCTACACACACACAAATCCTGTATTCATGAGTGGTTGTGTTAAATGAGAAACTGAGGACAAGGTGGCAACCCTGAAAGGCTTTTTGATGAGACTGGGTAGTGCAGGTTACACAGCCACAGCTGGAAAACGAAGCATTCCTTTTCTATTTGGCAATTTCAAGCCAATTGTTTTATTTCACAGCTAAGCTACATTCGTGCAATTTAAATGGTGTATAAGTCATTCCATGAGGCGGGAGAGTTTGGCCACAGGTCACCAGAAGTGAGGTTACCCGACCTCTGGAGGAGCAGCAGAAGCAGGAGCTGGAGCGGCACCCCTGCCCCCTGCCCCCTGCTGTCCAGCTGCCGCTGACCTGCGTGGATCAGTTCAGGGGACTCTTGGAAGGAAAGGGGAGGGGGCGACATCCACTGTCTGCCTGCTTTGCACTAGCTACTTTCAACACGTTATCTCTGTTATTCCTTCTTATTACCTGGCATTGTAGGTCTCATTAGCCCTCATTTTGCAGAGAAGCTGAAGCTCAGAGGTGAAGCACTCTGTCCAAGTCACGCAACTACTGAGCGGCAGAGCTCCAGTCTGTCCTGGTTTGACCTCTCACCCCAGACTCTTTCTTCTAGACCCGAAGACTTTTCTACTTTGCACCTTAGAATCACCAGGTTAGCTTCCAAAACTACCAAAGCCCAGGCTGCCTCCCTGGGGGTGGGACGCAGCTTCCGCAGTTTTCAAAGCTCTCCAGGTGATTCAGCGTGCAGGAAGTTTGAGAATGAAGGAGAAATGTCAAAATAGGCTGAATAGAAGGCTGCCTGGATAGTCTGATTTAAGAAGCACAAAAGGACCCCAAGCCTAAAAATTACCTCCCAAAGCGGCCAGCTATCATGCCTGGTATCCCGACCATCTGCATCCTTTCTTTGGGTAAAGGTATCTGTTCTCCAGAAGAGAGTGTCAAAATGCAAATAAGCCACCTAACAGGAGAAATGCATTAATATATTATTGACCAAGCCTAGATTACACGATTCTGTCTTGGTCAACATTTTTAATCACTCTTTGGAGAAAGACACACAAGGCTCGCCCATTAAATTTGCAGCAGACGCAGTCCTGGAAGAGCGCATTTGTTAGAATTTGAGATCAGACGTTTCCACTCTGTCTCCTGCCCCCAACAAAAGTCTCCAGAGGCTGAAACACGGGGCTAAGATGGAGAATTAGTCTAAAGTCCTGAATGCAAGTTCAAAATATAAATGGCATGAAAACATGATTTCAGAATAACCCAGGCAGAAAGTTTCTTAATGTACTTTAAGCTGCATATGACACAACTATGACCTGGCTGATAAAAATGCTGATGAAATGCTGGGTTTCATAAATAGAGGTATCACACTCAGGTCAAAAGATGCTGACTCATAGACTATTTAAATAATATTAGGACAATTATGTTTCCCAGGAAACTGTAAAGCTAGCTAGTGTCCAGATGAGAGGTGGCAATTAGAAGGTGGAAGCACGTTAACTAAGCAAAAAGCACAAGTTAGATGTCACTTTCTCTGTGGGACTTTCCAGAATGTCCCCATCTATCTACCAGAATTATCCCTCCTTACAGGTGTGTCTTTCTTTGTTCATATATTTTGATCCCCTGTAACACTGGGGCATAATTAGAGTGTGTTTCTTCTGTGATGGACTGTGATGGCCCTGAGGCCAGTGACTGAGTCTTATCTTCTTTATTTCCCAGCACCTCTCTCATAATAAATATTATTAAATCACTCTTATGACATCCTTTAGTAACTGGCTGCATTTTCTTGAAATTTCCTAATTCAAATTTGCCAGGAGAAATAAATTGCTTGGCAGAAGCTAGGTAACAACCTCCCAGGGGCGGGAGTACCTGCACTGGGTGGGAAGTTAGACTAACTTTTTATTCCAGCTGAAGATCCTGGGATTCACAGCCTCCTACTTCTATGATTGGTTAACAGCTTGCGAGCAGAGAGTACAGTCTTGAAGCAAGCGAGAAAATATGGTACATTGTCACCAGACCAGGCAGATGTTTAGCAGCCATTTCAGTTGCCGAAGGAGTCTGTGGATCAGGAATCCAGAAAAGACCCGTCTTCTCTTCTTGATGTCTGGAGTCTCAGGTGGGGGCACTCAAACAGCTTGGGAGGAAGAGCAGGTAAGGTTGAGAGAACAACTCCCATGTGGCTTTTTCACTCCTATGAGCAGAACCTGGGAACAATCGCTCAGGACAGACCAGGTGGACTGTCCATGGGAGCACCCGCATGTGGTCTAGCCAGCACAGCATCTGGGAATGGTTGGATATTTTAGATGGGGTTTTGGGGCTTTAAGGTAAGTGTTCCAGGAGTACAAGGCAGAAGTTGAATGGCTGTTTATGCTGTAATCTAGTGGTTGAAGCACTTAAAAATCTGCCTCAAGTAAGGGGAGATGTCATAGACCTCCACCTCTCAATGGAAGGAGTGGGGGTCAAAGGGTTTACAGCCATTTTTTAAAACTATCACAGTAACAGACTAATACTCTTTCTGAGAACGACTAGAAAAAAAACACTGGTTCTTTAAAAACGAAGTGGCAGTTCTCAAAGAACTGCTGATGTAAACAATATTTAAAAGGCAAAGATGCCAAAGAAAAGCAATGATGACCTAACATCTTGTGGCCACTCTTTTCTCTCAGGGCACCTGTTGATTCTCTGGCTAGGAAGCCAAGAATCCACTCAGAGGGCCAGGGCGTATAACCTCTGTTAGGAGGCAGAGAAGCCAGCGGCAATCTCACAGGGCAACAGAGCAAAATTGGAATTTGGAGCTGCCATGCCAGCCAGAATTTGCTGAGAAGAGAGACCTGGGGAAGTAAGCCTAACTCTCTGCCTGTTTTACTGTGAGATATTTGCTGATTTCACAGAAAAGGAGGATAAGATTCATGTCAAAAAGCAGAATTTCCCACTCTCCCTTGGTGCTGGGGAAATAAAAAAAAAGTGATTCAGGACCCACCACTGGGAAAGGGTCCTAGGGGGCACATCATAATACTAGCTGGGAAACTCTGAGGGTGACACTCCGGGAGCACGGACAAGCTAGACGTACGCAGAAGTCGGGGAAACTGTGATCCAACTTTGGGTCAGTTCAGTGCCCTTTCAGACTGAAGTTATCTGGTACCACCTCACCTGCTGATCCGAGGATGAGAGAAGTTGTTTGTGGAAGGACATGGCATCAAGAGTCTCTAATACTTATTATAAATAATGTCTGGCCATCAGTAAAATATTACCAGATATGACAAGAAACAGAACCAAGAGAAAAACTGACAACAGAAACAGACCTGCAGATGATCCATTCTTCAGTTATTAGAAATAGACTTTAACGTAGCTGTAATTAACACGTTCAAGAAAATAAGTGTTGAGATGGAGAATTTCACTAGATACCTGGCATGTATTTAAACACTGAAATGGAAATTATAGAATTAAAATGTAATAGCTGAAATTAAGAACTCAACAGATGGGTTTACTATCAGATCAGACATAGAAGAAAAGTTGGTTAGTAAATTGGAAGACCCATTGGCAGAAAATATCCAGGCTGAAGCACAGAGAGCTAAAAGGATGGGAAAAAGGAAAGAGCATAAAACCATACGGGACATGGTGAGAAAAAGAAAATGGAAGAAAAATATTTGAAGGGATGAGCGTAAACAGTTTTCAAGACTGACAAAGGATGTTGGCACCAGGACCCAAGACAAACAGACAGAAAAACCTCTTGCCTAAGCTCAGAATGAGAGTTTCTGAAAAAACAAAGAAGAAATCTAAAAGGCAGCCAGAGAGTTAGTGTATATATATATATACACATATATATATAAAAGGTTTTTTCCTTTAAGGTATATATATACACATACATACGTATAACCTTTAAAATAGTTACATTAAAACTGACGGGTTCCTCCTTGACAGGAATGATGGCAGTCAGAAGACAGTGGGAAAGCAACTTTAAAGTCCTGAAAGAAAAAGGCCAACACATCGTTTTATATTCAGTAAAAATATTCCTCAGGGGGCCAGCCCCGAGGCCAAGTGGTTAAGCTCACATGCTCAGCTTCAGTGCGGCGTCCCACGTAGCAGAACTAGAAGGACCTACAGCTAGGATATACAACTTGGTACTGGGGTTTTGGGGAGGGAAAAAAAAGGAAGATTGGCAACAGACGTTAGCTCAGGGTCAATGTTTCTCACTGAAAAGAAGAAAAAACAAAGGAACTATTTCTTTAAAAAAAAATAATCAGAACTGAAGGTCAAATAATGTTTCTGGACAAACAAAAATTGAGTGGGTTCATCACTAGGAGAACTTCACTAAGAGAAACACCACAGGACAGATGGGAAATGACACCCAAAGGAGACGTGGAACTCCAGGCTGGACGGAAGGCCAAATAAACGCTAACTGGCGAACGGCTATCCGCCAACATTGAACATACAAACAGTAGCAAGGCCTTTGGAGATTATGAAATACACAGAACTAAAATGCACAGGAACAGTCACAGAAAAGTCAGAAGGAGTAAATGGAGTTGAAGTGTTCTGAAGCCCCCATGTTATCTGTGACGCTCCCAGAGTACGCATAAATCAAGACTATGTTAGGGGCCGGCCCCGTGGCCAAATGGTTAAGTTCACGTGTCCCGCTGTGGCAGCCCAGGGTTTCGCCGGTTCGGATCCTGGGCGCGGACATGGCACTGTTCATCAGGCCATGCCACAACTAGAAGGACCCACAACTAAAATATACAACTATGTGCTGGGGGGATTTGGGGAGAAAAAGCAATTAAAAAAAAACATCGGCAGCGGTTGTTAGCTCAGGTGCCAATCTTTAAAAAAAAAAAAAAGGAAAGACTGTATGTTAGCAAAAGAACGTCAGCTTATAGAGGGGAAGACATAAACTAAACATGGGAGTTATCCAAAATAAGTCAAGAAGAGAGAGGGAAAAGAAAAGAAAGCAGGTGAGACCAACAGAAAATAAGTAGACGTAAACCCAAGAATAAATAGATATAAAGCCAAGTTCTTTAAACACTCCAGTTAAACACCAAAATGTCAGACGTGATAAAGCATGATGAAACCCAACTATATACTGCTCAGATCTTAAACAAAAGCACACTGATGGTTTGAATGGGAATGACGGAAAAAGTGATTCTAAGCAACTTGGGTAGATGACAGCCTGAAAGGGTGGGAGGCCGTTTGTTCCCCCACGCACCGTTCTCGCGTGTGAGAGATGGCGGTGCTGAGGCCCAGCGTGGGGCAAGTCCTCTAGGGGAAGGGCTCTCCGGATTCTGAATCCAGTTCAGTCGTTTTCTTACGACACCATAAAATGGAAATTGTGGCACTTTCCACCATTTCTCATTGATTCCCGGGGAAGAACGCGTGTGAATCTGCGGGGAGCCCAGGCATGATGTGCTGTGTTTGGGAGAACAGAGGTCCAAGAATCCATTTCTGAAACGGCTGCCTCCGTGGAAGCTGGGTGAGCCTTGTGTTACGTGCGGCTTGATTTGTGATGTCTGCTACCCGGCTCCGAGGATGGATGCATGGGGAGGGAGAGATCCCCGGTGTGCTTTGTTTCTTTTCTTTTCCTCCCTCATTCCCTTTTCACTCTCTTCCCTATCAAAGATTTATGACTGGGGAAAAGATAAAAGAAAAATAAATGCAAACTCGAAGCCAAGAGAGCCTTCCTGACTGTATTTCAGCTCTCCTAACAAATTGCCTGATCAGTTCACCTGGCTCAGTCCACAAATCAGATGGGACGTTTTAACCCATTGCCCACCGATACACACTGGGGTGGATGATATTTATTTGTCTAACATTATCATGCAGTGAAATTAGCTGTGAGTTATTGCACAAAATGAAAATATCCAAACTCGTAGCAGATGAGGCATGAGTGTGGCCATCCGTTTAAAACAGTCACGGCAAAGTTCCCTGCCTCTAAAGCCGAAAAGATGGCGCACAGCAGGAGCTCCTGACTCATCTCTCTGCTCTGACTTATCCTACTGCCTTCATGTGCATTTTCGACAGGGCTGACCAGAAGCCGCAGGTTTTTGCCCCAGTTCCTGGGCTAATCAGAAGTAAGGCAGGAAGTATATATACACAGTCTGAGGCTGTAGAACCAGGTTATAAGGTCAGCCAGGCTCACTAGCTGTCATGGCAGAGACAGCCCAAAATGGCCTAAGCGCCTCTGAGTCAAAACATTCCCCTACCAAGACTATAGATTTAGGCACCGTCTTTGCTCGGGCTGCTCTAACACAACACCATCGTCTGGGGGGCTTATCAACAACAGAGATTTATTTCTCACAGCTCTGGGGGCTGGAAGTCCAGGGTCAAGCCACCAGTAGACTCACTGTCTGGCGAGGCCCCCCTTCCTGGTTCACAGACAGCCATCTTCTCACTGTGTCCTCAACGTCAGAAGGAACAAGGGAGCTCTCTGGGGTCTCCTTCATAAGAGCACTAATCCCACTCATGAGGGCTCCACCCTCGTGACCCAGTCCCCTCCCAAAGGCTCCCCCTCCTCACACCGTCACAGTGGGGAGTAGGATTTAGCGTATGAACTGGGAGGGCACAACATTCAGTCTACAGCAGGCACCTACGGCCACACCCTTTTCTGTAGTCGTGCCACTAATGCAGCAGCTGACAGTCCTTAAACTCTGACCATGTGCCCAGTACCTGGAATGGTTTACTTCATTTAATCCTTATACCAGCCGTGTGGGGTAAGCACTGTTGTCGTTACCTTCTGACAGAGGAGGACACTGAGTCTTAAAGGGATGCGGCAGTACAGAAGCCAACCGCCTAATATGTGGCAGAGATGGAATTGGAGTTAGGTGGTCCGGCTCCAGCGCTCACGAGGGGAAGTCGTCGGCTGTCTTGCCTGGCGTCCCGTCTGCCTCTGGGGCCAGAACACCGGCTTGGACTCTGTCTGACTGTCTGGACATCTGATAGCCTGCGAGCTCTTCCTTTTAGAACCCTACCCTGAGACAGGAGTCTGTCCACGTTCAGTACAGCCTCCAGAACCAGGAAAGGACTCTGCCTTCACTCCCAGCCACAACTTCCTGCCTGAGGGTTTCAAGTCTGGCCTTCCTAAGACAGTTCCCTAACTTTTTCTGAGTTTACAGCACCTGGACACTGTATTTCAAGCTGTGCAACCACTTGTATGGGTACCAGCTGCTGAAGCGCGGTGCGTTAGTCAGGGTTCTCCAGAGAAACAGAACCCACAGCAGATTAGCTGGCTGGCTGTTGTCTATCTATCTACAATGAGGTTTATTATAAGGAATCGGCTCACACCATCGTGGAGACTGAGACGTCCCAGGATCTGCTATTGCAAGCTGGGGCTGTGGTTCCAGTCAGACTCGAAAGGCCCAAGAACGAGGAGTGCCTGTGGTGCGAGTCCCCGTGTGAAGGCGGGAGAAGACCAACG
The DNA here is from genome assembly GCF_041296265.1 of Equus caballus. Taxonomy (NCBI): domain Eukaryota; kingdom Metazoa; phylum Chordata; class Mammalia; order Perissodactyla; family Equidae; genus Equus; species Equus caballus. The sequence continues at coordinate 99,048,661 of NC_091690.1, read as the reverse complement.
CCCCAGCTCAGGCAGCAGGAGAGAACTTGCCCTTCCTCTGCTTTTCTGCTCTATTCAGGCCCTCCATAGGTTAGATGAGGCCCACGCACGCTGGGGAGAGCTATCGCCTTCCCTCAGTCTACTGATTCAAACACTAGCTCTTTCCTGAAACGCTCTCACAGACACACCCAGCAATAACGTCTAACCATATCTGGGCATCCCCTGACACAGCGGAGTTGACTTATGAAATTAAGGCGGCTGACCAGCCTCTCCTGCCTGTGAGGTCCTGGGGCTTTTGTAACCCCAACAGAAGCTTGGATTCTCCCAGTGCTTGTATGCTCACTCCTGAGCGTGCTCCGCCGTCACAGTATGTGGACACATGGAGACTGTGTAACTGGAGCATTTGGTCATCTCACAGGAAACTCCCAAGAAAGAGTTCCCAAGAGAATCCGCCCATCAGACCCATATTTCAGGCTGCCCTACGCTGCCAGGTGGAATTATGAACTGTTGCCGTTTTCTCTGGTTTTCAGTTAGTTATCTTTTGCCATTCTAAATCATTTAAGTGATTTACAGGTTTCATTTCGTTTTTTTCTTGATGATATATTTGTCCTCTCCTTCTGTTATTACTATTTTTAAACAAAACTCCCTAGATTTAGCAGGAAAGGCCACTTGAGATTAAAACCCCAGAAAACAGAGTAAATGAGAAGCATGGATTTCCCTCAGTGACCTCTGCTCATTCCCTGTGCATTAAGCAACTGTGCATTAAGCTTAATAACTTTGGGCTAACGTTCAAAAGGGACAGTGGAAGCCTTGGAAGTGACATTGTGAATATCGAAGTCCAAAGGGTAGAGAGAATGTGACATCTTTCTCACGGCTGATGAGGGAGCAGCCTCATAAAAGGGAAATGAGGGTGTTAGTCGCCATGGTCACCAGGGTCCCTGACAGTGTCAGACTCTAAGTAGTCCGTGGGGACAGCCCAAATATGATGGCGCAAAGGGTGAAGGTAATCATTAAGCACCACACTTGCACTAATAATTTATCTACCTCTTATTGATCTAAATGGATATATTGCTGTTAATATCCCAGAAAAATTTTCACAGGGTGTCTTGAAACTCTATTGCAGATTTTAGTACCATGTAAAGACCATGGGTTTTTTCTGACCAGTTATCCATAAAAGTGAGAGCTAATATCAGCTGAGACTCTGGGTTGTAAACCTTAGAAACTAACGCTGGCTACTTAGCAGATGAGAATTTACTGGAAGGAGGGGCAAGTTCATGGGATCAATGGGAGGCTGGAGGACCTCAGTTAAGAAATGGACCAGAACAAAGGGGCCCCAGGGGCTGGAGAGGAAATGCCACACCTTGTCGTGGGCAGTACCTGGTCCCCAGGCCACTTCTGTTGCTGTGATGAACACAGCCTCTCAGAACAGGCATCTGAGTGGCCCCTTAGTCACATGACTGTCTCCCAGCTATACCAGGGCACCTGAAAGGGAGTGAGCTGACCTCCTAGGCTTCAATCACGGGGGGTAAGTGAGAACTGCCCTCCCCGCCCCCATTAAACCCACATTCATAGAGGAGTCCACCCAAAAAGAAACTGGGAAACAGTATGACTGAATGTCAGTCAGCCAAAAGAACACCGTCTGCTGCATCGTGCATAGGATAGGGTGTACACCCTAAGTGTACATTCTGTGGTACACATAGTGTACTCAGAATGGCGTGAGCTCTAGGGTCAGACATTCTTGGCTGAAAGCCTGACCCTGCCGCTTTCCAGCTTGTGACCTGGCAGGGGGTTTTCAGCTCCGGGATTCTCAGAGGATTCTCCCTCCCAACATTGTTATGGGATTAAGGACATAATCCATGAAAACTCTGGCACACAGTAGTTTGTTAAAATTTGTTATTTTACTTTTCTTAAAGGAAGATATGTTCCTCACTTTGAATCTTAAATGGCTTAAATAGCCAAACAAGACTTTTCTAAAAGCCTCTGACAAAGAGTCTTTGAAATGAGATAACGGCATAAAACATAGCAATTAGTAGCCTGCAGCTTTAGCTGCGTTCCCCAAACGGGAATCCCATAACAGAGTCTGGAGGAAGGACTCCTTTCCTCAGCAGCTGGACGCAGTGAGGAAGCATCCTTTGCCTCGATAATTGGATGTCTTTTCCTTTGATTGAGAAATTAGCTCTCTTTTTTCCACAGATTCTACTTTCCCATGTAGGATTCTGAAGTATCTCTGAATTTTGCAAGGAAGTTTGCTTAGAATTAACACTATCAACATAAAGGACCAAGTTTCTTAATTTCTTTTCATGCTAAGTTAGCAGGAAAGATCAAAGTGCTTTCGTTTTATGACTGAACTGCTTGAGCTTCTAAAAATGCCTTTGGGACCTCAGAGAGAAGCCAGCACCGTGCATGAAGCTTAGAGTCTTTTTCTAGGCCTGCCGGTCTGTGAGGCTTTTTTTGCAACCTCGTACAGCTAGCTCATGCACCGTGTGGCAAATGAAACAAAGAGGTCTGCTTCCATAAGCCACACTTCCTTAACTGAAGGTGCTCAGCCCACCGTGCAACAGCTGTTTTCTAACAGAAAGGTGCTTTTGATGTACGTGCAGTTTTTAAAAATTTTAGGGTCTTTTAAAAATGATCCAGTATTAACTTCAGTTGAGTAAGATTGAACTTGACATTTGAAGTCCATTTTAGGATGCGTATTAAAGCTTCTGATGGATGCTGGAGCGCTGAGACAATTTCATTAAATTCTCAGAGAACTGTCATCCTCCCAACCTAACCACGTAAAACATCCGAATACCAACAGAAAATCCATGACTTTAGGTAAGTGGTGTCAGGAATGTTCAAATAGGAAAAGAAAATAACTTCACAGATATAGAGTCTACAAGAATAATATAAAGGTTTAGTTGTGAGTACGTTGTTTATAGTAAGGAAAAACTGAAAGTAACCTAAGTGTCCAGCACTAGGGGATTGAGTAAATAAAATGAGGTTTATCCTTATCAAGGAAAACTTTATCGTAGACAACAAAATGAGAAAAACTATATTTAATGACATGGAAAGATGCTTGTAATATACTGCAGGTAGCATAAAGTTTAAGACAATGTATTCAAGGTGATTTCCATTCCGTAAATGCACACAGAGAAGGAACAGATAACAGAGAAGGATGACATTTCAAGTGCACAGTTATTTTTTTCTAGATGATCAGATTATAGTTGATTTTTCTTTTCTTCCTTCTGTAGATCTATATTTTCTAAATTTTCAGCAAAGAAAATTTAAAAGCAGTAAGTTATTTTACATAAAAATGAGAAATGATTGATATTACCATTTTCAGACTTAGTTGCAACTCCCAAGCTTATATCAGATATTAGCTGTGTTACTCACGGCTGAATAAAATTTCAAAATCCTGGAGAAAACGGGTTAATGTGCGACCTACAATCTTGAATGTGTCTCTCCCTTCACTTAAAATTCTCTAACTCCATCTCTAACATTTAATATTTGGCTAAATATTGCCCGCACACTTGTAGATATTTTCTGAGTTAAGCTTCAATTATATCCTTAATCAAGATGCCTCATTAATGCCCAAATATTTGAGCATCACCACTGCAGTTGGGGTCAGTAACCCAAAACACTAGTTTACTGGGAAATAAATATATTCCCAATACATTGCCCGTATATATAAAATAAGTTGAATTTTCTCAATCTCCAAAGGGCGAGTTAGCATTTATTCTAGTTCTGAGACAAGGTTTGAGTCCGTTTCTTCCATCGTTCCTGCACTGTGATTTGTTCCTGGCAAGAGCACAAAAGGCTATTATCTTCACCCCCAAGTTGAGGCCTTTCTTCTGAAGTCTAACATGCTGGTGAACCGGAGGGGCCCAGGACTCAGGATTCCTGGGTCTGAACTTTATCTCCCCCGCCAGCTAACAAGCTGGGCGGCTTTGGGTGAGTTACTTAACCTCTTTACGTTTCAGTTTCTTCATGTATAAGAGGGACGAACAGCCCCAGGGTGGTTGTGAAGAGCAACTGAGTTAATATGTGTAGAGCTTAAACAGTGGCACATGGTAAATGGTTTATAAAATTAAAGGTGTGCTGGCCATTCTCTCTGTCCTTCTCAGCTCTTTGTAAGTCCATTTGCACTCTCCTCTGCCTTGCTCTGCACCCAGAGGAGCTGGCCTCTGCAGGCTGGATTCCCCAGACTCCCTCACCCCTGCCTTCCAGTTGGTTTGCCAGGAGACTGTAGGGCAGCACAGACAGAATTTGCAGGATTTATTCCCCCCTGCGGGAGAAGAAAAAGAAGATGAACTCCCAAGAAAATTCACAGTGGAGGGTTGAGCAGAAGCTTTGGCATACCTCAACAAGCTCCTTAAAATGTTTCTCTTGCCTCTTCTTCAGCTCTACATTCTTGTTCTAGTTCCAACAACTCCTCATGAGTCAGGTCCTCGGGAACCACCTCTAGGAGCTCCTCAGTGTCATCCTCGCCCACACTCGGGTTAGAGTTGTCTGCCATTGCAACCACAGGCTCGTTGATTTTTGCAACGTTCTCACCCTCAGCAAATCCTTTGAAGCCATGGCAAATCTCTTGAGTGTCTTCTTGCAGATGCACCAGGTGACAGGAATTTTTCAGCTCCATTATAATTTTATGGGACCACCATTGTAAGTGTGGCCCGTCACTGACCAAAATGTCGTTATGTGGTGTGTGACTCTAGTCTCTTCCATAAATACTTTGAGTTAATCCCTTTTGAAAGAGCAATGCTTCCTGCTGGGGCCCTGACTGACACAGTGACTACTGTCAACACGTGCGTCCTTCTGCTCATAATGGTGTTGCAGTCAGAAGAGTCAGTCTAGCACAGAGGTGATCATTTTGTTGATCATCAAGGCACCCGACCACTTTCAGACTCTTCTGAATCATGAATGCCCCAGGTTTGCTCAACCACCTGAGAACCATGCCAGTGGGATCTGAAGGATGGGCGTTTTAGCTGCCGTTTTATTTGTGCTACAGGATATCTGCTGCTTGGAAATCACACTAAGCTTTGGATTCTTTTACGATTCTTGTCTGCTTATACATTTTCTTTGTCCAAAAAATACAAGAAAAACGCCTGGTTGTGATTTCTCTTGACTTTGTACCGAGCTCTGCCTCTGAGTCAATCAGCTATTCATTCATTCATTTATTCATCAAATATAAACCGAAGGCCCACTCTGTGCCAGGGAAACAGTATTCTGGAAAAACGTTGTAAGCAGCAAACAGAGGGAGTCGCACACCTCACAGAACCTAAACTTCTTATTTGGGGATAGAAATTTAATTCTGTAATTGCACACACACAAACTGTAAAATTGTAGCTGTGACAAGTGCTGTGAAGGGAGGCTCAGGATGCCAGGCGAGCATGTGACAGGGAGAATTGACCTAGTTGGAAGACCAGGGAAGGCATGCCTGAGACAGGGACCTGAGCTGAGACCCGAAGAACAAGAAAGAGTTGATAAGGGACAGAAGTTCAGAAAGAGGAAAGAGCATGCACCAAGGCCCTGTGGTGGGTGGGAGCCATGGTGAGACCTGGAGAGGAGAGAAGGCCAGTGTGTCTAGAGCACAGAGAGGGAGGGGAAGGGGTAGATGAAGAGGCTGGGAGGAAGCCGAAGACTGGAAGATGGGGCCTTGGAGGCCATGCTCAGTGGTGTGATTGATCCCTATGGCAATGGGAGACCATTAGAGGATTTTAAGCAGGGAATGACTTGATGGAGCTCAAGTTTTTCAAAGATCATTTGTTCTCTACAGGAGTTGTTCTTCTAAACTCCGGGATTCTAGACAAAGAAAATGTTGAAATAAGAATAGAGAATATTCACTACTTTCTTTGCAGGTGATTAGATTCAGACTGAATTAATTCATCCTAATCAAAAGGATTCTTCTCAAGGCCTCAGCAGTGACAGGTAATTTCAAGATGTGATCATTATATGTGTCTGTTTCTAATCAATCCTTGGTACTACATTTCAGCAAGTCAACGCCGCTACAGATTTCTGTAACTTTCCGGTAATTTTCATGTCACAGTTGTCACTGGGCTCCCCGCTGGACCCAAGTACACAGAACTAATTAATCAATCAATCAAGAAGGAGAGAAAGTCATGCCTGATGCCACAACAAGAATCTTTGCTTGCTAAACTCAATGACTAGTTTGAGGTGGAATAAAACAGGAGGCCTTCTTAATGGGAGGCAGAGTTTGCAGATTTGGAGATAATTCCTAAGGCTAATGGTCTTTGTAATTTGGAGTGTGTGCACTGCTGTTGCCTGGCTGTTTATTCCACATTATCAAGGGAAGTGAATCTATGGCTGGAACCCCCACTGCTCCCACTTGTCGTCAGTGCAGAGGGAGGCGGGAGGCAGGGAGAGAGAGCAGCACGTAGAGGGGAGAGTTCCTGGCTCTGGAGTCAGGAGACCTGGCTTCAGTTCTAATCTACTCTGTGTATAAGCTTGGGCCAGCCCTGTTACCTCGTGGGGCCTCGTTTATTCATCTATGAAAATTAGGTCTATTGAAATTAAAGAGGGAGATGCCATCAAGGGAAGCCAGTCAGTAGTTCAGACAGACTCAGGATGTGTTCAGACTTGTGTCACTTTCCAGACCTTTAGGTCCAGAAAGCTGACTCAGTTTACCCACAGCTGACCATGTTTATTAAAGCTGGCTGCTTTGTCTTCTTAGTAACCAGGAGGAATGGCAAAGACGTTTTCTCTGACATCCTCTACCAGTCAGGTCAGGTTGGGCCTGATTGTTCTGCTACAATAGACACCTCCTCACCCTCCGTGGTGCCATCCAGGACAGGTGTATGTCTCATTCATGTAACATCCTGCGCACAGGAGGCCGCCATCCTCCCTCTCTAAGTGGTGTGTCCTCCAACACAAGGCCTCCAAGGTTGCACGTAGAAGAAGAGAGGCTGAAGGGAGCCCGTGAGCGTTAAGTGCCTCTGGCTATTAAGATTAGGTGAGGTGGCACAGATCGCTCTACTCACTGTCCGTCAGGTAGAACTAGCCATCCGGCTGCATCTTTCCGAGGAGGCTGAGAGGTAGGACCAGTGAGTGTGTGAGCACAGTCATGCACCAACTGCTATCAGTTTGGACGGAAACACCTGGGTACCTGGTGGGATGGGTTCTGAGGTCTGGTCCAAATTCAGCAGGAAAAAATGGCAGGCATATAAAATATGTGGGTATATTGCTGGACAACACACCTCTCCTTTAGCCAGAATACTCTTCCTCTTTTCAAGGTCTCTGAGAAGTGGAATTAATCAGAGAAAGGTGGTTTGATTGGTGAAGAGTTGTGGAAAAGGAAATTGGGTCTTCAGAACATTTCAACCAGGCTCTGGAAACACTAGTAAATGAGTAACACTTGAGGTTAGATGGGAATCAGCAGACACTGACAAACTGGCTCTGGGCTTCTGAGTGATCTAACAGCTGTGCACGCCTGCAAGAACGTGAAGTTGCTGGCTTCTGTCATCACATACGGAGCTAACAGTGTCCATAACCCACAGGGAACAATGGAGAGGAGGTCAACAGCGTCTTTCCTGGGACCAGCATTCCGGGTCCTGGTCACTGAACTCCTGGGTGCTGCCCGCTGCGAGCTCCCCCGACCTGCTTCGTTGCATGTCCAGATCTGTGGCACCAATTACATTCCACATGACTGGCCAGCTCCCCAATCCCAGATCCTCCAAGACAGTGCGTCCCCTTGCTTCTTCCATCAGATGCGATCCTGGAGAGAAAACACAGCTTCAAGCCCTGACTTTGGGGCACGTCCACGGGCATCGTTTTCTCCATGGTGAAATGCATGCACTGCACCAGCACATCGTTTCCTAGATTCTTAGTACCCATTTCACTGGTGGTAATTATTTTTATTTAAATAACAGGGCACGCAGCCTATGATGTCACAGAAACGAAAGCAAAACGAAAAAACAGGGAAAGAAAACCAGGGATTGGAGGGAAAGCTCCCAGGGAGACAATAACCCCTACCATTTATATTTGCTAAAACTGTGTGGGGAGGCGCTGCATGGCGCACTGTGCACCTCCGAGCTTACCCATCCAGGAGGAAGCGGCAGCTACAGACGGGAGCCTGAGGACGCAGAAGTTAAGTGGTGACAGCAGGGTTTGAACCTGGGTGGGTGTGATGTCAGAGCCTCTTCTCTCTCTTAACCACTCAGCAATTCCTCCCCGAAAAGTGCTGAGAAAAATGACAAAAACTTCACCGAGAAATCGAGTGAAGATGAAAAAGGGTGGGGACAGTGGTACCCAGAGGGGAGTAGGGACTGAAAAAGAGAAGAAAGAGCATCCCTCTGGCCTGAGTGGGTGGGATAGATCGGAAAAGGCTCTTGGCCGAGAGCTGTCTGAAGGAGAGATTTCTCCTCAAACTTGAGGGCAAGGGGTGATGGATTTGAGCGTCTCTGACCACGTACCCTGTGAGACAGAGATGACCAGCTGGTTAGAGCTTCAGAGAAAGGAGCCTGCAGCTGGGGTGGGCCCTGCAGCCAGGGCACTGGAGAGGGTTTGGGGGGTGGGGGGGTAGAGCACCGAGAGGGACCACAGAGAACACAACGAACCAGCTTTCCGATCCCTTCCCTCAAAACGTCCATGAGCGCATTTGAGACCCAAGAACTTGAGTCTTCGTCTCCGCACGTCCCCACAGCGACCAGCTTCTGGGTGCAGAAGAACCAGATCCAGCAGCCTCACGTCTCAGGACAGCCCGGTTCTGAATGCACGGCTTTCAGCATTCTTTCAGCAGAAGTAGCCATGCTTTTCATCATTTCAGACGCCTTCAGACAGTGATGGAAAAACAGACGCAGCTTATCAGAAAGGAAGGCCTCTTCTTGAAATCACAAGGAATTTTTTCCTACTGCAAGTTCCTTATCTCAAGAGGAAAGAAAAAGCTGAACTGGAGTGAGTTGACAAGGAAAAGGAAAAGCATTTCCTCTATAATAGGGGGGCTGTGACAGCGTCTGCAGCCAGTGAGAAATGCCATATACATGCCAGGCTGTGCGATGCTAAGCCCAAGTGGTTGCAAATTAATTGAAAAATATCCTGGATAACCTGAGTTACAGCAAGTGCCTTAGGTCTCTTCGGAACAAAGGCGGAAGAGGCTTTTGTTTGGTTGCTGGTGCAGGTGACCTTGCGAAAAGCACACCATAAATTGCTGTAATTGTGGGATGATAAGCCAGGTTGATAGATTTCTGTCACTCTCCCTCGGTAAAAAATGGGCTCACCTTCCTGAAGTCTGCAGAGGCATATACATCAAAGAGCACAGCGTTGCTCTCGAGTCAAGACAGCTTTCTCTGCACATTTACAAAGATCCAGAAGAGGTGTCCACATTTCATCCACCTGCAAGAACTCGCCTTTCTTCCAACATCATTTTTGTATCTTTTTCTTGAAGTTTTTTTCTGTTTCTCTTCGCTATCTAGATGCCTACGTGGCTTTGGACTGTGATGTCTGGATGCGATTAGGAGACGGTGGGGTGGGGAAATAACCTCAACAAGGTGCTTATTTCACCTTCTCCTTTGTTTTTTAAGGCCAGAGAGGCACAGGGCCGGGGAGAGCGAGGCCGGGTGCCTGAGAGGCCACTTTATAGAAACGAGCCAGGAGGACTGGAGGACGCCTGCCTGTGAAAACTGCTGCCCCAACAGAGAGCGGCATACGGGGCGGAGGCAACCCTGGACCCCACTGTCACAGAAAGAATATGTCAGTAGAAACTGGGGAACGCTGTTTGTCCTTCCCCCAGTCAATAGCGTGCTGCGAGCACGGCCATCCTTCTGCTCTTTCCTTGAGCTGGCGAGAAGAAAACGCAGCAACATGGAGGCTCTTCCTCATCTGGCAACCAAGGGCTCTGACTGTGGGAATGTGCTGACGGGATCCCCAGGAAACGAGCGTGTGGCTTGGTGTGGGAGTTGGGACGGTGGATTCTGGAGTCCTGCAAGCGGACCCGGGTGTGAATCCCAGCTTAGCTGTGTAAGCTGAAGTCTGTTATTTCACTTGAGGCCTCAGTTTCCCTGGCTGCCAAATGGGAACACTGGTACCCGGTTGACAAGGTGGAAATAAGGATCAGAGATGACACAGGAAGAGCCCTTACACCGTGCCCAGTGCGTAGTAAGCTCCAAACAGTGGTGGCTTCCACACACAAGGGACATCTTCTGGATACAGATGTGTTTCTAGCAGGACTTGCTCTGTTACCTGAGAACAGCATGGAAGAAGAGAAAAGGCGCTGACAGACATTTTATAGAGAGAGAGATAGACTCTACAGTCAAATGGCTCCACAGAGGATCCACCCAGCTATGTGAATCCTAGAAAGTGGCTTAATGTTCCTGGTCTACTTTTTCTCGTCTAAGAAAAGAGCTAATATCTTCTTCATAGGGACATTACAAAGACTAATTGTGTTCATAAAAACAAACAAATAAAAGGATAAGCATAACACTTAGTGCATAGTAGGCACTCGATATGTATTTTCTCCTTTCCTTCTTTCCCACCTGAAGCACAAGAACAATAAGGGAGCCATGAAAGTGTGGTGTTCCCGTCTCCCAGCATTAACACTACAGATTCCAGTGCTCCCTACGGTTGTGAGCCACAGTCTACTTTGTGCATCGTAATAGCCAGGGTTCTCCAGGGAAACGGGCCAATGCATTGTATAGAGAGAGAGAGAAAGAAGCTTATTTTAAGGCACTTGCTCATGCATTATGGAGGCTGGTAAGTCCACACTCCTCAGGGTGGGCCTGCAGGCTGAGGACGCAGGAAGAGCAAACACTGCTCGAGTCTGAAGGCCGTCTGCTGTGGAGTCCCCTCCGCTCAGGGAGGCCAGACTTTTGTTCCATTCAGGCCTTCGACTGATTGGATGGGGCCCACCCTTACTGTAAAGAGCAATCTGCTTTACTCAGAGGCCACCCATTTGAGTGTGAACCTTGTCCAAAAACACCCTCAGAGAAACGTCCAGAATAATGTTTGACCAACTATCTGGGCACCATGACCCAAGTTAACACATAAAATTATCACATGCATCTTAAGTAATTTCAAAGGGACTCACCTTTGAAAACAAAGAGAGGCAGCTGGCTTGCTAAACCAGATTTGGGACGTTACAAGTGCAGACTCTTGGTGGGGAAATTCCCATCTTCAACCTCTCTGGCTACTTGGGGGTGGCTGGGCACCCCTGATTGCTGTAATTCACACTTTCAGCACATGTTTCTCCTCGTGAGAGTTTCTGACCCTTCTGGATCAAAGACAAACGCCTCTGTCACTACAGCAGAATGTCCCTCACTGGTGTGTCTAAGACGGTTCACGTTTGTTACTGCCCCTCCGGCATGATTCCTGAAACACATAGTGAGTGGGACCGGCTGTTATCTGATTCTAGCTTGAAGACAAGGGAGCGTCTAGTCTTCCTGTGTCGTGGCATATTCTTCTAAACGCCAGCAGTAAGATGGGACGTTTTCTGGTGTGTTTCCTACACCCTACACTGCATTTCATGTGCACTGAGTGCTTTGAGACTGACTGTGAAATAGCTATGTAAATTGTTTCTAAAGGCTGGGTACTGAACACCTTCCTAAATGCTCTGCTTAATTTTTTCCCCACATTGTAATTCATTGTTGGCCTTTTCTACAGTGAATTGTTGGAATTAACCAATAAATCAGCGGGAAAAGACATGCCAATTCCCCTCTCAGTTGATAAATTATGGCGTAGGCATGGCATAGTGTGTTTTATTGTGTGTGTGTGTGTGTGCACGTATATTATTTTCCCCACCTCAATTTACTTTTCAAGAAATACTGAAATCTTGGAGCTTCTACATCATTTGCCAATTTTAATGGGCAATATAAACATAGTGTTATATTTCTATCATGTGTTTTAAAAAATCTGCTCGATCAGTCAATAGGTGGCAGTTATTGACAATTGGAAAATAATATTATTCCAGATTTTCTCACATGCCTTTGCTATAAAACGATTTGCTTTTAGTTCTTATGCTCAATTTCTGTTTGTATGTCAGGATTTCTCTACTTCCCAGCCCTCAGTTTTCTTAGTAATTAATTGTTAATTATGTCTTTAAAGATCAACGTTTCCCATGAATCCGTATATCAGTAACTCCTGTAAATAATGCTGTAATATTCTTTCTTTCTTTAACGAAATATTCATGTAGGGAAGATAGAAGTTCCTTTAAGGTGGGGAATATGGAATTATCTTGTCTTATGAAATGTAAGAAATGGACCCTCTGCCCAAAGAGCTTAGCACTAAGACACTCTGACAAATATAAATGACTATGCTGCTCAGTAATACGTATGCAGGGGGCTTAGCAGTTTCTTGGAAGCCACTATACAGTCCACATGCACAACACCCTTCCTCAGATTCGTCTCTCATCACCGTGCAGTGTGGGCACAGAGTTATTCAGGATCCCCGGCGCAGCCCGCCCTGAGAGCCCGCCCTCTACGCGGTGCGGCCCAGCTCAGCTCCGTAAGGCGGAACTGGTCCTTCTGAGCTTCCTCAGGGTCTGCGTGTCAGGTTCTTCATCAATCAAATAAGGACACAGTTATTTAAAAAGGTTTTTGTAAGGATTGATTGCAAGTGACTGACACAGGGCGGAGCACGGAAGGCCCTTCCATAGGTGGGTGTTCTTTGTTTTGCAAAGCAAGAAGTGATGAAGGCCTTAGACAGAAGCTTGCAGAGCACTCCAACTGCAGGAGGAGAAAGAGGAAAAGTAGTCAACAGAAACCAGTCAGGACAGGGCCGCTGGAGCCCAGGACAGACAAGGCCACGGGAGCCCAAGGAAGTAACCGTTCTTGACTTTCCTGACAGAGTCTCTGAGCGCAAATGGGGTCCAGGACAAGACCCTCTAAAATGCTCTTTTCTAAAGGGGTTTTAAAAATATTGTGCCCTGTGCTCGGCCTCCATTCGGGACCAGCATGTTAACACCAGGGCAGATCTCTTACGTAACTCCGTCCCTGCCGAGGAGTGAAATACGTAAGCCGGAGGGAGGGAGAGCTAGCATAAGAGAAAATCACATGGAAAAAACCCTAGGAATTTAACTGAACAAAAGCTCCAGGTGAAACACCAGTGTAATGCCACTGCCACAACCAGCAAACAAACGAAAAACCCCTGAAAAGTACAGCCTGAATAACAGATGTCGACGAAAATAATCCATAACCAATCTGTAAATGAAAATTTGGGTGAGTTTATTCTGAGCTGAAATCTGAGGACCACGGCCCGGGGCCTTTCTTCCCAAAGGAAGAAAGGGCACCAAAGAAATGAGGTGTACAGAGTGGTTATATACCCCCAAAGAGGGTGCTTTACATATGATTGAAATGTCCCTCCCACAATAGTCACAAGATTGCCCTGTCGGCACAGCGCTTGATGGACACAGCAGGTAGTGGTCTGCTATCTTGGTGGGCGTAGCAGGAGGCAAGTCTACTGTCTCGAGCTGGGCGGTCACAGGTGAGTGCAGCAATCAGTTTCTAGCCTAAGGAAAGATGCTTAATCCTTAAGGAGACGCCAATGTTGGGAGGGGGAGGGAAGTTTTATCTCAAGGGCCTTTGCTCTTGCCATAGGGAATCTCTAAAGCAGACATACAACGCATGCTCAACGGCCTCTGTCAGGCCCTTTTGGAAAGACAAGGTCAGGCCGAATTAGGTTTATACCAAATGGCTTCCTCATATTCTCCAATATATCCTATTGCTTGCCATTTTTATTTGTCACAGAGAACACGTACCCTTAACAAGGGAGGTTAAAGTGATGTACCAACAGACAGATGGAATCCAGATCGTTCTGGCCCACCGTGGGTTAAAATAAACTCTTTAGAAAGGACCAGAGTGAGTCCAGATGAAAGCAACCCACATAACGAGGGCGTCAGGAAAGCACAGTATTGAGAAGTTCAGGAAACAGAGGCTGGTTCTTCACTGTGGATATCAACAGAAGTCCTGACAGGAAACACACCAGCTCAGAGGGTTCAAGGACTTTAATGACACTACTGCCCACAGAGGTGTGGGCAGGGGGAAGGGATTCACGGGGGAGGGTCTGTGGGACAGGAGTGTGGTCACAGAAGGACACACCCACAACCACATATGTGGACGGGGAAGGGGCAGGAAAGAGATGATAAGCTCTCTTTTCTTCTGACCTCTAAGTTCCTCTTGGCCCTTCCGCTTGACCCAACTCAAATGGAACCAGCTGGAAAGAGACCCCTGCATTGCACTCTGCAGGGTTCAGCTTCCCAGAACTCAAGCATGGCACATAAGGGAGAAAATGGATCTTGGACAGTGTGGGAGAAGGGGAAACCAACAGAGGAAACCCCAGCACACACTGGAAAATAACAGACCCCAGATATTTGCAGGGCGACCCATGGAGCAACAACTATACCATGTCAGCCAGCATCGTGGATCACTGTACTGAAGGGCGTGCCGGTGAGCCACCTCGTGTGAGAATGAAAGGCTTGCCACATAAATTAGGGCCTTTCCTGTTTCTATGGAGTTATTTCAGTAGTCGGATGATTATCTGTTGCGGGGGCAGGGCAGGGAGGGGCGGGGGAGTGGTTGTAGATGGTATTTCTGTTTATGGTTCTTCAGCTCCAAAGACATTATTCGTGAACCTTCACTATTTCTTTCTCCCAAGATCATACCAGTGTTTCATTAAATAGTACAACCTGTTACCCTTTTCTTTCCCACTTGGCTACTTTTGGGGGCCTTTTTGGTGGCTGAGAAAGTGGGAATTGATATCTCATGTTGAACTTTTGCTAAATAATGTGAATCACTGTAAATTCTCAGTTACCCAAGGTGAGCTATTCTCCTTCTGGCTTAGCCAGGATATTTGGCTACCTTCCTCCATTGCTTAGCATAGTCAGTAGGTCATTCTTTAAACACCATTGTCACTCTCCCAAGAAAGGTCCACTAATTGTACCCACTGTTTCCTGTTTGTCAGATAAGTGAAACTGAATTCTCATTTCTCTCTCCAGAAAACGCTTTCAGCTGATGTGGTATTTGAAGACACAGCCCAAGTGTCCATGTGGTTTTGTAGCTGAGCTGCAGGGATCAGGAAGGAGAGAGGCAGCGGGTCCCCTCCTGGTTCTGTCACTAATTCGCTTTCTTAACTTGTTCAAGTCGCTTATGTTCTCCAGGACTAAGGGGGTTGAATTTGCTGATCCATGAGGGAAAAGGGTAAGGCGTAAATTCCATCTCTGCTTTAGAGTCCCGGACTTGATGGTGAGCGGTCCTGCCAATTCCCCAATCCCGTCACGTTTGACCCTTCTTGACCCAGATTCTGCTAAAATGAGACAGTAGAACGTCTCTCCTCTTATTGTCCTTGTGTTATCCATGCTAATTCACCCCGCAGTTCACATGGTGGATAACAGAAATTTTCTTTTTACCTCAATAAGCTCAAACCATTATTGAAAATTATCACTGGGAATTTATTTTTAATTTGCAAACGTTTGCCTTCTGAGCACAAAGAAGTTTCTCAAGGCAACGTATTGCTCACAGTCCAGTACAAAAGCTTAGTGAGTCTGCGCCCTACCCTGCCCTCAAACCCAAGAACGGCTCGAATAACCCATAAAATAAAACCTTAGGGGGCCGGCCCCGTGGCCAAGTGGTTAAGATCTTGTGCTCTGCTTTGGCAGCTCAGGGTTTCACGGGTTCGGATCCCGGCTGCAGAGCTAGCGCCGCTCGTCAGGTCATGCTGAGTCCGCATCCGGCATTGCACAACCAGAGGCACTCACAACTAGAATGTACAACCATGTACCGGGGGGGCTTTGGGGAGAAGACGACGGAGGGGAACAAAAAGAGAAGATTGGAAACAGACGTTAGCTCAGATGCCAATCTTAAAAAAATAAATCAATAAAAAATAAAACCTTAGATTTTGAATATGTACATGACTACCTCCTCTTCCCAGAAAACTTCCCCAGAAATACGTTTGGATTTCCACAAAGCACAGTGACTTCTTTTGTTGAACCGAAGGTCACTCATTTCACAAGCCACGTCTGCCTTTGACGCCCAGGTGTCTAAGGAGGACAAAGCAATAAGCAGGGGCTCAGATAAGGGGGGGGGGGGGAGGCGGAATGTTTCAGGAGCCATCAGGAAACATCGGACCATGGTCACTCTACTTGGAGAGCAGAGTTAGTTCAAGACGCTGAGCCAAGGAGAGCATTTCCTCTCCGACCTTCCCCAGTGCTGGGGCTCCAGCCCGGGGCGGCCGTCTGCCTGGGATGCTGATTTATTCCTCTTTTCCACCCAGCTCCATTAAACAGTACTGTGCACACTTAGAGTTCTTCCTCGCTATCAGTGCGTTAATCTAATAAATCACACCTGTGAGGCTTAATTAACGTTTGTAAAATTCCTGAGGATCTCGGGATAAAAGGAGCTAAATGATCAAATTGGAAAGTGTAACTATTATTGTTGTGGGGTTTTTTCCCTTGAACCCGGGCCTCAGTTTTAAGGTACTGATGGCTGTGAGCCTCTGAGAGTCATTAATTTCAGCTGATTCTTAGGACGACTTGCCGAGACTTTGTAAATGATCCTGGGAACACCTCATTTCAATTTCTGTACAGTACATTATCTTTACTCATTAAAAAATTATCACAGTGATGGATTCTGCTTAATTTAAATTGACTTCTTTGTGGGGGGAAAAAGGCAATTAAAGTTAAGAATATTTAAAAGGATTCCTAGGTGGGGAAAGTATTTCAGTGGGAAAAAGAAATGGCACCTTGACACTCACCCCTTGTGATCTTGTTTTCTCTGATTAGAGAAAACACATTCTCTCTGAAGCCTTTTAGGCCAAATAGGTGAAACTGAAATGTATGGAAAAGGTGATTTACCAACCATTTGAAAATACCAAAATGAATACTCAAGTCTCAAAGAAGGAAATAGATAGATAATGCCTAAAATTCATAAATTAAGCAAAAATTGGGGATCTTATTCAGGGAGATGAAAATGTCTCTAAACAAACAGGGGGACCAGTGAGTGGCACTAGTTTGTTGAGAACTGTCCTTGTTTTAGCACCAAAATCCCGAGTCCTTAGAAACCCCTTAGTTCCGGACAAACAGGGCTAGTTGGTCAGCTTAGAAACAGACACCAGTTTAAAAGTAGTTCCTGGAAGGAGTGAAGCAAGAGATGGAGAAAGGACGAGAGCGTTTATTTAGAATCCCGGCTATGATTTCTGAGTGTTAAATCATCCTCGCGCATGGCTTCGGTTTAAAACAAACCTAACGCTATTTCAGCAGAGAAGAAAGAAGGTAACTGCGTGTGGCAGAGAAACAAGCAGGGAGCAGGAAGGGCGGGTGGAGACAGCAAACGAGGCCAGCTGAGCATTATTCCGGAGCTGCCCCGATGAGGGAGGGGACGCCACACTCGGAGCCTCTTGCTTTCCGCCTCCACCTGTCTTCCTTCCTCTCCCCTTTCCTGTCTTTCCTTCTTTCCTTGCTCTTCTTAAGCTTCATGTGACTTCTTTTCTAGCCATTGATTGTTTTAAACTTCAGTCAGTGAGGTTTTGGCTTCTTCCTGTCCACTGCATTTTTTGCCGTTTAAGGCAGATTTCTAACTGAACACTTTCAAATGTTTTCCAGAAGATAGAAATCTTAGCATTGTTTATTGGGTTTAGGCTAGGTTTGCCAGATAAAATACAGGACGCCCAGTTAAATTTGAATTTCAGATAAAGAATAATTATTTAGTGTAAATATCTACATTGATATATATGTAATATATCATATGTTATAGGATATAATGTGTAATAAATACACATTATTTAGTGTAAATATAAACATTGTCCTAAATATTGCATGGGATATAGTGATACCAAAAATTATTTCTCTGAAATTCAAATTTGACTGGGCATCCTGTGTTTTTATTTGCTAATTCTGGTAGCCTTAATTTAGCTTTTTTTCCCCAAAATTACATGTGGTGTGGGGAATGGGTCTGAGACTGGAATTGAGGAGGGCTGAGTTTGCTATTGGGGCTTGCTATTTAACTGCCCTGGGCTCCAGCTGTTGCAGCTGCAAAATGAGGGAGCAGGTCCAGACCGTCCCTCCGCCCACCTCCAGCCACAGGTTCATCTTGTTTGGAAATGTCCTTGACACAACCAAAGACATGTCATGAGCCACAGCTGAGAGCTGTGGATCTGAGCTCCTCCTGCCTGGTTCAAGAGAGCAGGAGTCAAGAGACCGGCCTGTTTCCACCCTTGCATCGTGCCTGTGGCCAGACCTTCTGAGGTAACCGAGAGATTCCTGGGAGGCCAAGAGCACAGGTCACATTTTATGGCTGTTTTACAATTTGGCAGCAAGAGACTCTGAGAAAGTCAAGAGCATGTCCCGTAGGGCCCGTGTGAGGAGGAAAGGCTGGCGGAGCATCACATGGCAGCCACAGCCACGAGGTGTGCTGGACACGCCATGTCTACTCCAGAAACACACCCCCAGCTTCCACGGCTTGACACAGGGGAGTCATCTGGAAACTTCATATTTTAATAGATTGAGAAACTTCCATGCGTGAGCTGAACACGGCCACGTCAGATTTACAGTGGAGGGGCAGTGCCGCACAGTGGAAGCTCATGAGGTTTGAAGGCAGTCAGGCTGGGGCGCAAATCCTAGTTCCACCCCACACTCCAGTGTGACCTTCAGCCCGTCACGTTGTCATCCTGTGTCAACCAGGGACCAGTTCAAGGCTACTGAGCGCTGACCGTGGTCCTGTGCCATGTGCTTGATTTGCTCACTTCAATAAACCACACGAGATCTCTGAAATGCAGGTGGAACTATAAATTATAATTGCAATATAATTTCACCTCATAATTTTATACTTTCTGTTATAAATGAGGAAACTAAAGTTAAAAGAGGTATAAAATGTGGCCAAGGTTACAAGGAATATCATGGTGCAGCCAGGACTTGAAATCAAGTCTGTCTGTCCCAGACTCCTGTGCTTTCCATTACACCCATTGTCCCAACCGCTAAATCCCCTCCTTCTGATAAGTCTCTTCTGTTGCTAATCCTGTGTCTTTCCTAGAGCAACAATGAGACCTGGATGGTGTCAGGTAAATGGAGCCCACAGTGCCTGGCACATATTTGTACCCAGAAAACTGTTATTCCCGGGCTCTCCTCACTTGACAACGGTTGGTAATTACAGTCAATGCTAACCAGAAGAAATGGTACATATAATTCAAGATATGTGCTTTCTTCCCCCTAAATAACCTGACCTCTTCAAACCGCTCAAACCTAGGGAACAACCTAGGGACTCTCACAGGCTTGGGACGTCTGCCCAACACCTTAGAACGTCATTATTTGAGACAAGGGGTAGACAACCACAGCTGATGAGCCCGACCTGCCAGCCACCTGTTCTCATAAATGAGCTTTCGCTGGAACGCAGCCACGCTCGTTCTCTTGTCTAGTGTCTGTGGTTGCTTTCTCACTACAACAACAGAGTCGAGTCGTCATAACAGAGATCATATGACTCACAAAGATTAAAACCTTTGCTACCAGCCTTTACAGAAAAGGTAGGCAATCCCTGTCATACACCATACCAACTCAGCAACTGTAATAACTGGGGAGAAGCTGGGCTTCAGCGTCAGCTGGGGAGGGAGTCCTACGGACTTATGTCAGGTCTGAGGATCCGTGGGTGAGGGAGCATTGCTGCGAACTGAGCCGGCATATTTATGCGTGACTAATTTCCAAATGTGCATAAACGCTGTGTGACAGACACAACACAAATTTATTTAAAAGCTTTATTAAATTCATAAGAGCTTTGGGTCATTTAACCAACAAATAATAAATATAAGCGCTGCCATGAAAGGCCCCCAGCGTTACGTTTGAAAGGCGAGGCCTATCGAGAGAGCAGAAAGCGGGTTAGCCGTCCCCAGAAGCAAATCTCACGAGTTCTTCAAACGGCGTTGAGCAAGGCCGCTGTCCTGCAGCAGCGACTGGAGGCGCCAATTATAAGCCATTCTTAGTCGTTTGCTTAAAAACAAAATAAACCTAAGTTAAGATCCACAGGGTGCCTCTCTTTGCTGTTAAATACATTGTTGGAGATTTCCCCAAAGTTAATGACATGGAGTTGCTGTTCCGTTATTGCTCTTGCTGTCTAACAGTGATGAATTCGGCCGTTTCAATAACTCAGGCTGACCACCACCCCTTGAGTAGAAATGAACAGGTTACACCTCTTGTAGAATGTAGCGTATTTTAGTTTTGCTCTTGCTCATTTTGTTTACCTTTGTACGAGTTAAGAATCTTTTTTCTGCAAGTGACAGAAAACCCAACTCAAAATGGATTAAGGTGAAAAGAGGAATTAGTGAGCTCATGGAACTCGAAGGTCCAAGGTGCAGCTGCCTCCAGGCGTGGCTTAATTCACGGCTCGGCAAGGACAATAGCATGTGACTCCCTGGCTTTGCTCCCTGTGGACTGCTCTGATTCCAGCCATCGTGAATTCCAGTCTTGCCCTCAGAGCTTTAAGGTGGCTGCAGATCCAGGCTTCACGTCCATGCTCTGCCAACTTCAGGTAGAAAAAGAAACCTTCCTTTCCCGAGAAACCTTGGCTAACTTCTTCTCACACAGATTCTAATCCCCAAACCAATCCAAAGGAGGAGATACACTGGCTGGCTTAAGGCAATCCAGGTGTATTTTTAGAGCAGGAGGGGTGTCAACCCCCTCCAAACCACACTGGCTGAAAGTTCCCAAAGAAATCTGAGAGCAATTGCTGAAACAAGGGGATGTGGGGAGCATCCTGTATGACGAGAGTGTGAGCAACCTGAGTTCTCTACAATTCTGAAGCAGATTTGGGTCTCCCTAAACCATTGTAAATTTTGAATTACACAGAGGAAATAGAACTTTGTGGTCAAAAGTATGCATTTTGGAATCAGACTCTTGGGGTTCAAATCCCGGCCCCTGTATGAGCAGTGTGACCTTGGGCAAGGTATTTGACCTCTCAGTGCTCAGTTTCCCCGTCCACAAAATGAAGATAAAAATACCTGCTTTACCAGGTTCTTGTGAGGACTAAATGAATTAATCTTTATGAAGGATTTGGACAGGGGCACATAGTAAGCAGTGCATATGTATTTTACTGTTAGATTTAGGTTGGCAGTTGAAAGGTAAGTCAAATATGGGCAGTGTTGCAGAAATGTTTTGGTGCTTCTGGTCTGGCTATCTGCAACTAGTCCGTTTTCTATTACAATAAGTGACAGGATAGGACTGCTTCCCCCTAGTGGTTGTCCCCTTTTGTATGAAGCAGGGTGGATTAGGTTAAACTGCAATAACAAGCAATCCCCAGATCCTCGGTGTCTTTGCACAACAAAGGATTATGCTCTATCCATCACATCCATCACAGGTCCTCTAGGGGCTTTACTCCTCGTTGTTGTTATTCTCACTTTGGGGCCCTGGGTGACAGAGCTGTCACCATCTGGAGTGCTTTTGGTCTCCACAGCAGAGGGAAAGATAATGTAGCAGAGCTGCACAGATTCTCAAAGCTTCTTCCTTCCAGTTAATCCAATGGATTAACATTCCATTAGAAAAAGCAAGTCACCGGCCATGTCTATTGGACAGTGCAGTCCTATCGTGTGCCAGAAGGAGTCGGAATGTCTGCAGGCAGTCCCAACGACCACCATATCATTTGTTGGTATCGTACTTGTAACTGCCGTGTCTTCAAGTGACTTACATGCTTCATGAGTATTTAGTTCTTATTGATCTTCCCACAGCATCTAGTCCTCTGAGCAGCGGGACTTTGATAGTCTGACACTGAGCTACCATATTCTGAATCAATGACCCATTTGGATTATTTTCTTATTTAAGAAAGGGAACGAGAGAGTAGGAAATCAGGTAAAACAGAATCGTGTTTAAAAACTATTAGTTGGGTAAATCTCAGTTTCTTCACTTATAAATACACACCTGGAATAATAATACCAACATATAAAGTTTCCATAAGGATTAAATGACATAATGAGTATAAACTCCTCAGTTTAGTTTCTGGTGCATAGTAAAATGTTCAACATATTATAGCTAGTCTAGACCTTGGGAAACATACCGATTTAGACAATTTTCTTGTGATTGACTACGGAAACAAAGCTCATGGGTATTTTCACTGATAGTGAACTCGTGAATGAGGATGGAGAGAGTTCATCCTTTTAGGTGTCTGGCTGGGATGTGCAGGTAGGCCAGAGGGACGATTTTTGAAAAGGCCGGAGAGCTGACCACGGGCCACAGGAAGGAAACTATGCGTGGGACCAGCTTCATGGACGTGTGACCTGCGCAGCCACATAGGGCCCCATGCTCAGTTTGTGAACAGGGAGTCCACAGTTCTATTTTGCACTGGGCTGCACAAATTATGTAAGCAGACCTGTCCGATGCAAACGGTTCCAGAGCCGCCTCTAGTTCCTTCTATCCTCCCCTTCATTTCCCCGATGGAAGGTAGTGATGACGACAACAGAGGTAGTAGAGCCCCAGCCTCAAGGAGCAAGAAAGGAACCAGTACTTATTTGCCCCCAGCGAGAGCAGGGTCCTTCCTCTGGTCTTGGGGTCCTGGCAGATGGGAGGGAGTGGCTGGTTTTAGGCACAGTCTGTTGCTAATGGGCTTCTCCAGCTTGGTCCACCTGGGAAATGTGATCCAGTCTTAGAGAAAATGGCAGTGTGTCTGCCGGTGGGAAGGAACAAGGGTACATTTAGGTGTTACATAGCACAAAGTTATAACACTAGGGGATGAAAGCAATTCATTTTTGCCATAAATTGTTCATCTGGAAGTGAAACCAAGAGATAAGTATCTTCTTCCCACCTAGGAAAACTATTGTGGGGTAGGCTTCCAATTCAGGGGCCTCCGCACAGTGCTGGCTGAGGGTGGGAGGTGAGAGGCAAAGGGTCCAGGACAGCCTGCAGGGCTGCGGAGGCCAGCACGCTCCCTTGCAGCTCTGGGCTTCGGCTGTCTCACACGGGAGACCAGACAAACCACCAAATGCTCTTGAGGTCTCAGGGCTTGTCACAGACTGGGGACCTCGGGGATAAAAGAAAGACGTTCTTGAGGTTTTTATCCCTATGAAATGTGAGAAGCATTCAGAAATATGCAGAAAAGAATCTAAAAGAGGCAATCATGTGCCCATAATCCAAATTTAACCCATTCTGACATGTTGACATATTTGCTTTACAGCTTTTTCAAAAAAAAAAGAAAGAAGGAAAATACTTCAAATCAGTAAAAGCCTCCTTGTTGCTGTCATCTGTCTCCCTGCCTTCCTTCTCTGCCTAGACGAAGTGCTGCTAAAATGCAGATGTTCCTAAAAATGTGTAGTAATATTTTCTAGGTTTTCACATTTTAGGTCGACAGCATCATACGGTATTTGCATACATGTTTGCGATGTTAGGGGATGAGTAGCATTTCACTGAATGAATGAACAGACTAGAATGCACTTATTCCCTGCAGTATCAGAGATCACGGGCATCCTTGTCTTGTTCTTCACGTAAAGAGAATATTTCTAAAGTTTCAGTGTTAAATATGATGTTTGCTAGAGGTTTTTGACATGTGCCCTTTATCGTGATAAAGACATTTCCTAATGTTTGCAGTTTACTAAGAGTATTTATGATTTTACCAAATGCTTTTTTGCACTAACGAGGCAACCAGATGAGTCCTCTCATTTAATCTGTTACTATAATTAATTTCTTTGCTGAGTATTTGAGGCAGACACAACTAGGCTGCCTGCTCAGTGTTCATTCTTCCCCCTTCTCTTGCTAGCAGAGTCTTGGTCCTGTTCAGGCAGCAGTGGTGCAAGCCAGTCATGACGACGCTCTCCTCCGTTACTGCATCCTCCCTTTCAGCGACAACGGCATTCTGGCCAGTCTGGCTGATGACGTGCAGGTGGAATTCTGCCAGGCGGGTTCCAGGGAAAATAGAAGGAGAGAACATGGCAGACAGACCCCCTCGCCTCACCTCCTTCTTCCTTTCTTGAACCTGGGTCCAACGCTGGAGCTGGCAGCAGCCCTCAGATGGCCATGAAAAAAGCTAAACGATCACAGATCCTCAGACCAGATGTTGACGAGCCACTGAGCCCATACCAGCAACCGTCCACCTCCCAACTTCTGGTTGTATGAGCAAATTAAATGCCTATTTGTTCAAGCCGTTCTAGGCAAGTTTCCTATTGCTTTAACGTGGACATGGGTCTAACCAACAAAGTCTCAACACCCACCATCTTTGGACTCTTGAAGTAGACCCTACTAGGTCATTATGTATATATTGTATTTAAATGCAATGTTGTATTTATTCCAGTAATACATTATTTAAATTTTTTGCATCTGCGTTCATTGGTGAGATAGGTGTATAGTTTTTCTGTTAAATATCATTTTTCTCCAGTTTTCATAGACCCATAACAATAGATGGGCAGCTCTCTCTCTCATTCTAATCTTTGGAATAATTCATATAACATGATGCCTATGTGCCAACGTTGAAGGCACCTGTCTGGGTCTGATACTGTCTTTTGGTGAATAAAGTTCTCATTAATTTAGTTTCTTCAATGACTATATGTTACAATAATCTGTTTCTTCTTGATTTAATTTTGGTAATTCATGTTTTTTTCTGGTAAATTTTCTGCTTTATCTAAGATTTCAGTATTATTGGAACAAAGTTGCTAATGATATTTTCTTATGTTTTTACCATCTTCATTGTGTCTAAAATTAGACACACTCTTTTTTCATCCCTCATATTGTCTGTACTATTTACCTTTCCCGTGATAAATATTGTCAGTTTATATATTGCATTAGCTTTACAAAGACCCGGCTTTCAACTTACAGATTTCTATTTTTTTCTATGTTACTTTTTTGCACTTACTGTTTCTTTCCCTTTGATCCAAGTGTACACTGCTCTTTCACTCTACTTTCTTGAGCTAACTTCTTTACTCATTTTCAATCTTTCTTATTTTAAAATTGATGTGGCTACAATCTTCCCTTTTGCCCTTGCCCAGCTGCATGCTGACAGCTTAGGTACAGAAGGACCTCATTATTTTTCCGTTCCAACTATTGATAAATTCCATTGTGATATCTGCACTGACATGAATTATTTAGAAGCACATTGTCCAACTTCCAAATATTTGAGTTCTTTTATTCTTTTCATAATTGATTTCTGATTTTGTTACATCATAGACAGTGGTCCATAAGAGAGTGATTCATCGACATTTGTACAGATTCCTTTGCCGAGGGCTGCTGATCAATTTTTGTATGTCCAGATGCTTTGGGAAGGGGATGAGATCTTGGTTTGCTGAGTGCAGGATCTTTATATGCCCATTAGATCAAAGTTATTGATTATGTTTTTCACACTTTAGGTATCCTTCATTGATTTTTGTTTATTTAACCTACCAATTTCCAGAGGTATAGTTAAAAAATCTTCTATTATGATAGTATATTTCTCTATTTTTTTTATTCTTTATTTTGCAACTCTATTTTTGGGATACTCAGAAACAGCATAGCTATATCTCCATTGTTAAAAAGAATTTAATTACCAAAAATGATCATCTTTCCTTTTTCCTGAAAGTCCATTTTGTCTAATAATGACATCGTTGCACCATCCTGCTTTGTAAAAAGTGTATTTTTTAAAGGTATACACCATAAAAATCCACACATTGTAGAAGGCAGTGCGTGTTGCCTGTGCCCTTCTGCTCTTGCTCCATCCCCAGGTCCCCCTGCTCAGAAGCAAGCTGGCGCCAGTGTCCTATGTAAACTTTTGCAAATATTCTATGAGCATTTGACTTCATTGAAGGTATATTCACATATTTTGGGTTTTCGTGAATTGAATTGTTCTTTTGGGGAAGTGCTAATTCTTCTGTTTGCTCCATTTCCCGGTTCTATTTTATAATGTTTTCATCTCATTTTTAATTTTTTTATTCTGAACTCATCTTTTCAGGGGACTTGTCTTGTCCGCTTGTTGCTTGTCTGTGCAGATAGGGGTCTGTGACTCCTGCACTGTGAAAGTGTCCCTAAAAAGGCTTTATGATCGCTTCTGCCAGAGCCCGGGTGGTCTTCACGTTCCTGGCCTTTTAAAAGTGTTAATTTCCACCTTAGTTTTCCTCCACTTTGGAGGCAGCGTGTATGGGCACTTCCCAAGGTGAGGAGCAGAACTGGGGTTTTCTATCTCACAGGCAACTTTGCTTTTCCTCACCCAGGGGGAGCATTCTTCAGCTCGAGATCTGGAAAGTTACATTCCTTCTCCTGAAGGGAGGGTTCTTCAGGGCTCCAGGGATTACTCAGGAGCTCAGTTCCAGCTTGCCTGCCCCGGGTCTCCAGCACCCTCCAGAGCATCCGAGTCCCAGTCCTCAGCATCCAGGAACCATAAATGGGTCCTCAATTATCGGTTGCTGCTGCATCAAAAAACTTACCATTTGACTTTTATTTCTTTGTTTCTGGCATCTAAGGATTTCCCTTTTTTCTTTCCATATCAGCTATGCGATCTACTTAATTCCCCACTTGTAAATATTTTTAATCAGAAAGGGATCCTTTGTTCCTGTCCGCTGAGTCTACCACGTTCTCTTGATGTGAACTGCGAAGACGTTGGGACTCCTGCTGCCACGCTAACAGGTGGTCTGTCCACACAGAGTGCCACTGAGACATCCACTACACCAGGCAGCATAATTCTTCACGCCTGGCAATTCTCTGATTTTTTTTCTTCTTGGGCACAGTAACTTTTGCTATAAGGCTACTTGTGATCCCCTCTACTTACTCCACAGCCGTTGCCTCTATGATGATGTGTGGCCCGTTGGGTGATATTTCTAGAAAAAAGGACACCATTTATTTTTTTTATTGAGTCCACAAACCTCTCTGAGGACTTGCCGCTTCTCTTTGAGGGTGAAGTAGAATTCCACTCTGCGCCTGACTCGTCTGGACCCCCCTCAATCTTTCTCCTTCTCTTTCCCACCTTCTACCCTCCTGCATGGGCATCACGGTGGCCAGAGTGCAGGACGGGAAGACTGTCGTGAGGCAGTTCATTTGAGACTTAAAGGACTTCTCCCTCATAGCATCATATTTTCTCTATTTGATTTTAGTCTCTGCCTATGAATCTTTTCCAGTCTCAGAGTTCTCGTCTTGTAGAAACAAAATCCAGGATAACAAGTATTTGGTAAGCAATTTACCACATCCCCCTCCTGAAAGAATAAGCAGAGCTGGTGAATAACTGCCCAAAATGAGGAGGAGGAAGAAGGCAGAATGGAGAAAAAGGAAACATAAACAATGTTTCAGACCAAGAACTTATCACAAACGACATGATAGATTTGTGGCCATCAGGAACTCAGGAGCTCCCTTAGAAATCTTCCTACAACTTGTGCACAGTTCCTTCAACTGGTCAGTGCCTCACTGAATATTTCCTACTAGGATCTTGCCGCTCTCAGCTTCTGTCCCCCTGCCTGCCCAGTGGTCTTGCCAAAAAGCAAAGCCCTAGATGCTACTTAAAGGATAACTGAACTGGGTATAGAATTCTAGGTTGACAGCTATTTTCCCCTAGCACTTTGAATGTCTTATTCCAACGTCTCCTATGGAATTTACCCTTCAGAAACATTTTCTAGCAAAATAAAATTCTCTTTACTTCCCTGTGCTATCTTTCCTGAATCACATAGTGTCTTAAAATCTTCTAAATGCTAATATCTTTCAGTCTATGATCAACAAAATTATTTTTTTAACAGACATACAGAACTTAACCATTTGAAGCACTGGCTGATGACCTGTTAACTGGGAGGCAATAATATCATCATTGATCAAGCTATTTTAGGCTCCCCTTTTGGAACCGAGGGCCTACATCTCATTCTTTTAAAAAATAGCATTGGTGCCAAGTCTTGGTCCTTGCAGGAGCTTTGCAAGTTGCGGTCGACAAAAGCTCTTGTCAACAAGATAGAGGGTCAAGTTGTGTTCAAAGATGATCGTAAAGTACTGGAATGTTATTTTGTGAACTTCGTAAATAGCCTCCAAAGGTAGGACTCAAAGACAACTTCTAAAATTATTGTGAACAATGACATAGCTACTGGAAGAGGTTTACAAACTCTCATTTGGCGAGCAGGTTGTTTGTTAGACAAGCGTCATCCCTATGATAACAGGATCCAGAACATTAGCTCCTGGAGTCAGACATAATTACATTTTACCCAATTTCACCACTGACCCAGATGTGTGACTTTGGGAAGATCATTAAAATTATTTATGATTTAGTTTCTCATACAGCAAAATGAGAATAATTATACTTATCTTACAGAGTTTGTGCCTGAAAAAACCCTTCAAGGTTAGTTATCAGAAATAAAAATGGAGTCCTTATTAACTTCAAAAAATTGTTTTATGATCCCAAATTCTAACACTGACACACATTTACACCAAAACAGCACCAAAGCCCATAATATCGGGCACAATTTCTTCAATAGTTAATACTGATTATCATTACACAACCTAAAAAGGCACCACCTTCATTAATTATTTTATAATTTGGCCATTTTTTTCTCCTCTAAGTTCTTCCATAGCTCTACACACCATATTCATAGGATTACACTCATACAAAACTCAATGTTTAAGTAATTCCATTTTAATGCAGAAACAAAACAATAAGCAAAAACATAACAGGACAAAAGAAAATCATGAAAAGATGAAATTTATAGAAGTCAATGTGTGAGAATGCCAGGGATGGCAGAGCCGAGCTCTCTGTGGGGAGAACATGACAAGATCCACATTGGGAAGAGTAAAGGAGTCAGGGTGGCTCCCCTCTCAGCTCTTGGCGATGTGCGGGCCACTCAGAATCCGTGTTGGTCTCTGTAAATGCAGCTGACATAAATATCTTACATGCTAGAGAAGGGGCGTAAAATGAAATGGCTTGAGAAGTTGAGTCATTATAACCCAAATGGGCACACCTCTGGGTGCACCTCTATATGGGATAAAGACCATCTTCAGCACATGCCTGGCTCATGGAGAGTGTTCTATAAACAGCAGTTGGTGTTACCTTACTGCCACAATTTTACCATTACATCTTTCTCATTATTCTAGTCCAATTTTTATATTAGATTGTATAAGGGATATAACTCACCTTTTTTTTTTTAACCTTCTCACTTACAACTGATTTCACGTTTAAATGGCTTTTAATCTTTTTTCCAAAGAATTTTAAATTGTATTTTTATCTTCTTCTGCACATCCCCATTCCATCCCTCTATGAAATATATCTACTTGGAAAGATACATAATTGGCTTGTGCCTTCAGCAAGAGTCAATGTGTCATTAAGCAATCACTTACATTTCCAAAAGAGGATAAATCAGCAAGAAGTTAAAAGACAATGTTTTAAGAAATAAGTTTACTAGTTAAAGAATTTTCTTTGATGTCTTGAATTTTTCTCTAGAGAAAAAGTGGTCAAAACTCATTATATTCATAATGGATTTGTAGTTGTTGTTGTCATATTCAAATTTTCTCCCCAAGTTTTATTTAACATGATTTTTCCTTCTTTAAGTGACCTTTGTCCCAAAACTCAGATCCAGCATATAATGAGCAGAGACCCTGAGTCCGGGTGGAAACTATGGCAAAGCTGCATCAGAGATTTTAATGAGAAGAGAAAATACAAGGAGAAAAAAAAATAATGCCAGAGTCCAATGTTCATTTAGATCAAATTAAGTATAAATATTTACTCTAGGAGCAATGCAGGATCAGACCTCTCCCTAGGACAGAAACTACCCTTTAAACTCGCCCGAGTCAAGTCCACTGGAAATGTGAACAATGACGCTTTTCATGTTTCCACCTCACCAGCCCACCACACAGAATAATGAGTAAGCCACCGAGCGAGCCCAACAGCACTGGCTGCAGGATTCTTACATACAGGCACCATTCTTCTTAAAAGAAGCAAGTGCAGTCCCATTCACTGGTGAATCTCAGGGTGGCAGTTTTGGCTGTGTGCGCTGGGTTGTGCCATGAGGACACCGCCACCAAGCACAGCCTGGTGCAGCCCAGCAGCCTGGGGGTCACCCCATGAGCTGAGCGGTGAGATTATTGGGGCTCAGCTGTGAGATTCTCCCTCAGCCCTCCCGCCTCTTCTCCTGTGAGCGCACAGGCACGCAAATCCTCCTCCAAATGCCTTCAAAAACTGCCATGTCCCCCCGGGGCCAGGACCCTGGACAGTAACCAGAAACTTAAATTAAACGTAGCTGATGACAGCAATGGACATGAAGAAATTCACATTTGACTAAAAAGAACAAATAATATTTGCCTTTCCAACTCTTGTTAAAGTAATATTCCTTACCACGTCTGACCCCCCAGCCTGATCACATGTTTGAAAAGCCTTTTTATTTCAAGTTGATCCTTAGTTTAAAATTAGGAACTAACACGTATTTTATTATGGTATTGGTCTAGATCATCTAAGGTAAAAATTTAGGGAAAAAGTAATGTTTTTAAAGCTGCTGATAATTTCTAAAAGGTCACGGAGAGATGTCTACAAAAAGGTAAAATGTATCATTTGAGTATCGGTACACTGAAAAAGGAAACTCTATATAGTCAGTTATTTTTAAGAAGCAATGACTGTCTCAATTGAATTACCTGGTGATGAACAGAAAAATATTTTAGAGGGCAGATAGGCAGTCCTGGTGCTGATGGTATCAGCAGATTGCTGGAGAGGTGGGAGATAAAAGTGAATACAGAGTTTCAACATCGTGACCCCAACCTCTGATAGTCAGATAAGAGCGTCCGCGACGGAGGAAATGAAATACAGCCAAGGACGATTAGATCGCAAAGTAGGGAGAGATCTCGTTTTTGTTTTTTTATGGGCAAGAATAAAAGCATTGTTTTCTTTCTTTCTCAGATGATACATATTTCACTACGTGTGAAAATAAGGAATTAAAGTCCAGTGTCCTTTTATCCCTACCTAATGTCTTCCTTGGAATGTGAAAACAAATTCAGAGAGACTTTTAAATAGCTGTAATTTTAGTTAAACAATTTTGTGAACATTTATAATTTACCTTGATCATCTGGTTTGATTCTCACCACAATCCTGAGGCGTAAAACTGGCTGAGATTATTAGTCTCACTTTATAAACGAAAGAAAACGTTCAAAGAGGTTGGGTGATGAGTCTGACAACCAACCGCCCATGTTTAAGACACCACACAGCCTCCTCCCCGGGTGTGTGAGGCCGTCTCTCCACTCGTTCGTGCATCCCTTTCTCTCCAGTTTCCCTTGTCTCTGTTTTTGACTGTCACTGTGGCTTGTCGTGTCCTGTGTTGGCAAACAATGTTGATTGCAGCAGATTCAGCAAGCTTCTAGCCAAGATGACTGGTGTCGATTTGGTTTAAGATTTACATCAAACGAACAGCGGAAACTTCTCCCTCTTAGGCCTATTTTTGTCTCAGACAAGCAGTTCTCCAATGTATGTGATCATTTGAGTTAGGCGCGTATGGTCTGGAAACAGAAGCACCAAATGTGTTGTCATTTGTGCATATAGAAAAGCAGTTCAAAATAAGCTCGTGAGAGTCCTTTGCAAAATGTAATAGAATGTTTGGCTCCCGCTATGATTTGTTTTAGGGTAACATTTTGACTGTACCTTTGTCGTAATGACCAAACAGTGAAAAGACAGGAGAGGAGCAAGGAGCCATCTGAACTTTTCTATGCTGTCCTGGCAGCGCTGAGAAATCAGGATGTAGCTATTTTCTGTTCTGTTTGTTTGTTTTACTTTAACGATGCATGTAAATGAAAACCCAGTAAATAGGCCAATTTCCGTATCAGAAATAATAGCAACTTTTCAGCAGAGTTCATGATTCTACAAGTTAAGACACACAAAGCTTCACTTTTTAAGCACAAAGTGAGTGTCATGCTGCAAAGAAATAGCTGCCAGTGGTGGAAATGAGAAGCCATGGTTGAGGGGGGGATGTTAAAGGCAATTGGTTCCCGCAGTTTCCTGACAAAAATTTGTGTTTTTATGTAAATACCCAGGACACAAGGTCAGTTTGTAAGTTAGAAAAGAAACTGGGTCCCTGGACTCCTCAAATTAAAAGGCATCTCTGCGGCCTTGAATTATACGGCAGTACGTCAGGTAATTAAAAAGAAAATGGTCCTGGCAGAGAAATTATAAAGAAGGTTGGGGGCTCTTTAATTTGTTTGTCACAAAGCGTGAAGTAGCGATATTGTGGAAATGGAAATAATCAGCATAATAATAATAACAAATAGCCAGTGTGTGCAGAGCACTTGTCCTGGGTCAGGCATGGTGTTTCCAGAGGAAGCACCCACATGACTTGTACAAATCAATGTTCATTTCATGCAGGAAGGTGTCCAGCCTCCGTGAGGTTGAGTAACGTGCCCAAGATCACACTTGTAATAAATGGTTCAGCTATGTTTCCAACCCTGTCTGGGAAAGAGGAAAAGCCAGGTGTTCTGGTTCCACTTCCAGCTCCATTCTGACTCCTTGGTTTGGATAATTCACTGGACTTTCTCGCACTTTAGTTTCCTCATCGGTAAAATTAGGAGCTCAGCAGCTCCCTGTCTGTAGTGGACAAGCTCCTGAGAGAGGAGAGGCAGGGCGAGGGCTTGGGGGTCACTGGAGGTGATCCCTGCACCCTCGTAGATTGAATAAGTGAGATGCTTTCTTATATCCTTGCTTCTGTTTTAGAGGTGTGTAGATTTGTTTCTGGAATGTTAAACTTAATAATTGTTTTTTAACTCATAGACTCTTTGTCATGAGGTACATTCTCGAATAATAAAAGAGTTATTGCTATCAAATTAAGATTGCGGAAAATATTTTTACATTAAAATTGGGGCTTCACTTCCTTAAAGGTAAGAAATCATCGTCAAGACGATATCGCAAACTCCAGCTGTAAATTTCTATGACTGCAAGAGAGACTTTAACGACTCGACTGTTAATTTTTGAAACTTTCAGGAGGGACGCGTTTAGGCTCCTCTCCGCCCACACCTACAGTTCCTGTGAGCTTTTTCGACCAGGGCGGCGGGTGCCCCTCTGCCTCACCGAGAAGCGGGAGCCGGTAGACCTCGTAACGCCTCCTCTGTGATGTCTTTTGCATAAATCGGCTATTCCCTATGCTGTTGCTGATCCGTTTGGCAAAAAACTCAGGAGCTCTTAGACCTCCTCTAGGTAAGACACTTGAAGAAAATTGATAGTTGAAGCAAAAGCAGAGGTGTGGGCATTTCATTGGATGGGTTCCTCTCACTCTGCCCACTGACTTTGAGCTGCTTCAAGTGGCTCGGGGCTGTACCTACAGCTCCGTGACTGTAGAAACACTGTTATGGAAGGTTGCCCATGGAGACGGCCTGAATGAGGGAGCTCCAACCACGTGGCGGCTTTGCTTGGGAGCAACTCGCTCAATTCTTGTTTTGTTCACGTGATACAAAACCAGCCAACTCTAACTAGGCATCCAGCCTCCACGACTGCGCTGGAAGCCGCTTGCTGTGCACGGCGAGTCGGGTGGCAAACTGTCGCAGACTTCCTTGAGGCAAACTGGTCGTGTGGGTTAACGTGTATTTCACTCAGTAGTTTCTCTTCTGAGAATTTGTCACAAGAAAAATAATCGTGTGTGTACAAAATGTTTAGAACTAAAGATATTTGCCATCGGGGTTTGTTCATGTACGTTTATCACGGCGATTTGATTAAACTATAGTTACATCCACGCAGAAATACTATACAGCCATTAAAATGCTTTAAAATAACTTTAATGGCAGCGAAAGACAGCAAGTTAAGAGATGGGAGTAGGTTACAGGTGTATATATAGGTATCTCTCTCTCTCTCTGTATATATATATTTATATAGTATGATTTTAATGACATTTTGTTTGTTTTAAGATATATTAACAATCTTGTTTGTCTTGGTTCTCTTACATAACAGGTCGGCCATGGCATTTGGAAACAGAGCTTGGTGTCTACACTGGCTTTTCTTCCCCTCAAACACACCACGATGGTTCCCACTGCAGGCCTTTGCAGTCAGTTTGTCTGCCTGAAGCGTTCCTCCCGGGCCTTCTCGTGGCTAGCTCGCAGTCTTCTCTCGTCACCTATCAGACTCCTGAGCGTCCTAAGCCACCTCCTTTTTGTCTCACTTTCTTCACAGCCGTTATCACCATTGGAAATGAACTTACTCACTGTTTTGATTATCGTTTGTCTCTCTCAAGACGACGGCAGGTGTGTGAGAATCGAGGCCTGCCGATCCCCTTTCCCACCGTGTCCACACGTGGAACCACCGTAGACACATATTGGTGCTCAGTAAGTATTTGTCAAATGAATGATTCAGTCAATGCGGGAATCACATTCTTGTCTTTCCTGGGACTTTGAGGTGCTTTGATTCTAATTTAGGAAGAAAACGTGGTATCTTGATATTTATCATAAATAATTCTACCTACCGGTAACTGTCAAATACCCCTCCCCCACCTCTGTTATTCACTTGAGAAACATTAATTGAGTCTCTGCAATGTGCCAGAGATTGTGCTAGGAGCAAACACAGATTAGAAGATAGGAATAGAGGGCCTGCCCCATGGCCGAGTGATTCAAGTTCCATGCGCTCTGCTTCGGCAGCCCAGCTTTGCAGGCTCAGATCCAGGGTGCAGACCTACTCCACTCATCAGCCAAACTGTGTAGACATCCCACATACAAAATAGAGGAAGACTGGCACAGATGTCAGCTCAGGGACAATTGTCCTCAAGCAAAAAAGGAGGAGGATTGGCAATGGATGTTAGCTCAGGGTGAATCTTCCTCACACACAAAAAAATTAGGAACTAGATTTGGTCTTTTGATCTTGGGAGGCCCATGGTTAATGGGACAAACAGACATACGACATATGAAGGATAAATAATTAACATATGGTGGGATGAGAACAAAGAGAGAGGTTTGCAGGATGTATGGCGGCTGTGGAGGTGGCGTGCAGAAACACCTTGCTGATCGGGAAGGCTGTGTGGGTGTGAGCTGGAAGGACATCCCCAGCGGAGGGAGGGGGTGTGTGTTGTGGGTATGCCGTGTTCCCAGAAGAATGTGCATCTTTGTATGACTAGATGTGGGTGGACAAGTGAGGCTGGCCATTTAGGCAAGGGATTGATGGAGACTGGCTTTATGCCAGACTGAGGAGTGTCGATCATTCCATATGCAATATAGAATGATGAAGAATTCTAAGTTTAAAGATCCCATAATGGATAAAGCCCATATTTCAAAATAATAGGGTTTTCAATGACTTGAAGAAGAATATTCTGAATTCAGTAGGCATCAACCTTGATGATTCTTTATCCTCACCCCTATCCTCCAAATCTAGTGAATAAGTCCTGTAATTTGAGCTCCAATTTATATCTCTAATAATCTATCCACTTCCTTTCATCTTCATTCCCTCTCCCTCAGCCAAGTACTTGGACTTCTGCAATAACCTTCAAATTGGTCCTCTCTCTTCATTCTGCCTCTCTTCAACCTATTGTCCACATGGCAGCCAGAGTCATCTTCTAAAATCAAGAGCATGCCACTCCCCTGCTTGAAACACTTCCTATTGCCCTTTGAATAAAATCGTCACTCCCTCCAATGGTCTGTGAACCTGCATGATCTAGCCTTTGGCCATCTTTCCAACCTATTCTGTGTGGTTCTCTCTTTTATCCAACAGGGGACAGCCAAGATTGGCTTCCTCTCCGTAGCTTCTTGCGGCTGCCTGCCATCCTTGGAACTCCTTGGCTTGTAGATGCATCGCTGTAATCTCTGCCTCTGCCTCCACGTGGTCCTCTTCTTTGAGTGTCTGTCTGTCCCCAAATCTCTCTTTTTTTATAAGGACACCAGTCATTGGGTTTAATACATATCCAGTATGACCTCATCTTAACTTGATTACATCTGCAAAGACCCTGTTTCCAAATAAGATCAATTCACAGGTACCATGTTTAGGACTTCAACATATCTTTTTTGGGGATACAGTTCAACTCGCAATCGTCCCCTGAACACTGCACAGAACTGACCTGAACAACCAACAGGATATGGGCAAATGATAACATGTGATATTTGAGGCTAGGTCATAGAAGACATTGCAGCTTACCCCTTGCTGTCTTGGATCACTCATTCTGGGGGAAGTGGCCCATGCTGAGAAGACCCTCAGCAGCCCCCTGAAGACGTCCACACGAGAAGGAACTGAGGCCACCTGCCAACAGTTGGCACCAACATGCCAGCCACATAAGTGGGAAGAAGCTGACCCTCCAATTCCAGTCAAGCCTTCAGATGATGGCAGCCCCAGTCGATGCCATGACGGCAACTTCTTAAGAGATCTCGAACCAGGATCATCACCTTAAGCAAGTTCTGAGTCCTGACCCATAGAAACTTTGAGATAATAGATGTTTATTATTTAAAGACACTAAGTTTGGGGTAATTTTTACACAGCAATAAATAGCTAATATACTTCCTATTTCCTCTTCTGTGCCTTTGACAAAATAAGTATTTCATAAATATTAGCTATTACTATTATTATTGATAAGTTCTTTAGAAAAAGAATTAAATATAATCATCTTAGGGACCATTTAAATCCACTTGTAATTCACTCATCTATAGTTATAGCTACAAAACAGGATAGTGTCTAAAGGACCTTAGAAAGAAAGAACATTCTTGCTAGATTAGTAAAATAAGACCTACTATTTATTAAAAAGAAACAAGCCACTGGTATGCACGAAAACATGAATGAATCACAAAAACATTATGCTGAGCGAAAAAAGTTAGACACAAAAGAGCACACGCTGCATGATTCTATTTATATAAAACTCTAGAAAAAGACACTCTAATCTATAGTGACAGAAAGCAGATCAGTGTTGCCTGGAGCCAGGGGTGGGAGGGCGGATGGACTGCAAAGAGGCGAGGCAGGACGTCCTAAAGCAATGAGGTGCTCCACGTACTGACTGCAGTGGTCACACGAGAGTACATACCTTTCATAACCCATCAGACCGTGTCCTTAAAAAGCATGCGTTTTACTGTATGCAAATTCTATCTCCATACAGTTGATGAAAAATATGTTCAATTTTCTGAGGCTTCATAAGCCAAGTGCTTTACATAATTATCTCTAGTCCAAAAGCAGCAGCCTGTGTTTTGAAAATGGAAACTGAATCTCAGGGAGATTATGTGACTTATTCAAGGCCACACAGTCGTGGGTCCAAACCTTTTGCTTGTTTCAACATGCTTTGTTAGAGTTAAAAAGAATTGCGTATGTCACCTAATCTAGTATTTTCAGGAGCTCAGCAATATAAGAACATAGGACGAGGGTAAGGATGAGACAGCCAGTGAGGTTGGGACTCTATTTTTTCCTGGGGATGGGGAGACACAAGTTGAATAAACCACACCTCTGCGTCTCGGTCGACCTCTGGGCAGTTTACAGATCAGAAGCCACAGACCAGAGAGATAAGCAACGTGCCTATTATCACTCAGCTGAAAAATAACAGGTCTCTTGAGGGCGGGAAACTGGTTGATGCAGGCGGAGTAGGCAAAGAGACGGAAAGCAGGAAAACAGATAGTTAAAATAAAATCCCAGCATACAAGAGGTGATTGCACATATGCACTGATGTAACATAAATCAAAAATTTAGTAGGGGGATTATACAGCACAGCTCATCCGAGTTTGGGTGACTATTCATTTGCCTGCTCATTTCCCATCCACGCGGCACCTATTGAGCCCCAACTGCACGCAGAGCACTGGAGTGGAGTGGAGCTCTACCCGTCCCGTGGGTTGAGTGCTCCATCCTCGTTGCCTCCTCTAGAGCATCGGCTCCCACCAGTCCCCTCCTGGCAAACCACTCTGTTCTGACTCCCATCCAACTACACACGCAGAACCTTGTCTCCAACTCTCTGTAAAGCACACTCCAGACTTTGTTACAGCCCTGCATAATGCTGTCTGGCCCACTAATTGTTTTAAATGTGTGTGTCTTATCTTCCAAGCTAATTTGCAAGGGATTTCTGAGCAGTGTAAGAGTAAATATCTTAAATGGCCTAATAGCCCCGTGTTAGCTGGCACGAGGTTAGGCACACCAAGGCTCTCCACCGGTTTTTATCGACTGATGACCCTGGGGTCCCAGGATGCAGCAAGTCTTAGGCTGGGTTTCCCAGAAGCCCGACTGAGATAAGGATTTCAGCGCAACCATTTATTTGAGACTTGATCCTGGGAAGCACTGATGGAGGCACGAGGAAGTGAAACAAGGAAGGAGAGGAAATGACAACAGAGAATGCTCAGGAGCAGATTGCCAGGTGGGCAACTGGGGTTCAGTCCTGCTGGGGACTTCTGGAAAAATCTGCAGAATACACCTTTGAGTTGTCCAACATGAGGGGTGAGGAGCTGGGGTGTTTATTCGTCAGCTCTCATCCATTAGTGGTCGAGAGTTGCTTCCCAGGGCACGAATTCCCCAGGTCAGTCCCAGTGGCCATACCCCACATCCCCAGGTCCTGGCAGGTGGAGCAGCCTCCATGGCCAGACAGAGCTCTTGGCAGAGGCCCCGGTGCCTGCACTGAGACCCCACAGTGTGCCCAGGAATGAGGGCTGCTGACGCGCACGCCAGGGCACCGCCAGCTTCTGCACAGCACATGTCCGTCAGAGGAGGCTCTCTCATGCCACATTTATTTAGCAGCAAGCACGTGATGTTCACTGGAACACAAAAATAAATACAACATGCTGCTCG
Organism: Equus caballus; assembly: GCF_041296265.1. Lineage (NCBI taxonomy): Eukaryota > Metazoa > Chordata > Mammalia > Perissodactyla > Equidae > Equus > Equus caballus. The sequence goes on along the minus strand of NC_091690.1, from coordinate 99,010,190 downwards.
TCTGCTAGGAACTTCGCTCTGCTCCTTCTCTTTGAAGGGTATGGAGGAAAGCAGAAACAGAAGGAGGATGAAGAGAAACCAGCCCATTCTTGACTCCCGTTCAGTCTATACTCTGATGAAAGCGTCATGCTACTCTGCCCACCGATACAGCCACCCTGTTTAATGGCTTGTGGTCACTGTCAGAGTGGCGTGGAGTCAGACCAGGGTTTGGAAGATGGAGCACGTATCTTTGCTCACCTCTGATCCCCAGGGTGCCCCAGCCCTGCTTCAGTGAAATTTCTACACTAATATTTCGTTAACCCATGAAAATATACAACATGGTTTTCTCTTCAAATTAAACTAATATTTGAAATAAAGGAAAAAAAAATTATGGGAGGGAGGGTCACCTCAAGGACTCCACAAAGAAGTTACACGGGAAAGGCGGCCGTGTTTGTGCTTTTTCCTTAAAATGAAGCAGACAGTCTGTTCTGTGAAGTCCTGTAATTATAAAGCAATTTGCGACCTCTAATGGGAGGACTTTTCTTTCATAAAATATTAACTAAATATAATATCAGTGCAGTAGGTTAGAAACAGTCTTAGTTTCTCCATAAAATGTCAATTTGTAACCATGGGGAATGTCTCCCTCAATGTCATGGTCCAAAAACGCGCTCCATACCACAGCCACTTGGCCTTGAGTTAAGGCAACACGTTCCCCAGTCCTCTCTCGCCGGTTTGACGCTAAGTGCTTCTCTCTGTAAACCGGTGGGTTGCGATGATGCTGTTCTGGCTTCCGTTGAACGCTTCCCAACTGAATGCAGTGCTGTCGCCCAGGCACTTTGTAATGATTGTGGCCCCAAAACCTAAACTGTCAACAAACAAACAAACTCAAGTTTAGGTTGAGGACCTAGTTTGCGAAACTCCAACCCCTTGGCACTGTGGGGTTCATCTCGCCTTTTCAAACTTGACCTGGAAAGGGCCGCTGTCCATACTGCCGCGACGCCAGCGGCCTGGAGGCAGACAAAGGCCCGAGCTGCCAGCGGGGAAGTCAAAGACAGCTTCTTTTTTCCTATTTATTTTTTTCCTGCTATTTTATATCCTTACACGAAATGTTGTGGTTTGGTTTTTGTTTTTATTTTGCTCTGAAACTTACCTGATGAATTCAGGGACTGTCCCCCAAGGCCGCTTGGCTTTTACCATTTTCCATCGGGGGCAGCAATCACTCTAACTATCCTGGATGATTTGTTTTTCTAGGGAAAAGAGGCCATCTAAAGTGAAAAGTGAAGAGATTTTTCTCCCAGCATTATTTCAAGCCACTGGGCCATTTTTCACTGACTTCTCAAGTTAGAGAAAGAGGGGTAAAAACCCAAATAACAAAACCCCAACAAATCCCCAAACAATTTTGTTTTTAAAACCTTCTTCGTTAGAAGTAATGCATAGAAAATCCATACTTGCTCATTTGGAAAATGCCTGGGGCTGCACCCCCTTCACACGTTCCTTTGTTGATTCAAGCTTCCTAAATGGATCCTCAAACTCCCTTGATTTAACCAGCAGAATCTCTTTTGCTTTCTAGTTCTTAGGAGTCTCCAAATTAGCCAGGATGTTTTGCAGAGAGAATGTGTGTTACGTTAGGGCCAGAGGCAGCAGCATTTATTAGGTAAATGCAGAGTGCACACTGGAGGCAGAACTCTGGTCCTATGTTCTCCTTGCGGTTTGCGTGTATTTTGCTGTAGGTCGACAGTCGATGTATTTTCTGAATGAATGAATAAGTCTTCCACACGTACCGTACACATACACATGTACGGTAAAGAAAAATAAACTGGAGGGATACACACAAACCGATAAAACTGATTCTCTCTGGGAGATGGGATTCGGGGGGGGGGGGGTCATTTTAGTTGTGAAAATGGAAAAAATTTTTGTTGTGACTATTTCAAACAGACAGGAATAGAGTACAGACTAACATAAGAAACACTCGTGGAACCATCTCTCAGCTTTATCAAACCCAGCATTATGCCACATTTTGCTTCAGATCATTTTTTAAAGAAATTAAACATTTTTAGATATAACAGAGAAGGTTTTCTTTTGTCTACATCATCTGTTTCTATGATACTTGAGTTTTGTATACTGAGCAAATTTGTGATCAGTAAAAAAATCAGTACCAATTTAAAAATAAATATTAGCCACCGCCAAACTGGAGAGACATGAGTTTCAATGGATCATCTACAGCCGTGTTTCCAAAAAGCGTCTCCGTGTCTGTTATTAACAAGAGGCGGCCTTGCCCACTGTCCGTCTGTCGGCGCACAGCCGCTTTCCAGGGGGAAGTGGCGAGACAGGCAGTGCCAGTTCAGGTGCTGGAGGGTTGCAGGCCACGTGTTCCTATTTATCCCTGTCAGCCGTGGGTCCTATTAACTATTTTTAATGAATCGCTGCTGCGTTTACTTTTGCCATCAGCCATGACCTTCACCATTTAGAAACACATGGTCTCTCATGAACGATAGCCCACGACATATAAACTTGAGAAGGATTCTATCAGAGCTCCAACTACAATATCTATCACGGAAACAAACGGTTCATTCGAGCTGAAGAGACACTCACATATATCACGGAACCAACCTTCCATATTTCGAAATTTACTGCCCCGTGTTGGCTGATTTTTTTTAAGGAGGCCAGGCAACCTTGCTCACTTAATACTTTTGATAAACTTCTGCTGACAAGGAGGGTGATTAATGATGGTTAAAAGAATTGAATCAAGAGTAGGAAAGACAGAGCCAAAAAAGCAGGCTGCTGGGCTGATGGAAACGAGCGTCCCCACAGAAATATATGATGGACCCTCCTTTTTTACCATGCCAAGTAATTACTTGCACAGGCCTGTTGTAATAATTCCTATTACAGCCAAAACGGAAAAGTCAGTAACTCACCGCCCAGGGACAAGGTGAAGGCAAGGCCAGAGGAGCATGGATCAATATTTCATTTACTCACTGAGGTTAGCTTCTATCCCTGTATCAAATTCTTTTACAGAAAGCCATGAAAGAAATGAGGTTTGCTGCAAAACACCAAGACAGGGGCCTTGTTTCCTTGGGGTGCTTACGAAGGAAGCAGAGCAACAAACCCTTTCAGGAAAACAATATGCACTCAAGGTCACTCATTACTTGCTACTGTTGGAAAATAAAGTGCCATTAGCCTGATATGAGTAATGGACATCAATCAGCTGCAGACTAGAAAAAGTGTGTTTTCAACTTGGTGGTGCTGCCGATAATGAATGAGCCATTTGAACACTGTCTACACAATTTGACAATTGTGAAAAAATTTTCTCTTGACAGTGCATCATTTGTTTAAAAAAATCCCATTAACGTTTATCTCTGATTACCTTCTGGCTAAAAAAAAAAAAGAAAAGAGGGAAAAGGCCATAATGATTCCCTCTGCCACCAAGAAGTTCCTAGTTGGGTGCTTTTCCTAAAGAGAAATTACAGTTCAACTATAAAATGCCCCAGAAAACAAAAAATGAAGCGTATTGTTTCTCAACAGGTTTCCTTTTAAAGAGTTTAAAATGTGTGATTCCCACTTCAAGTTTTCCGGGAAGCTTTCTGGGAAAAGGATTCAGCCCTAGTCACTTTTAGGTCCCATGTGGACATCGCGGAACTAGCTCAACATTGTCGACACTGAATTCCTACAATTTTGCTTAAGATCAGATTTAAATGGTCCCAACATATACAAACCTTATATGGGATGCAAAATGTGAATGTTATTGACTCATGACGCTATTGTTTAGTGTTTGGGGTTAGAATAGACTTCAGGGCTGCATTGTTCTCTTTCCTGACATTTTAGAAGAACATGTGCTTATGAAGCTCATTTCCACAAGGCCACATGCTTCCATGTGGAATGGTCTTAGGAAAACTCCTTTGCACGGCTTTTCTCCCCAAGATCTATACGATTTCCCAGTTGCTTTTCTTATGATTCCAGGAAGGAAGAAAGCATAGAAGAATTGATTTACTTCCTTAGAAACAGAGGCTACTGGCAGTAACAACTGGCAACCTTGAGTGTTTCTTACAGTTCATTTTTTCTCTGAAATAAATCTATTTCTCTTCCCCAGAACTTCAAAGCTAGTCTCTCCCAGATCTTCCTATCTCCACGCCGTGGGGTGAAGTTTCAATCAAGGTGGGAAGACCTGGCTGTTGTATGGGCCTTGGGTGTACTCTTGTCTCCAGGAGCAAAGGTCAGCTGGCCTTGACATCGATTCAGGCCAGCAGGACTTTCAGCCTGGCCAGATGACATCTTGGAGGTATTTTCAAGTGTTTGGGATCTGCAGAAAAATGCATTAGATTTTCCTGAGAGTTTTCACCCCTCCTCCACTCCGTCCTTTAAACTTGGACCCCAGGAGTATTTCGAGGGAAATTCAATCCATATGTGCCTGATCCGTGTTCACTTAACTCATTGACATGTTGTTTTCCAGGAGCTGATTGATGTACAAGGAGTCTTCTGACCTTTTTTCCTGAACCTTGCAGAACTGCCTTTCTTTGAGCTGGAAAATTGCCTTTTACTTGGGGTAAGTAGCACTTTTGAGAGTTGAAAGTTTTGAGCTCAGCTTGAAACATAGTTCCCAAATCTGTGTGGAATTCTGGGTTTGACAAATGTGGCCTCGATGCCTTTGTATAAAGCCCTTTCTTGCCTCGTTTTTTTTTTCATGTGTGATACCCGTAGCTGGAGAGAAAAAAATACAAAGATGATGGTAACTTTCAGAGCGTCCACACAGGCGTCCTTGGAAGTCGCAGCCTCACTCCAGTGTGTAAGATGTCCGAGTCCATCTGCTCGCTTCAACCACCCTCACTTGCCTTGATTTCTTTCATGTGGTCCCAACCCAAAGACCTTCCTCTGCCAAGTCGTGAGTGTGTGATAAAGGCAGCAGCTGACTTTAAACCCAGCTTTGATGCCGTTAGGCAACATCTCTGCTTGGGTTAGTTTCCCTGGCAAAGCATTCAGTAGACGCTCATATGCTGCCCCTTGGAACTCGTCCAAAATTATGCCACTCAACCATAAAAGTTGTAAAGACAAACTACTCTCTCCATTATTTTTGCTAGGTTAAGAGGGAGCTCTGACGGGGGGCATGCCTCTGCCCATCGACAGCTGGTTAATTGATCTAGAATAGCTGGAAAAATGCATGAAGGAAAGGACAGTCTCTTAGCTCTTCTAAAGCTCTAGAGAGAGAGACTGAGTGAGATCCTGAAACAGGAATTACAAACCCAGATGCCTACGAGGGACAAATAAGAAACGTAAATAAGCGGAGCAGAGTGAGCAGGGACTGATTCGAACAGGGAGCTCATGTCCAAAAGGACAGCCAACGTCCAGCGACAGCTACCATACATTTCTGCAGGCGTGGTGTGGCCGGGTCTCTCGGGATTTCAAGAGAATCCAGAAGTCTTCTAATTTTTAAATATTTGCATCTAATTCACATATGGTAAAGTCCTGTTTATGAGCCAAATTTAGCCTACCAACTGGGGACATGGGCTATAGAAAGTGGCAAGGGAAAGAGGGATAACAGCAACTGGCAATTGACTGGGTGATTGTCCTGTGCCCGAAGCCGTGCTAAGCGCTTTCCAAACACTATTTCGTTTGCTCCTCACCATTATCCTACCCCTTAGTGTGATGACTTTTCCCAGTTGTAACGAGAGAAAACTAAGATTTGAACTCCTTGTTAAACAGGCAGATACTTGGGCCTCTCCCACATCCACTGGATCAGAATCTCTAGGCACGGGACCTCTGGGTGTCTGGAATGTACCCCAGAGCTGGTGAACCACTCTGCCATGCTATGTCGCAAGATGTATGCACTGAGCGTTAGAAAGCATCTGGTCCACCTCCCCTGTTTACAGATGAGGCTCTCAGAGAGGAACCGGCTTGCCCAAGCTCAGCCAAGAGAGCCAGGCCTCAAAGGGGAGCCTCTTGGAAATAATCACAATAATAGCAATACAAACAGATCCCACTTACTGAGGACCCACCATGCACCAGCACTGGACAACCAATGGTATCGCCTCCATTGAGGCCTCACAGGAATTCTAAAGCAGGTATTGTTGTCTCCACTTTATAGACAAGTCAACAGGCTCAGAGGAAGAAAGTGGCTTTCAAGGTCACTCAGAGGAAAGTGAAGGGTTGAGTCTGTTTTTAAATCCAAAGGTGTCTGCTTCCAAGTTCGGAGCTCTTTTCGTTTCGCAGCAGGGACAAATCCTGCTGGGTGCCTCCCTCTGAACGCTGACAGGACGGCGTCTATCAGGCGGGAGGGACGGAGAACACATTCTAGGAAACCCACGAAGGTGATGATGGCGATGATGATCAGGAAGAGGAGGAGGAGGGAGAGTCAGGAATTGTCAAACTGCCCAAGAGAAAATGAGCTGGTGGGTCACTGGCTTGCCACATGTCCTGGCCCCAGAAGCCACGGGTCCGCTTTGGGGAATGGCACCCTCACCTTTCAGGGGGAAGAGATTTGGACAGGTAATCTTCATGCTCCTTTCTAGTAGGAAAATTCAGCGCTCTAAGTGGGGGAGCCGGTTGAGTCATACGTATTTCTGCAAAACTAAAGGCGGAAATGTGTGCTCACTCCCTGCCCAGGCAGTCAGGCAGGCTGCCCGGCCGCAGAAACGCCCCAGAGGGTCCCACAACGGCCCTGGGAGCAGGCTTGCCCACAGCCTCTGCATTCTTGGAGAACATCTTGAACTAAAGTTGCAGCTGGGGTCAGGTTGTCAGGCCCCCGCTCAGGGAGGCGGCCTCCTCTGGCCCTTGAACGCAGCCTTTGACCCTCAGGCCCGGGCAGTGGCTTCCACTGCTCCTTCTCCAGCCTTGTCTTCCCCCCAGCCTCCACTCCCCATCCTCTCTGCATATACAGGAAGCCAGCTCCTCCTGTGACGGAGTAAACATTCCATTCGAGGTCAAGGTCCTTGGACCTCTGCTGTACTTAGTTCAAGATCCAGCCAAAGGCCAGAATCAATACCGCAAATCACAATCAAATGACAACAAGGAGGCTCTTGGCCATTTTCTCCCTTTTTAAAGATGCCATTTCTAACACTCAGCAATTTCATTAAGTCCGTTTCATTAGTCCGTGTCTCCTTAAGAGGGCGTGCTACAGGCCATCTTGGGCACGAGGAAGAACTGGTCCCTGCACCATTACCTGAGCAAAGCATAGCTCCCGGTCTACAAGTGTCTACAAGGGTCTGTGCCTCAGACAGACAGCCCTCAACGTTCAAAAGCACTCTGTACAGAAAGATCCAAGGAATTACGGGGGAAGCAGCCATGTCTGCTGACCACGTCGAGTATGTGAATCCATAAGAACATGGCGTCAGAGCAGTGCCACAGAAATGTGACTGTCATGACGTTATATTTGTGGAAAAGAAATGTTGCCATTCAAAAACACATAAAACCCCAGCTTACTTCAAATCGCGTGTGTCTGTTACATCTTCAGACTCCCACAGCTAAGTCAAATCAGGGCGAGGCAGACAGATGACTTGGGAAAGTTTAATTCCTGAGCACACACATGGAGACAGAAAGGGAGAAGGCTTGAGCTTGCAAAGCTTCTGGATTTAAAGAACAAAAGTGGGTTATTTGTCCCTCTCAATTTCTCAAAAGGGTTATTTTGTGTTTGTTTTTAATGTTTCTGCTGTTCAGTGTACACACAAGAATTTAGAAAGGAATTTCTGAAGCCCAGTCTAGGATTTGAAATAGATGAAGGATTTCATTAGACACATTTGGACTTTTAGTGATTATAGCTGGTACAAAGATGTTCATTAAAGCATTGTTGGGAATACTGAAAACCTGGAAACAACCCATGTGCTGTCAATAGAGGGACAACTGCATGAACTATGGAATAATCATGTTATGTCAGCCGCACAGAAAGCTGCCACGAACAGCTGTGCAGGCTGTTCACTGCACAACTCCAGGAGGGCCATGTATGAATGCAAGCCACTGTTGCAGCACCTTAAAAGAAGGAGAGAGATTACATGTACTAACGTGGATAGTTTCCAAGACATATTGTTGAGGGAAAGAAAGATTCAGAAGAGTACATATACATGCTATTGTTTTAATTAGCATACACCTGAAAAGAATAATGTGTGTGTGTATAAGTGTGTGTGTGTACAACATGCAAAACCTCTAGAAAGATACGGACTAAACTCACAGCAATAATTACTTGTAGAAGAAGGGAGAAGGGACCAAGATAGGCGTATCCATCAAAGTCCTCTCTCCATATATGTAATGTTATAATTTTGAACAAGATAAATGGGAATTTAAAAGAAATTTTTTTTTTTTGAGGAAGATTAACCCTGAGCTAACTGCTGCCAATCCTCCTCTTTTTGCCGAGGAAGGCTGGCCCTGAGCTAGCATCCATGCCCATCTTCCTCTACTTTATATGTGGGACGCCTACCACAGCGTGGCGTGCCGAGTGGTGCCATGTCTGCACCCGGGATCCCAACCGGTGACCCCTAGGCCGCCAAAGCGGAACATGCGAACTTAACTGCTGCGCCACCAGGCCAGCCTCAGAAATTTTTTAAGAATTTAAATGAAAAATTATGGAGCAGCTTAAACTCACATTTGTGATTATTTTTGTTTATTATTTTATTATATTTTAACATAAATAAATATTTTATATTTATATTTTATATAAATTATATACTTATGTATTATTACATATTTATATTTTGTTTGTTATTATTTGTGATTATTTTCCAAAAGAATCAGAAATGCAGGATCCCAGGGCTCGTATGTTATCTTGTTACATATTTATGCACCTATTTCCCTCATTAGGCTGGGAGCTCCAAGAGAGCAGAACTTGATCTGTAGAATTCTTTCACTTTAGCAACTAGCAAAATGAACAGAACAGAAAATTGAGTTAATAAACTCATTAATTCATCAACTCTTTCACTCCACACATAATCAATGAGCACCCATTCTGTGCTCTTAGAATAAATTAAGGAACACACCTACAATGGTTTACATCATATGAGTGAATGAATGAATAGGCTGGGAGAAACCAGCAAAGACCACCAAATGCATTCCAAAAAGATCTCCAGAGTATCTAATTAATCTATTTTTAAGAATTTCCTGGCTTAGAAATTCCACTATCTGGTAATCATTTCTGCAGGTAGCATAACTTTTCTCCATCTCATGTCCATTTTCTTTCTTTCTTTTTTGGGGGGTGGAGAGGGGCACACAGGCTTTCTCTATCTTTATATTTTAAATTTAGAAACACTCTAGTAGGTTCTCTTCTGGGGTATGCTCTTTCACTGTAAAATAGATTGCTTAAAATATCTGTCCCTTAATGATGTCTTATGACATTGCTGCAAAGTTCTATTTAAGTATATTAATTAATTCTCACAACAGTATTGCTCTTTACATTTCACCAAAGGTTTTCTATGTACTCTTTTTACATGATCCTAAATACAATTTTCATTTGTTTCTAACAGAAATCCAGTGAAGTGTCCTCGGCAGTATATATTTAATAGACACATGAACGAAGGCTCAGAGAAGGTCAGCAACTTGACCAAGGTTGCACAGCTAAGAACTGGTAGCACCAGGACTAGAACTCAGATCTTTTGAGTTCAAAGCCAAGAAAGACGTGCCCAATCATTGTGCCTACAGACTTAGTCCAAGAAGTCTGGAGCAAAAATACTACTATTTTAAGAAAGCAAATTTATTTGAAAGTTGAGATAAATACAACCCCAGATAAAGCACATCAAACTGTAAATTTGGGTGCTTTCTCCAAGCCAGGGTGTGTTAAACATCTAAATTGGAGTTACGCACGCTCGGCTGACGTCTGCGGCTCCTTCATGCTTACAATGGAGATGTCGGTTCATGGAGGCAGTAACGACAGCAGCGAAGACAGTGTCTTAAGTCTTTTCCTGCACTTCTGTGCCCACTATTTGATCATCTGCCAAGGTCTGCGAATGGCGCCGAATCAAACAGCCCAGCATCTCGACGAGGCCCCCCCTGGGAGTTGAGGAATTCTGAGGTTGGAGCACAGAGTGAGATATAAAAGGCACAATTATCGTTGTCTTTGAAGAGTTTAGAGACAGACAATGCTAATCTGTTCTTTTGGAATTTCTGGTGCTAAGTTCCCTCCCCTGGGCGGCCTGCTCACTCCCTTGCTGTTTTCTGGGCAGGTTTTCCTGTTTAGTATAAACATCCCAAAATGATGCCGGGATCTGACGCTTTCGAGCTTTCTGAATGAGAAGCCGGCACATAAGCATCAAAGAAACAAGGACACAGTTTCCATCTGTGATCTCATTTATCTAAGAAAAAATTTTTAAGTTTTCTCATTCTGATCTTGGATGTAAATCTCTGACGATCTCCTCTTTCTTGCGTCTGTTTTCCTGACTTCGTCGCTGGGAAGATTGCCTTAGCCTGTCAAGTGGGACGTTATTGTTTGTTATTTAGTGATAGTTCATCACAGAAATTGTTTTGATATATATTTGGATTTTTAGAGATGCTCCTCTTTTTGCGATTTAACCTACTGATTTTCTATTTGGCGTCACTCAGTGAGGTAAGCCAATGGCTAAATCTTCTTACCTTTGAGAAAAATAGTAAAATTTGTGCCATTTTTAGATACTGTTATAATAGCCTGGGACCAGTTACAAATGCAAAGATATTATTATTTACAGTTTTATCATTGGCTCTCTGTTTTTCCTTATAGAAATATACGTTTGATATTTGTTTTCATAAGCCAAAGTTTTCTATAAAAGAGTACTCGTCTCCACCACAGCATTAAAAGGGCTAAAAGAAAGGTCCTGAAATCTGGTGTTTAAATTTTAATTATGTAGCGAGACTGGCTAAATGCTCACCAAACCCATTTCCTCTTCCTGGCGTAGGGCTAACCTGAAATAATTATTGATGTCACGGACAAGGACTTTATCTCAGCATCATCTGTTTCAAAGTTGGGCAAACTGTAGCCCAGAGGCCAAATTCCATCTGCCACCTGTTTCTGTGAATAAAGTTTTATTGAAACACAGACACTGCCATTCATTCCCACGTTGTCTGCAGTTGCTTCTGCAACAGCAGATTTGAGTAGCTGCTCCCGAGACCTCACGGTCCACAAAGCTGAAAATATTTTCCATTGTCCCTCTACAGAAAACTACAGCCAACCCCTGATCTAAAATAATGGAAAATATGAAATGTACTGAACATCTCATAAGAGAGGAATTGTTATATAAATTATGGTACATTCTTATAATGACATTATCACATAGATATTAAAAATTTTGCATGAACTATTTAATGATGTTGAAATATGTTCTTCATATAATACTAAGTATAAAAAAGCAGAATTCAAAATGATTTATACCATATGATCCCAATATGATTTAAAAATATACACACAGATACACAAAATAGATGAGAGACACTAAACACCAAATAAATGTGGGTGGCAGTTCTGTATGGTGTGCAGGATTTCCAGCGTTATTTATATTGTTCTTTGTACTTTTCTATATTTTCTAAATGTTCTGCAGTAAAGTCCTACTTTTGTCATCAAATAAATATTAATTTTATTACTAAAAAGATAGGCTTAGGTGGTCAAACTCCTGTGGCATATGGAGCCTACAAGATGGGTAGAATTCTTTCTCATATTCCCACCTGAATGACAAGCAGTGGCAAAGGCTGCCCCAAGTATGACGGGGAATCAAACCATTGGACAAGAGAATCACCAACAGCTCATTACGTTTGGCCCTGGCACTGAGCCCCCAGAGAAGTGAAATTAAACTGAAGATGTGTTCATCATCTCCCACCCCCATAAAGAAGCAGAAGTCTAAGGAATTTCAAAAATTAGATGGAAGAGATGCTGGATTTATAGCTCTTCTTTCTTTGAAAGGGAGTTGCAGGTAGAGGTTATCTAATTAAGGAGATTGCCAGAGTGGCTGGACTTTGTATGGTCATATCTGGACAGAAACTTCCAGACCAGACCCTAGCTCCCGTGGGTGTGCCTGCTGCCCTGGACATGCTTTAGAGTAACTGCTTTCTCCTTGGGTTGCTATGCCTAGATCCATCTAAATCTTTCTGCTCAGCCGTGTTACATTTGCAACTCTATCTTTCCGATTCATCCACCCCCAGATCACCTATAAGGATGTCAATGGTAAAATTTTATTAGTCCAGATCTGCTACTTGAGTTCAACAAGTGGGTTGTCTAACCTCCATGTAATTGCTGAGGAGGGAAAAGGCATGTTCAATGTCATGGATACCGAGAGGGGAAGGAGGCGGTTTCCATGCGAACTTCTTACAGCTGCCTAGACAGAAGGAAACAATTACGAATCTCAGGTGTGGTGCCAAGAATTCAAAATCCTAGAAATGAGTTGATTCAGGAAAGATTGAGGATGATAATGAGTACATTAAGATGAGATCTATAGCTAAACGAGAAAAGTACATAATATTGATCTTTAAGGAGATACATTTGACGATGTCCAGACTCCCTTATACTTCTTTTTTTAAGTTTCACTGCTTACCAAGTGCCAGGCACTGAGCTAGGTTCCTCACTTGCATAATTAAATTTAATTTTCACAGCAATCCTGTGATTCAGCGACTGCAATGATCACCCACATTTTACATGTGAGAAAATAGAGGCAGAACAAGAGTAAGTCCTTTTTCTGTGGTCACACAGTTGGCTAATGCCTGAACCAGGAATCAAACCCAGGTCTTGCTCACAGAGATGCCCACAGTCAACCTCGGACAGCCAACATGGTGATGAACGCATTCCTCCTCCACATCAATGGTCCAGGCCATTCCATACTCTCACTCTTAAGCATGCCCAGACAAGCCGATCAGAAGCAGCTTCAGTATCTTATTTCAGAAGGTTAGCTTTTATCTTGGAGCAGACAAAACAGATGAAGTAATGAATGCCACAGGACTCTGCGCACCATAAGGTGCTGAAGGAAAATAAGTAAAGCTTTAAAAACTATGATGCCTGATTTTAATAGTAGCCATGGGTGCATTCTCTAACCTTCCTAGAGTATTCTACATGATAAATTAAAACATGGAGATGAAGGGAGAGACTGGAGCACAAATCATCGCATAAAGCCGTTGCATGCCTGGGTGGCTTTAACTTCTCTGAGAATGGTTTCCTCATCTGTGAGCTGGGGACACTGTTTACAGGATCACCGGAGTGCTGTGAGATTAAAGGACAATGCCCAGGCATGGAGTTCATGCTCAGTAAAGAGTGGCTGCTTGCTTAATAAATGTGGAACAGTCATAAAAGCTGGCAACTGATTCATCAACCTCTTCAAGTGGGTTTCTCTGTGCTCACAGACTTTTAGGAGGACTACCCTCAGCATAAATGCTCTGTCTTCCCTTTCCACCTCCCTGTTCAGGAAAGAAATGACACGCTACAAGAGCACCTTCAAGCAGCTTGTCTACTGATCAGTACAATTGAATGACCCTTGGTAAAAGCTTGATGTCACCTCCCAACGTAAACCACTTGGAGGCTGTTCTTTAGAACTTTACTGCCAAGACATTCAAAGGGCGTCCTGCAGACCAGCCATGACAGCACTACCTGAGAGCTAGGTAGAAATGCAAAATCTCAAGCCCCACCCCAGGCTCACTAAATCAGAATCTGCATTTTAACAAGACCCCCAGGTGATTCTCATGCACTTTCAAGTTTAAAGCACCCTACAACTAACCTGTTAGAAGAGAGAGACCACTAGGGAAACAGACCAAGAGGCAGCTCAGTTATGTTGTTATTATAACGACCATCGGATGGGAAGCGCACAGCATGAGTCCTGGCATGCAGTCATTCACTGGACAAGCATTTATGAGCACCTGTCATGTGGCAACTACTGTGTTGGTTACTGGGAATAGAAAGCTCGAAAAGAGTTGGTCATGTTCTCAAATCCAGATCCTCTGCCTAAAGTCTTAACTTTTTAACTTTAACTTTAGCCATTTGGATTCTCCCCTGGTGTTCTCTGCCTAAAGTCACCATCTATCCCCTTCTCCAGGAAACTGATGACATTAATAACAGCAAGCATTCATGGGTGGCTGGATCTGTGTCAGGTGCTGTGCTGAATGCCTTAAATACTGTAGTGGACATCTGTTGTTTTGTCAACCCCAATTTTTCTTGTAGTAATGCAAAGCCCCCTTTTTTGGATGAGAAGAGATATCCCTCACCCACTTTCCTGTCCATGCTGTTTTGAGTGGGGAGGGCATAACCAACCGACTCCAGGATCAGGCCAATTTGAGAATCCTTTCTCCTGGCCTCAGTCTGGAGCACAAGACCCGGGACACAGAAATGAGATTCAGTCCCAGGACTTTTGCTGGAACCATGGGGAAAAGGGTACTCTTTTTCACTGTAGTTGCTAAGCTGTAAGATGTACGTTTGGAGTTTGCTGTTCATGGTCATCTTTGCCAACACATGAAGAGAGCCTACTTGAGAATAAAGCCAAACCAGAGAAAAGCAGAGCCAACATTTGGAGAAGAGGCAGATTTTGAATATGTTCATTGAGCATCTCCATCCAACCATGCCTAAAATGAATCTTGCACTTTCCAGTCGCTGTTGCATGAACTAATAAGTTTCCCTTTAGAGTTGGTTAGCGTTGAATTTTTTTGACCTGCAACTGATGATATCCTGACACCACACATAAGTGTTTTCATTTAATCCTTACAACATGCTCTGAGATAGATACCAATTTATCCATTTTCCAGATGAAGAAACTGAGGTTTAGGGAGGTTAACTACCCTGCTCAACTATACGCAGCTGACAAATGGTGGACTAAAGATTAAATCTCAGACTGTCTCATTACAAAGATTTACACTTCATCAGTACCATTGCAAATATTGTTTCCTCTCTGGAAACGTTAAACTCTGCATTTGAGAAAGACTGAAAAGGAGCGAATATTCCAGAAACTTGCTCTAATGGCCTCTATGCTGTGAAAGTGTAGCCCTGAAGAGCTGCTGGAATCACTGAGCCCTTGATGACTTCCCACAGCTGAACCTCCCCGAGCAGGATTCCCTCCAGACCGCATCTTAATTCCCTCTGTGCAATAACAGGTTGCAGGTTTATGGCTACAGCAGTGGGTAATTCACTCTCAGGTCAAAGCCAGCTCAAGGTGAGCTTGGGCATAAAAAGGTTTGTCTTCCTGAACCTTCAGCTTCATAGTTCTACTCCTCTCATCTTTTCCACGCCCTTTCCCAACAATGACACCCAACTCTAGCGCTTTTTCCTGGAACCCAATTGAAACGTTTTTATGAAAAGAATCAACAC